>NC_047167.1:19967446-20294946 GCF_009819705.1 Hippoglossus hippoglossus | reverse complement strand
AATTTTAAGCATAGAGTATTTTACAAGCAAAAATGACAAAGACTCTAGTTCTAGCTTTTCCAGTGTGAACATTTGACTACTTTACTTGGTTTCATATCATTGTAAACTGAATCCCTTCTTGTTTTGGACTGTTGGTTGGACAGGGGCCTTTTAGTGATGGCCATTTTATACTGTCTTGTGGTATTTTGTAGATTAATGATTCTTTTAGTCTTGTTTTATCTTCAGGCAAATATTTTATAATGTTTTCAGTTCCTCAACATTTAAAATAAGCAGAATTTTATGTGTGGTCTTGAGATTTTGCTATCATATGGTCTATGACTTTTCCAACAAGGCCTCAAAGTTTGGCTAACGCTGGGTCCTCACTAACTGAGCCTCAGGTCTAATCCACGGCATCAAAATGTGCTTTATCCTTAGAGTAGTATTGTCTTTTCATTGCAACTTTAAATCTTTGCATGATCTTTCTCAAGTTCCCGCTTCTCTTCGGGAATATCCATGAGAAGGATTTGGGTGTTAATTTCCTGACAGGGTCCACAGTGAGAGTGTTAACAGGGCGGCAGTCGTCTGTGCTCCTGCGATGTTGTTGTGTTGTGTGAGGGCCGGGGCCGTGGGGAGAGCCGGCGTCGAGTTCCCAGGCCCGGTCAGGCCATCGGGAACAACATGGCTCTGTGTGGAGTGTCTGTGCTTGTCATCAGTCTCGGGCTTCACTTGTGCCGTCAGTGTCACCACTACATTGTCACTTAGTGCCACCAGGCATGACATCCAATACAGCCATGCAGGAACACGGCCAATCAGGAACCTGTGGCTTTCACCTGTTGGCGCCGGTTCGAAAAGTGGCAGCACATCTAACCTGGAAACTTTGGAACCGATGATGTCATGGAGAACCATGACTTAACTCTTGAGAAATATGCTGTTGCAGTGAAATTCGTTTTAGTAGCTCTTAAGCGATAAGAGCTGCATTTCACATACCTGCATCGCAACCCTGAACCTTTCTAGACATCACCCGCAGGAGTAATGTGTGAACGCAAACGTCTGAATCAGTCGAACCAGACGTTAAACGGACTTTACCCTGCTAGCTTCCTATTGTAAAGTCTGTGTAATGTCCAATTGAGCCCGTGTGTGAATAGAGCATTGTCTGGAGAATTCACAGTAGGCGTGTTAGTGATGTTTCTATCGTTTCTACTGCACACCCCAGGTTTGTGTACAGCACTTATGAAAGGGCAACTCTGGACAATGTCTGGACCTAATTCTCTGGAAATTGTGTCAACGTCATAAGGGAAAACCGCTTAGATATTTGTGACGGGTGAGAAGAAGTAGACGACAGTAACTTTTGAATTCCTACTTTTCCCTGAGTGACTTGTTGTATGTGTAGGTGAAGAGAGGGTGGGTAATAGCTCAGCATGTGATACTATGAACATTTTACTTGGAATGCAACTGTTGCAGTTATTTTTATTATCAATTAATCGGTTGATTCTCAAAATTTGTGAGATAATACCGGAAAGTTTCCATGAAAGGTTCCCCTAGTGAAAGATGATATCTTCAAATGTCTTGTTTTGGTCAGCCAACAGTCCAAATATCAAATATAATTCAATTTATAATGACATTAAACATATAATCGGCTAATCTTCACATTTCAGAAGCTGGAACCAAAAGAGACCGAGACGATTTATTGATTATCAAAACTTTAGCAAGTCACATTCTGTTGATCGTCTGATTCATTAAACCGCTAATCGTTTCAGCTGTTAAGTTATTTTATTTCGGCTGCTGCTCTTTAAAAAACACCCTCAACTGATTCAGACTTTCTGGTCTGCACATGTTTTTAAACCAGTGTCATAACTGTGGTCCCAAGAATAGTCCTTTACTCTTTGTTGGAGACTGGAGTAAAGGTGTGTGTGTGTGTGTGTGTGTGTGTGTGTGTGTGTGTGTGTATGTATATAAATATATATTACATTGACATATTAGTAGTTAAAAACCCTGACCCTTGCCATTCTCTTTCGTTCTCGGCTGACTAATCATTGTGTTTTCTGCCTGCTTCAATGATAAATGTGTATTATACTGCTGTGTCATTGCGACCAGTCCAATCTATGTGGTTTATAAGGGATATTGCATAATGATTGAACTCATTATATATTTTTAAAAACAAATGTTATAGTGATACTAGAGTACTGTACAACTGTATATTGAGTATGAGATATTGGGTATTGAGGATGGAAATTGAACTGGGCAGTATTGTAAAGTTTGTGTGTCTTGGACAGAACACCGTTGTGATGTGTACGATAATTCAGAAAAAGGAGGTGTCTTGATCTACGAAAGATGTTATTGATGGAGAAGTTGATTAGGCTTGTCGTAAACAATAGATTGCTTCCTGTATGTTATTTGTATGGCTATTTAAAGCCAGGAAATGTATAGTTGATGCTGCTGTCTAAATTACATGAAGTATCTTTTTGGGAAGTTACACGATCAGCCTTTATTGAAGTCAGAGACAACATAAACGGCTCGGACAAGTGAGCTTCACTGCAGTTGTAGTTTTTTTTATGCAGTAAATTTAGGATAGAATTCCCATTTAATTCTTAAAAATATGATTTACCTGCATTTTCACGAGAGTAAACCTTTGAAAGTCAACAACATCCCATGCTTAGGCTTTATCATCACAGCATCCATTTTTAAAAACTTTTTTCCTACAGCAGTTTGGACTAACAGAGGTTCCATGGAAAAAAGGCACGTACAACAAACGGTAGTCTATGCAAATGGAAACAAATGCCACTGCAGTCGCTACGCTAGCCACCCGACAGTGTGTGTCAGCTGAAGTGGAGCAAATTCAAATAAGCCCCAGCCCCTGTTTTGCACCATGTTAGCTTTCCCTCTATCAGAAATGTGAAAGCCTTCTCCGTGCTAAAACAAGCTGGTCACTGTAAAACACTGAACAGCACTGGAGACGTGTTGATGTTCTTCATATGCGCTCCCAACAAACACACAAGGATTAGGTCCACAAACGTTTATTCCTTGCTCGCAGATATGAGTTACAATCTGTTGTTACACGGCTGCTGGAGCTTCATACTTTGTCCGGCCCCACCCTTTGTGGAACTGATCTACTTTGTGGTGAGGTGCGGAGATACTGTACTGATGTTCTGTTTAATCTCTAAACAGTAGCTAAGTTTGTGCGCACCAGCGACAGTGAGTGTGTAACTTCATTTAATGTTGTCTGATTTGAGTTTACGGGCCAACCTGGAATAGTGACTTTTCTGTTAGAGAACTTGACCTGATTTGTGCTTCTTCTTTTCTCCACCACAGCCGGGGAAGGCTAACTCGTCTATAGCACTCCCTCTTACTGAATTCTTCGTGTCCTAGAAGTTATTTTTCTTGCATTTGATTAGTTGAGGATATGTGATTGGTGGCATGGAGGGTTGTTCTGCTTTTTGCAGTTGCCCCCTCTCTCTTTTTCAGCTGTTTAACTGAGGGAGCCCATTAAAGTCACTGTGCCGGGTGATTGTTATCTAACACAGATATGTGTTGTTGATTGTATCCCATGGAAGTCAAGTTTCTGTGCTGGTTGACTGCTACCTACCAGATATTCTTTTCAAATGAGATGATGATGGTTTACAAGGGAGGTAGTTGGTTCTCTTCCTGGTGGCTTCAAAACTTTACACAAAAAAAAACAACAACCCCAGCATCCCGTCGCAACTGAGGATCCAAACCATCCAAAGTCAAATCAGATTCAGGCCATTTTGTTCCCTGTGTCAGCCTGACCTATATGATTCAAGTGAAACACTCCCAACTTGATGAACATCGAGACTAAGGCTGGACTGAGAATCAGTCATCGCAGAGCCACCAGAGAATCGGCATCTCATGGCCGTGGACTCGAGCGGCGGTGAACGGGGGGGAAGAGCAGAGGAAAGAGTTAAAAAAGCTTGTGTTAAAGCAAATTCCCTTCTGGTCTCTTTCTGTGTTATCAGTTCCTCTGTAGGGCACTGCAGCACACACTGCATTTATTCAAAGGCCCAGTGTCACACGCCTCTGTGGAAAAGAGCCCTGAGGACCATACTCTGAGTTTTTTTTTTTTTTTTTTTCTGCTCTCCCTTCTCTGCCCCTTCCACCCTCTACCCCTCGTCCTCCCTCCATCGAGTCCCAGCGCTTGGTAGCTTTCGTTGGGCCCTTCTTTGTGTTTTTTGAGCCCGTTTGTGGTGTATAACTAATAGCAAAAGAATGTAATCAGCCTTGTTGAATCATATTGATGTTAGTTAAGGTGGTGGTTAAAGTTTGAATGTAACAGAAATGCAAGCAAATACAGGAAAGAAAGTAAATATGGCCTCATTTTTCTTTTTTCGTCAAGAGTTTGTCGCAGCAGGTAAAATGCTACGTTACACGAAGCTAAACCACGGCTGTTAACTTGAAAATAATGTTTGACCACCCTCCCAGATAACATGATGGCATCATAGTGTTTAGGTTATTCCTGACTTATGCCTGAAGAGTGAGCCTATATTTATCTGTAACAAAAAAAAGTAAACAACTCTTCACATCTGTCTCTGTGTGAGACTTTCTCTGTGGACTGGATCAGTGGATTTCCTCCATGTTGAACTTAATCACCGGATCTGCCGAGAGGAGCTCTCCCGGAGCATGTGATCATTTATCAGGCTCCTTCTCCCTCTCTCGCTCTGGTTCGGGGCTATTTTCACCCTCTCCCCAGTCAGAGCGCAGAGCCAGTGCTGAGTGCAGAGAGTCATGTGGTGGTTCCAGGCGAGAGGAGGAGCCCATCTGAAAGACGTGCACAGAAGGCGACGGGGGATATTAGCCCAATCATCTTTGTTTGGGGCATACAGAGAGTCCTGGGAAATGTCTCAAAGTCATTGATAAGATGAGTTCCCCTCATAATGCTCCCCATTGTCCAGGAGCAGGAAGTCAGCTGAAGCACTGAGACTATGTATAGCCATTTACAGCATCAGGCTTATGGATGGATTTTGCACAGCAAAGGGTGCTGGCTATATTTATGTACTTATGTATTTTATTCTATAGAGTTATCTACATTTGATCACTGTTAGGCAATATCCTCCGAGTGTACCACCTTTGTTGCTTTAGCTTAGAGTTAGAGGAGAGAGCTTGTGACCAGAAAGTCATGAGTTTGATTTCAGGAACTGTTAGATAAACGTGTGTTGAGGAAGTGAACGAGAAACTCGGTTCACCTCCCTCTGCTTCTGAGGCTTACAAAAATCATTTTCAGTATCTGCTTTTTATTTTCTTGACTGAATTGATTAATCGTTTGTTATATAACACATCACAAAACAGTGAGAACATTTCTAGACTTACCTGGATTTCTCCGACTCACACATTTAATTTACCATAATGTAAAACAAAGGAGAAAAACATTAAATTCTCACATTTGAGAACGTGGAAGCATTAAATTTGTGGGCTTTTTATGACTTAAACTATTAATCACTCATCAAAAAAGATAAAAGCAAATTTCCTTTCAATCAGATAATCAGTTAATGGATTAATCTTTGCAGCTCCAGAGTAACTTATTACTGGAGTACTCTTATTACTGTATAAGTATGAAAAAAACTTTTCTTGCACTTTCTTTGGAAATATAAAATCAATATTTCTGCTTCAGTTTGGCAGGCTTTTGATGCAGATTAATCAGTAGTGAAAATAATTGATAATTAAGGCCTAAATTAGAGGGATGTGATGTTTATGTTTACTCTTACAATCTTTTAGGTGTAATAATGTAATGTACGACCAAAAGGATTTCAGCTGTTGAGTAGTTTGTGCTTGGGGTTATGTCGATTTCCATAAAGTCATTTGTTTTTGTGACTTCCGTCATATTTAAAGAAATACTTCCACATTTTCAGGAGTACACAGAGTGATATCTGTTAGCGTAAAGCCTGGTAGCAGGGAGGAACAGCTAACCTGGCACCGTCCACAGTTGGAAAACAAAAATGCCTACTCATAATTTAAAAGCTCATTAGTCAGCACGTTATATATCTTACTTGTTTAATCCATACACACACACACAGAAATGTAAAAACAATAATTTCAGGTTTTCCTGGCCAACTGTATTGAGCAAAGTATCCTGCACAGGTTGCTGGATGGGGTCTGTCTAAGTGAGTGTACACTAGGCCAGAGTGTCTGTAGGCTGGATCGTACCAAACCTAACACACTCCAGGAAGCTGCATGCAGTTGTTGGTGCCCGGCGCCTGTTTGTCTAGAATTCAAAATACAAGTTTTTCTGCTCCTGCTGGTGGTGGAGCTTGATCAAAACAAGGCCTTGGTCCCTGTTCACAACAGTGGAAGATGGTGGCTGTGCCGGGGCAGAAGTGCATATTTACTGTATGTAGCTGTAAAACAAGTGTTAGTGAGTTTGCAGGGGTCCAATTGATGTATATTTTGTCATCAGAGGGAATAATCCTAGCTATGGAAGTTGAATGTGTTCACCAGAGAAACTAATATCTACCATGTATGTACCATGGTTTCATTTTGCAGGTTATAGTTATGTGTGTTTGTTTGTTTCTTCATGATTTCTTTTCTCTTTTCCCCTCAGGAGTTCTTTGATCACGCAAAGAAGCTGTGGGATGACGAAGGAGTGAAGGCCTGCTTTGAGAGGTCCAATGAGTACCAGCTCATCGACTGCGCACAATAGTGAGTCAAAACTTGAAAATATATTTTTTTTCCTGCTGCGACTTTGAGCTTTGCAAAAAAGACTAAAAAAAAGATTTGCTCTCGAGCACATGCTTTGCTGTATGTACTCAGGTATGTGAAGCTATAAGGTACCGTGAGGAGGAGAAGTGAGCCGGTTTAACTTTCACAGCCTTTCAAACTATTGTCACGCTGCTCCGTCTGTTGTGTCATGTTTGAGGTGAAAGCTGCGCAGCGTGTGCTGGTGTCGTTGCCATACGTGAATATGGTCGAGATGTATTTACTCTGGGTGTGGCAAGGCAAGCAGCCGTTGTATAATGGAAACGTGGTCTCAGACTTTTGGACCCCACTGTATATCTTCTCACGTCTGCATGTTTGACAATTCACCATGGCGATATGCAAAGCCTGCGCCGGCCTGTATTAGTTTTATCCAACTGTAGAGTTCAGTGGATTATTATTGATAATGTTTTTGACTGTAAAGCTGCTGCAGTTTTTATTATTTCACTGTTGAGGGATGGAAAAATCAACCTGTGGAGTTAATAGGCAGAAATTTCAGTGTCTCTTTGGACAAAAGCAATGTGGGTCAAGTTCTCTTTTCTTTTTTTTTTATGCAATCGTACTTTTGATACTGTAGTTATGAAATTCTGATAGCTGCTGTGTGGCAAGGTTGATGCCCCAGATTGTTTGGAAGGCGCCTACAGTACCTTGGGCCACCGTGGGGAGCTGGTTGTAGACAGCAGAGGGCCCCTCTGTTGTCGGTAAAAGGAAGTTTGGATATGCAAAGTGATTCACTGATTTCAGTGCTCTCCTTCTGCTTCCTCTCTGACTCACCTCTGGATTCACATGTAAATATGAGGACATGCACACGGTGCAGACTCTGGAGTGCAGTCCACTGAAAGTTGTCCCCTCCCCATCCCAAAGGTTGTCTCCTTTTATCGCAGAGGGTTTCGGTCAAAGGCCCACTTTATCAGTGATTGGGGATATTGTCTTGTTGTCAGCGATCTGTGAGCCTGTGTTACATGGGCGTAGACTTGTGTTTCTTTATTTTTAAAGATGGTATAGCACGTAGACAAACAACGCGTCTTTCCTGAATGTCTTTCCGTTCCTTGGACATAAATTTGACTTTAGGTCAAGTCTTCTCTGGTTGCTCTGCCTGATAGCAGCTTCCATAGAAAGGGGAGAGATAGTCAGGAGTCAGGTGATGGTTGGAGAGTCACATGAATCTGTAAGGTGGAGCTGTTACAGTCCAGGGCCTGTGTTTGTCTTTTCTGCTCTGTCTGCGTTTGTGTGCACTGCGACTGCACAATATCTCAAAGAGCATCTTGTGTGTGTGTGTGTGTGCGTGTTTTTTATTTTTAAGTTAATATCCCAGTATCATAATGACACCACACAGAGCGGTATAACAAACATCTGTAAACACACTGGTCTTTTGAATGCTGAATTCATAAACCATATTCTCTATTAGTAACTGACACCACAGGGGCTTGTCTGAAGCCCTGAAAATATAGTTGTCCTGTGACATGAGTAAACATCAACCGAGTGAAATGAAGACAGTGAAGAGAATACATTATTTAGATCGAGCGCTGCAGGTTTATATGTGACTTTTCTTCCGTTGGAGTGTGTGCATTGGTTTTGAAACTGGTCGCTATAGTTTTTGTATAGTAATAAGAAGCATTTTCTCCTTCTCCTTCTCCACAAAACTCAGAATCTGAGATGCTGAGCTTTGTGGGGTGAGAATCCAGCGGATGGAGGCTTGTTCTTCTATCTTGCCCTTTATTATATCATCCAATCATCTCCTGTCTAACTGTTATATTGCTGCTCCTGATTGGTTGGTGAGCCATCATACGTTTGGACAACAAATCATCATTTTAGTTGATCAAGTAAATAAATAATGATAAAAAGTTACAGCTTCCTGGAGTTTACTTAACAAATATACAAACCTTTGTGTGTCTTGAGTGGCAGTTCAGTTGTTGGATATTTGTGTTTTGTTGCTCAGGTGATCTTGTCTACAGTAAAGTGTATATATATATTTATATATATATATATATGTGATTTGTTTGAGAATGAAAATGAAAGTGAATGAAAATGACTCTTTCAAAAGCTTTCAGTTATACGGAAAAATACTCTTTAGATCAGGAATGTTCAGTTTTCACATTTGCAATTTGCAGCAGCTCTCACTCTTCTGTAAAAACATCACAATATACCTCTTTTGTCAGGATCATGGGTTTGATCGAAGTCTGGTATTTGTCAGACGACATGGCCTCTCACTTACTTCCTCTCTCCGTTTTAACCTCTGTGTGAACTCCTCTGATGGAGGGCATTCAGAGATACTCTGTCCTACATGGCAGCAGACCTGTCGGTGTGAACTTCACACACACACCTGCACACACATACACACCATCTATTGTTATTATGATCACTTAACTACACTTAACTTTGTCAGCCACTATCCTGTGCAACAGTGGCAGATGACCTCTGCAGCCAACTGGTTTCAGGGGAAAGGAGCACAGCTCATAAGTTAGGATTCCGGCAGGATTTAACTCATATTTTGGTGAATGGTCTGTTATGTTATTTCGGCTTTTCTTGTGTGTTCAGACAATTAGATTCTGAAAAGTTCCGATTTTGTCCCCTCTTCCTCTTATCTACCGATGTTCAGTTCAGGAAGTTGTAATTTCACGTTTTATTTTTGTTCTTCACACCTGCTGACTCTTCATACGGTCTGTGATCAGAGTGTTTTCAGTCATACTTGAAAGTAAATTGTAGAGGAAGTTGGTTTACATGTTGCTTGTGGGAGAAACAGATTGGCAGGCAGCAAGCTAACATGCTAACGCTCGAGGACGGTGTCATGAACTCCCTGTCAGAGCACAGGGGAAGATATATATGTAGTGTTTATATTTTGTGAAGGCACATTATATACCCCTGCCGTTTCATCCCTGTTGTCCTTCACAGACCTTGCTCCCCTGGCAGAGTTTTTTTCCAGCGCCAGGCGACCCATTGGACAGAGGCACAGGAAATAGGCCTGGGCCGATGGCGGGTGCTTGTTATGCCAAAGAGCATGTCCATATCGATGCATTTGGAATCCTGTCACCCATTGATCTGCCCTCTGCATTGCACATTTATACGTTTTAAGAGCACAGATATGTGTCTGCCAGTTGATTGATTACAAGCTATTTTCGGCTGCAGTGGGCTGGTTCCATTGCAACGCTTTGGATGGACATTTTTTCACACGCAAATCTGAACCTCTCACTTTTTTCTCTTTTGTGTGTGAGTGCTTGTTTGCAGTCCCGCAGCAAATATGAGAATTCATGACACAGTTCATGCACTGAGGTATTCCTAACTGTAGTCGGATGATTACTGTCCAGTGTTAGATGATGTTTGGGCTGTGATGAATCTCTGTGTGTTGTTGTGTGCGCAGTGGCTGGGATGTCTGGTTACAGCAGCAGGGACTGGGGCTGAGCAGAGCTGCCCTGGATGGAGCTGCTGCTGGAGCTGGAGTCTGTGAATGTAACTGGAGAAATGAGGCTATGAAGAGTGATACAGCAATAGAGTTTATTTCCTGCACTAAGAATGAGGCCTGGGACAGAGGTAGAGCTGATGCTGGGTTAGGAATCGAGAGTGTAACGACTGGAGTTTGCTTAAGATGCAGAAATTTGTTTCAAATTCACATTTTTTGTTGTTTAAAATATTTTTACCTCTAAAATATTCAGTGTTAAACCATAGCCTTATTTTGATCGAGTACGACGGATTATTTAAGAAACATCATATTTTTTCCCAAAGGCTCAGTGCATTGTGCAGTATGAAAAAAAGGACACTGATGAGGAATATTTAATTTGCCAGCTTGTGATTGAATTTAACCTGATTTACTGAAATAGAATGATAAGAATGTAAAACTTAATTTAGTGTTCATTATAGCTGAAACATTTTTTTGACTAGTTAATAAGGTGTATGAAAAAAAACAACCTGAAACTATTTAGATAATGATTTAAATTTTTGGAGACAATTAAAGACGTGAGCTTTTCACTATTTTCTGACACTCATAGTCCAAATGATATAACATATTATCAAGAAAACAAGTGGTAGGTTAGTTGATAATAAAAGAAAGTTGTTAGTTAAAGCCTTACTTGCGTTACCCAATCGTTACCCATACTTTTTATGTCCTTGTCTTTTCAAACAAATTGATCATGCGGCTGTGTTTCACTTAACTGAAACTTCCTAGTTATTAATTGCCAAAGTCCCATCAAGAATGGACCTTGATCACGTCTCTCGACACCATGCTCACACACAATGAAAAAATGCCAGCCAGTATGAAGGGATGCAGATTGTCACGTATGAATGCAAAACACACACATGCAATATATACATATAGAATAAATCCAGGAACACAGGTTTTTATCTTGAGGGAAAGTGTTGGTCTTTAAGTGTGGTTTGGAAAAGTCATAAATGTTATTGACACAGAAAACTCTTTTGAGCTTATTCAATACTTAAAGTTAAGTACAGGCAGTCCAGAATGTGTTGTAAAGCTACTTTTTGTTCTTTCATTATCATTTATTTGCAAATTATTTTATCAATTCATGGTTTAGGTGAAAAAAGGTCAGATAATAGTGAAACATGTCAATTCTCAGTAAAGTTGTCTTCTGCTGTTCTCTGGACTTTAAACATTTAACCTTAAAATGATTTGCTGCTATGAGGAATGAAACTATCAGCATCACAAATGTTTGAATTCACAAGCAGCTGTATAGATGAGGGTGAAGTGTTGTGTGGATGGCCCAGGACGGAGAGGCACAGCTGGGACGGGACCAGTCTCCAGCAGTCCTGGAGATGGGGCTGGGTTGTTGATAGACATATATCTAAGACTGGTTCTTGGCCTAGGCTGGGGCTGGGGTGTAGTGCTGGTCACGGGACTCTGTCACCAGCCTGGGGGCCACTGACACAGTCATCTGGGGCAGTAAAGTTCTAAGAATGGCCGGCATTGTCAGCCAGCCCAGGCCCCTGAAGGGCCTACAGAAACAGAGGGGCTACGCTTCGCAAACAGTGGCTCTCCTCAATAAGGAGCCTCTTCTGTTCACGGAAGAGCCCGAGAGAGCGATATTTATACACTGGCTGCATGTCACCACTGCTTTTTTTTTATGTCCCCAGTAAGTTGCCCGATTTCTTCATGTTTTAGCTGATTTGATGTACAAACAGCACCAGGGGATAAGGCTGAGCTCTGGGTGTCTCTTAACATGTCTCAACTGATCTGCGTGTTTATATTTCAATGTGATAACTTTTTTTTTTTTTTTTTTTTTTTCCAGATTGGTTATCAAGTTATTTTTAATGCATGAGAAATGGATTTTCCACTGGGATGTTTGTCTCACTGCAGCCAGAGCACCGTTTGAAATTGTGTTAAACCTTTATGGACTGTATTGTTTTATCCACTTCAGGGCTGAAGTCACTATTTGAATTTATGCATTTAAACAGTATGAAGCTGAAAGTGTGTTAGACGATCACATTCTGTACTGATTACGTTAATGTTAAGTCTGTATCTGAAAGACAGTGATGGACTAGTGTGTATTAGAGGGATTCTGGATAATTAACTTTGGTCTAAAGAGGAAAATGCTGCAAATATTACAGATGAACACATAACTATCAAAATGCAAAGCAGTCAGTAACAATGCATCCTTAGTTCAGATTCAACCCCTCAAAAGATTATGAAACAGCACTTATTTTATTTTGAAAAGTGCTTTTGAATGTAAATTTATTGTTTATATGTAAGTTTCTTACATTCATGTCATGTAGTTTAGTGCTTTATCCACTTACACTAAACAAACTCTTGAAAAGGCTTAAATGGTTTTCAGCTCAGTTTATCTGTTTCCTCTTCAAGAACAGAATAAATGGTGTTGACTCGAACGTTTACTGTTGCTGAATTCAAATCATAATTATAACTAAACTAATCGTAAAAAAATAAACACTTTATTCATAAAAAGAATCATAAAAGGAAAGATTAACAAAAACCTTTGTGTCACTTGCTAAAATCAGATGACCCTGCTGTCAGCTGACTGAGAAATAATCAAAGGGGGCACTATGGAAGTGTGTGTGTGTGTGTGTGTGTGTGTGTGTGTGTGTGTGTGTGTGTGTGTGTGTGTGTGTGTGTGTGTGTGTGTGTGTGTGTGTGTGTGTGTGTGTGTGTTTGTGTGTAGTTGTGTTTGTGTGTAGTTGTGTTTGTGTGTAGTTGTGTTTGTGTGTTTGTGTGCGTGATTTCCAAGGAAGAGGAAGGAGTGGTTTTGAGCTGAACTGTAGAATCTGATCTACTGGAAGCTCAGTTTGACTCCATCTTCACAAACCACTGTCCTTAAGGTTGTTAGAGCCCCCTGTGGGACTCTCTCTCTCTCTCTCTCTCTCTTTCTCTTTTTCTCTCTGTCTATTCAGTCCTCTCTTGAGGCCAGAAAGCGACAGCATAGAGGATGTTGCAGAACACATGAGAACACATGTCTTTCCCTATATGAAGTCTTTTCCAAACTGTGTGTGTGTGTGTGGGGCGGCATCATTTAAACATTTAACATCTTCACATTCAACAGTAAGGGCCACAGATTTAGTGTTACTGTAAGCGTTAATGGCTGTTTCTGTCCATTAGCTAAGTGTTTTAACGTGCTGCTGGGTGTTGTGGAAGTTGTAGACGCGGGGTGTGTGTGTGTGTGTAAGCTATCGGCCTGACCTGGTGCATTTGGAAATGGTTAAGAGAGCCTAAAGCTGCTCAGCATAGCATGCTACATGTCACAAGATTAGCTACACTGCCAGTGTGTTTTTATTTTGTTTCCAGAGACCAGAGGCTCTGACAGACTGTATTCTGTTTCGTCAGTAAGTTGGATCACATTGGAAAGACCGCACTGCTCTATAGAACAAGATATGCATCTTGAAGAGTGTATATCTTGTGTAAATCTCTATTGAAACGCATGAGGAAAAAAAACAAACGTTGGTCAACATGTCAAAATAGCGTGATGTTCGGATTGTTAGGTTTGTGATTATAGGTTTGTGTTAATTGTTAGTTTTGTCTCTGTTCTTAAACGTGAACAGTGTTGCAGAGGAAAATGGGAATTTATGTCCCACTTAAAGAAGGAGAATTGTAGCTATAAATAGATTTTTATTTTTGGGTTAAAATGTGCGTCCATTTTAAAGGACAGACAGAGACACAGAGTGAGGCTGGTGAATGGCGGATATCTGCGAGTCTGTTAGTGTGTGCTGACTACACACACACACACGCACATACACACATGCACATACCTTTCTCTCTATCTCTCACACACACACACACACACACACACACACACACATGAACACACACACACCCTGCTGTTGACCAGGAGTGTAAAGGCACAGACTGCTGGAGGACAGCAGTGGCGCTGCAGGTTTCTTGCGGAGAGATTGTGGAATGGTCGTCCATAGACCCCCTCCTCTCTCTCTCTCTCTCTCTCTCTCTCTCTCTCTCTCTCTCTCTCTCTCTCTCTCACGCTCTCTCTCTCACTCTCTCCATCGAGGCTCCCCCCACTCCCCCTCCCCCCTGTCGCTCCCTTTTCTCCCCCTCCCCTTCCACCACCACCCCCCACCCCCCTTAGAGCTTATGTAAACTAGCTGTGGAGCCAGGGCAAGCTATTTTTAGCAACAGTACTGCAGAGCAGAAACGGAGGGTCACGTGTGCGCAGCCGAATCAAAGGGAGTATCCCGGCAATGCGCTGTAAACAAAGGGAAGGTCAGTAGCAGAAGGTGAGACACAAAACGCCTCTGTGTTGGTTTTGTGTATGTGTATGTGTATGTGTGTGTGTGAGAAAAGGGAAAGAGAGGGAGTGAGTGAATACACACACACACACACTGCCTCGCCATACCTTCTCTTCTCTTAATGCCCTGACATAAACAAATCATGGCGAGTGTATTAATGCCCCCATATTCTTTCCTGCTAACTCTGACACACACACACACACACACACACACACACACACACACACACACACAGCTCAACCATCTCTTCCACTGTTAGAGACAGTGAGGGGGGGAGCTGGATTGATCAAAGCAGGGTATGACACACGAGGAGACATTTTGCTGTCTAATCATGACAGGGGCTCCCAGCTCCTCACTCTCTCCTGCCTGTCAGAGCGAACAGCCGCAGACTGGGAGTCATGCAAACCCCCCCCCCCCAAAAAAAGCACATGACCATGTGTGCTTAGCATTAACGTTAGCATGTTTTGTTTTGTATCACATTTGATGTCAAACCCTCCTGGTGCCTGCTCAGAGTTCGGCCTGTCTGTGTTTACACTGTATGCTCAGGTTGTGAAGCCTGTAGGCCCGGCTAGCAGCGAGGCTAACGGCTAGCAGCGTCCAGCCACACCCAGGCAAAAAGGTCTCCCTCCACCTCAGCCACTAGTCAAACAAACCTCAACTTTCACCTCCTCTGGAATGTGGTCGGAGGGAGGCATGTAGATATTTATAGAAATGGTTTATTTTTTATTTTTCTGTCACTGGTTTGTTTCCTCAGACGGATTGAGCTGCTGCCTGTTTCATCAGGCTAGGTTGAAGGAGGTAGCTCGGAGGCTAAATTAAGTAAACATCCGGCTCCAGCACAAACGCTTTTGGTTGGATGATTTATTGTTGTACGCGTTCTTAACCTGGGATTCTGGAGCATCTCCATACTGATAACCGCTGAGTAAATACTGGTCCGTATCAATCTTAAAGTGTCCTGACAAGATAATATGCGATGTCAGGGGCGTATCTGGTTCCTCTTTGTATGCCTTTGTGGTTCCTCACAGTGATACTGTACTGTACTCAAAATCAATATTTATTTAGAAATTTAATTCCCGTCCACACTTTGTGTTTTTACAGCTGCTACAGGTTAAACAAAGGCGTAATGTTTATATGCTGCTTTGTGCATATTAGTAATTATATTTATTTAGTAATGTGTCTTCCTGTTTCTGCTGCAGCATAAACACTGGAAACTTCAGCAAAACCCTTAAAGTCTTATGATTCTCTGGATTTGTTTTGACCGTTTGTTCCAGGGGGTTCACGTGGATGTAAGTAATGTTGACTGTGTACAGTGATTTTAGCTTTGTACTTTTCATGTGGCTCTGTTTAAGCTTTTTATCTTTTGTCTGTGACAATCCTAACTTAACTTCCTTATCAAAACAAGCCCATTAAATGATTGGTTGAGTTACAGAGAATTAGTGTGTAACTATTTTGGAAACTGAACAATCATCCAAGTAGTTTCACCGAAAGAAAATATGTCTTTATTGTGAGTATAACATACTTTCAACCAAACACAGCTTTTGGTGAGCGGCCAAACTCTCTTACGTTGTCAGCTGGTTCTGTTTATACCTGTAGTTTTACCAGTGTCACTTTGTGGGGCGCACGGTGCGATCACTCGCCTCAGGACACACTACAGCACTTAGTTCATCAGTGTACAGTGACAAACAATAACCTTAGTTGTAGTTTTTTTTAAATATTGAAATGAATGGGCTAAAATTATAATATGAATTTTCATAATGCCTAAACAATCCTTCCATCACAAAAGACCGGCCACAGTTTATATACAGTGCTGTCACCTTTTGCTTTCATCGGGATTAGACACACACCAGACACACGAGCAGTTAGAGGATTTTAAACGGGACCTATGTCATATATAATATTACAGTGTCAGTCTTTGAACTGCGGTGAGGTGGCGCTCTCAGCTCAGCTTGTTCTCCTGTCGGCATCTTATGTTCTCCAGCGTACAGATAAATAAATGGAGAAGGTTTACTAAACAGTTGCTTGAGTAACATTTAACGAGAACAACATTAGCGTTTACATTTCTTGACTGCAGCCGTTTTAGTGCATTTCCCATACATATGCTATCATTAACCGGGGCATTTATAGAAAACAAATGTTATACATGATTGTGATTAAGAAACCCGATCCCCTGTTATGTCTCACAATGAGCAGGTAATGGGTGAGAGGTTTACCAGACACAGATGTCCTGCTGTAATCTTCGTTTGCTGCCCACTCTGATATTGCTGATCAGATCGAACATTTACAGATGGATTTGAGAAGTCGCCATTCCCCAATAATCATGCTCTGTTTCTCAATTGTAGTTTTACAGTTTAGTTTCAGAACCCTCACACTGGAGGTAAAGTGCCTTCAGGTAATATATGCTATGATTGGGACTATACAAATGAAAATGAATGGAATTGGATGAGGTGGGGCTCACAACTGGGTGCGCTAGCATAGTAGCATTGGCTCGACTGCATTGTTGTGGTATTTTTAATTGCACAATGTGGCTTTATTCAGTTTCTTTTTGTGTAATTATGGGCTGCTTTACACTGGGCATCGCAACGAGGGAGGCGTGTCGAGCAGGTAGTGTTTTTATTTTTTTTTACTGAACAGTCCAGTATGTTCAGAAAGTAGCGATGACAGCAAATCAACCACAGCAAAGGGTTTGGTGCGATAGACTGTGCACATCTTGGAGCGGTGTACGTGTGGAGTGCAATCAGCAGAGTTGTGCACCAGCTTAGGGTAGAGTAGTATTCTTTTTTACAATGAACCACTGGAATAATCTGCAGTACCCATGTCGTCCTCTGACCCTGAACTCACCTGCTCGTAGTCAAAGTAATGACACTGTACTCTGAGTAATCTGTTCAGATATCCCACTAATCACCAACACATCAAATCACTTCAAATCCATTTCCCCTGATCTGCTGCCATCACAGACACGACCGAGTGGACTAATTTGGTAATTTGTACAGACTAGCTGCTTCCCAGTACATTAAAAGCTGCTGTGAGGTTTGTGCCCATCTCACAGGACGGCTATTGACTGCTCTGGGACTTGTAGCATCCTTATCAATTATCCCCAGCGTTCAGCTCTCAACTCATATAACCCTGTGCGTCTTATTCATCACAACTGACACTGTGTGTGCCAGGTTGGGACAAGGACTCACTAACTTTGTGTGTCTCTCCAAACGCTACACACAACACACTACAGTACTCTCTTTGCTGAAAATCAGACTTATTTTTGGGGCTTGTGCTCAAAAACGGCGACACTCTCCGAAATAATCTGTCTTCATGGGCCTAAATTCTGCTGTTCCCCGCAATCGAACGCATACACACAGACGGTGACACACATACGATGTGGAGGCCAGCACAGAGCATGGTGCTGCTTTGTGTTCATGTATGGGAGAGTCTGGGAATGGAAGGATACGAGTGCAGCCTGGCTTAGGAAGAGACGGGGGGGATAGAGAGAGGGAGAGAGGGAGAGGGAGGGAGAGAGAGGGAGAGAGAGAGAGAGAGAGGGAGAGGGAGAGAGAGGGAGAGGGAGAGAGAGAGAGGAGTGGTATGGACTGACTGGGGTTGCCATGGGAACCCAGCTGCTAAAAGCAGGCAGGGTCAGTGAGGAAGAGAGGCTGTATGCAGCAGGAGCGAATGGATGCCACCTGGAGGCTGGTTCGTAAACTACACAAACATCACACAGGCCTCCACAGCTACAAACTACATCCAGAGAATCTACAAGTTTAAAATCTTCAACTTAAATGAAATTAACTGGGATTTCTGTCCTCTTGTGTTACTGGTTTCTAATCACCCGCCAGTTCATCCTGCACAGCTTGATTCAGACTTATGCAATGTGCACTGACACTGACTTCACTGACTGATATTAGTTGCTGCTTATTGAGCTTGTATTAGGGGAAAAGAGCAAAAGCTCATTTTCACTCGGCCACAGGTTGATTTCCTATTGGAATAACTAATTTGACACGGAGGCGGTTGTTTGCGGGCGAGAGAATAGAAACCTGCTCGATATTGTTTATTTGGCTATTTTTACTTGGGTTTTCTATTTTTGGCACGGACTAATTCAGTAGGTGACGATAGTATATCGATGTCTGGCTTCAATTTTTTTTTAGAGAAACCCATAAGTCTCTTCCGCTGTGAGAACTGAGCGAGGCTCGGGCCCCACTGTGGCTCAAACACTGATTTTGGGGACCGGGTCTATTCTAAGCAGAGGTAATGTAATGGTAAACGTCGACACTGAACAGAGACAAAAGGGCACGATGATGTATTTAACATTTTTATACAACACCTTTCAAAACCATGACTTGATGCGGCCCTGGAAGGCGAATTGGCGGCCTTGAGATAAAGCAGGCACTTTTGTTTACACAAGATTTGGTTTGACTTTCAGGAGTGTCTCCATTCTCGCTCCTATATTTAGGAAGTACCCACTGAGCCGTTGATGGATTTGTCTAGTTTCAGATCCATCTTCCAAACTGCACAGTGTTCCTGTTTGGATGGATGAGTTGAACCCTGGGCTCAGATCTTTCCACCAGGTGACCAGGATCCTTCACAGCTCCACCTTCACTGTGTTGGCGCTGCACATGCCTGTGCGTGCTGCGACCAGCTCGATGCCTCCGACGTTGTGTGTTATGTGATGAGCTTTTGTTGTGCGGCTGGTTTTTTGTTTTCGGAGACTGGGTGTGTTGTTGGAGAAGACAGATGAACTACAAAGGAAAAGTTTTCAAGCTGACATATTAGATTAGAGATGATTCAAGTAGAGTTGAAATGCTTTGTCGGATAATTGATTCATTGGCAAAGTTTGGGTATTTTTTTACAAGACAAAATCTCCGATATGAAGATAAGATATTTATCTCTTTTTTTATATTTTAGTAAATTCAAAATCTCAGACTGTTGG
The DNA here is from genome assembly GCF_009819705.1 of Hippoglossus hippoglossus. NCBI lineage: Eukaryota > Metazoa > Chordata > Actinopteri > Pleuronectiformes > Pleuronectidae > Hippoglossus > Hippoglossus hippoglossus. The sequence continues at coordinate 20,275,658 of NC_047167.1, read as the reverse complement.
TCACCTTTGATTCTAGGAAATTATAATTATTATTATTTCATAAGCAGAATGACGAATAGATGAATTTAAGGACAAACTGACTGATCATGAAAGTTGTTAGTTGGAGCTCCAGGCTCACGATTTAAAAACGTGACGCTCTGTTTGTTTTGTGTCTTATTTGCTTAGTGTCATGTTTAGTGTCGAGCCGTCGCTTGTGTGACTGTCATGTTTCTTCTTTTGCACATCTAGGACATCATTTGTTTGTCAAACAGTGTGGTCGCCTCAGTGATGCCATTTACCGTCAATTTACCGTAAATGAACTTTGAGTCAGTGTAGGTGGTGCTTGTTCCTTTTTTTTTAACCCAGCGAGGGTAACAACTGCTGTTTATTCCAAATAAATATCATGATTCCTCACTGTAAGTGGTTTTCTTTGTTTGTGGCAAAATAATATAAAACACAACTGAGTTCCAGTAGATGTATGATAGAAAAAAATACGTGTACCCCTATAAATGGAAAGGTTTAAATAAAGTTTTGGCCGTGCGATGCTGCTGTGTCCAGCAGCGAGTTCCAAAGCGCTGTCACCCGTCAGTTGGAGACTGAAGTGAAAGTCCATTACGCTGGCCTGAGCGGCTCAAAATATGGAAACTATTGATTGGATCCTCTGCCCTGCTAATTAAAGATGGTCCACTATTTGTAAAAAGTCAACCCAATTATCAAATGAGCACATGAGGCTGGGTGCTGCTGGTTGGTGTGAAGGTTGACTGACTGTCGGAGGGGGACGTTTTTCCAGCTTTGCTTCAGCGTTGTTGCATCTTTTCACTGGCTTTACTTTTTTTTTTTTTACATGTTCATGAGTGGAACTTTGTTTTTAGACACATTCTGACTTGGCACAAAATTTGAATCTTTTAATTAAACTGTTGCAGTCCTATTTTATAAGTTTGTATTTACGCTCGCTTTGCTTATTTGTATGTTGTGGTCCAGAAGTGACAGAATGGCACAAGAGCTTGTATCAAGCTATGAAGCACTTTCATTTTTTATTTTACCATCATCCCCACCAACACCACCGCCACCACCATTTTCCCTCTACCTCCTTTTTTCTGCTCAATGGGCAGCAACATGTGACCTGAACCACGAGGGTCCTGAGGCCTGAGGCCCCCCCACACTCTCCTGAGCCGTCTCTCGACATGTATTCACGCTTGTGTCTGTGTTTTTACGGAAAGATGAGGCCAACAACACAGACAGACCAGGCCAAGTCAAGTGATACTGTCCACAACAAAGCCTATACATAGCAACACAGCCTGACCCGCAGGACGAGTACAATGTGTTTTGGCTAAATACAGAGACGGCCCAGCCCCACTGACAGAGGCAGAGACGAGATAGTTGTGGAATAGTAGAAGGCGGCTCGATAAAAAGGGAAATTGCAGTTGGATTCATGTTGTTTGATGGTCGGAAACAGACTTTAAAGTGGAAAAAAACAAAGAGAAATCACTACATATAAAAGAAATTATAATTTTCGACTGACCACAACGATCTGCGAGCAGTTGTGTCCGGAAACTGAAGGAACCAACACAAACTGCAGGTTTCTCTGGACCTGAACGCCGTTTGTTTACTTTATAGCTTTCAACAAGAACAGAAAAGTCACTCAAAACTGCACCTAACCCTCCTGGTCAGACATTATCTGGACGTCCACTTGCTAATCAATGTTATCTTTTACCTCCTTTTTCCTTGTTCTGCTTCTTTTTTTTTTTTTTTTTCCTCTTTCTTTTTTCCTCGCTGGGTACAAGGACTATATTTGGCTCTGCGGTGCTCAACCAATAGTACTTCTGTCACATGGCAGTCACAAAGCGCTCAGTAATTATAACCTAGCTAGGTTTCTGCAAGGAAGGCTTGCTAAAAATACCCCCACATTGTTGCAGTGATGGGGCAAAAGCTGGAGGTTCCTGAGGTTTGGTCGTATGTTTGTGTGTGTGAATACGTCTGTGTGTGTGTGTGTGTGTTTGTGCTCAGGCGAGATGAGCGCATGTGATTCTCTATACCACGTCTCTTCAAATGCAGTCTGATCGGTTTGTGTTCGTCTTGGTTTCCACAGAAGCACTAATTGAAAGAAATAGATGCAGTTAATTGTGTGATTTGCTTTGACCCAGCTTGTTGTGTGACTGTGAAGTTACCACATCCCTGTGTGTTGCTGGGTGGATTTCAGATTTAGATTTAGATCCCAACAAAACTCACTTTCTATGTTTTACAAAGCAAAGAAACAAAAGTTGATATCAGCACCTATTTAGATAATTCATTAAACATTTGCCATTATTTTTTGTTTCAAGCTACGAAGCTCACAGTTCCCAGTCCACGTGTTTGATTCCCAGTTGCGAGAATCTGTTATAAGTTTGGAGTTTAATGGCCGTAGGATTTTAGGGATGATCAAAGTAGAGCTGAAATGGTTAGTTTGATAATTGATTGATAATAAGCTAAAGAGGGAAATGCCGCAACTAATTATTAAATTCATCATTGATTATTCTGTGGTTTCTTTTTTGATAAATCGTTTAATCTATGAAATGTCAAAACATTTAAAGTTTTGTTTTTATCACGTCCAAAGATCCCTCAACATTCTGCTATTATTAGAGCATATTATTTAACAAAAAAGATGACATAAACAAATAATTAATCATCAAAATCAAGCTCTAATCAAACTATTGCAGATCTAAATCTAATAAAATCCTCGGTAAGGAACAAGACGAGTAATATCTCGTATTAAAAATTTGTTTATGTGTGTATTTTTTTTTACTTTTCTCTAATCTTTCCTCCTTTCTTGCGACATATTGTTTTATTTGTCTTCTGGTGTCTTTAAAATGATTAACGAGCAGAAGAAATACATTAAACCGCTCACAACTTACTGCATAAGATCACGGTACCAAATAATACAAACATGTGTTCCTCAGAATATTGTTTTCCTAAGACGGCCTGTTTTTAACCTTCAGTTTTCAGTGTTTACGGTCTGTAGAGAGTTTAGCGTTTAGATCCGTCAGTTCAGTCTTGCAGCTTGACCAGAAAGTAACCACTGTTGGAAGGTCGGGGTGTAAATCAGTGGGATTGTGGCCTCCGCAGCCTGAAAGAAAAGCATTGTGGGGATTTTACACACTAGATGCGACCTCTGATCAGCCTGTGGAGATTACCTGGCACATGTATCTCAGCTGGTTAATAAATACATAGTGTTCTGTGCACTAAAATAATAAAAAAGCCATTTTTAGATCTCACTTAAGGCGGTTGTAATATTTGTTTCCGTGTACTTGACGTTTTAAAGAGTCAACAGTTTAATAAAAGTGAGTAAATAGATGATATTTACTTTTGCTTTTGATATTAGAGCGAATATAGACGGCTCATTTTGCATGTAGTCACAACTTCTCTGTCTGTACTGTATGTTGTGTCTGTTGATACAGTTGAACCACGTCCTGCACATGAACATGAACTCTGTGAGAAAGTGGAGTGCTCTCTCAGGAATAGCCTTACTTCTCCTTTTGTGTGGACTATGCGAGGCAGAAATAAAATCGCTGCGATGGAAACATTGTTGTCAGAGCACATGAGCGCTGTCTCTGTTACCTAATGGTTCATAATGGAGCATTCATTCTCCGCCATTTAATTCTAGATGGGTGTGTTAGGTGTGCTACTTTTTTAAGGGCTGAATTGGGCATGAACCGAGGACTGAAACGTACAGAAACCCAAACCCTGACCACTAATCTTTAGTGCGTCAGGTTTCTTGTATGCTGCAGTCATGTTGGGAGTCTTGTGGGATCCTGAAGCCACAGACGGTTGTTTGAGAAATGAGGGACGGTGAGATACAGTCAGCTGTTTGGTTCTTTGTACCAGAGCCACTAACTGGGAACTAGAGGCCGGCCGATATGGATTTGAGGGACCGATGCTGATATTTGGGATTAAAATATTATTGAAACCGAAGATGCATTTATCAAACTCTTAATATGAAGAAAAGTAATTGAGGCTTGATATGTTACAGTTTACCATAAAAAGTTTATATGAATAACTATGAATAAAACGAAAACACAAATGCAACCAGATTTAATATTGAATTCAATAAAAATGAATGCATACAATTTAAAAATGAATGCACATTATTGTTGCAGTGTTTATTATGTGAAATTAAAGTTTTTAAGCTCATATCGGCTGATTTTTATAGACCAACCGATAAAATGAGCTTTTATTTGCCCCTTTATGTGACTTTAAAGACTTTTTGGATGTTGTACATTTCCATTTGATCTTTGCAAACTAATTCGTAACAGTCATTTTCACTGGGATTTTTGCTTTTAGCCCCAGTTTGTTTTTATACACTGTTGACCCCAAAGGTTAGTAACAGATTTAGACTACAGATGTAAATTGTGCTTAAGAGACCTATTCAAATTCAGACTCTTTTATTGATGTTTATACAATCTTTGGTTTAGATGTATGCATCCGGGCCCTGGTGCTGTCCTTGTTGGGGTGTGTTCATGGTGAGATCCAGACCATCCAGGGGCCTGAGTGATGTGTGTCTCCAGCCTCAGTGTCCTGAGTCTGCTTGCTGCTCTGCAGAGAGGCCGAGCTGCTGCTGCTGCTGCTGCACATGCTCTCTCTGTAGTGAAGAGAGGCAACAGCAAGCTGTCCAACCTCCACAATAACCGCCTTATGTAATCACTCTGGCTAGAGACAGACAAAAATAGCTCAGACTGAGCAGGCCTGCCCTCTTGTGGTAACCATCCGCCTTAACAGCGGCCTGTCGAGCCTGACAGGGAGTCAGACATGGCGGCTGCCTCTTGCAGGATTCACTGTAGATCACATGAACTGAACCACAGAGGGATTTCAGATTCGAAGAATTGTAATATAGAATTGGAATGTTAATATAAATGGATTCATTTGTTTTCAGATTGGTTTATTGTGAAAGCGGCTTCATGTTTTCCTGAGAGAAGCTTAGGGTTTGGTTCTGTCTATCGTGGAATCCCCCTTTACGGAGAATACTGTCATGTGTTTCCTAGTTTTCTGATGTGGTGACATTGTTTTTTATCCGGTATAATCCTAATTAACTTTGTTTTCCTCACAGGCTTTTGAAAAAGAAAAAACCTGAGAGCTAAATCTGAGTCTCCTCTGTTTCTCTCTTCACAGTTTCCTGGACAGAATCGACTCTGTAAGACAGAGCGACTACACACCAACGGACCAGGTGAGTCCTCCTGTTCCTCTGTTTTTAAAGACATTTGCTTTAATAGCCTTCAAAATCCTGCTTTTTGTAATTGTTCGCAACTGATCTGGATTTCTCCTCTGCTTTAAATGTCTTACAGGACCTGTTACGCTGCAGAGTGTTAACTTCAGGGATTTTTGAAACGAGGTTCCAAGTAGACAAAGTGAACTTTCAGTAAGTCCTTGCTCAGCTTTTTACTGGGACATTACTTAAACACTCGGTTTATTCATCCTTTGTTGTGCAAAGAAATGCTGACGACCAACTTGTTTACTGCTTTGAACTTTCCAAAATCTCCCGATCCACAGAAACAGGGGTCAATCCAAATATCTGCAAAATCCTTAAAAGAGTTTGAAAAGCCTGAGGCAGTAACGCTATTTATACAATGTCCGTATGGGATTTTTATCAAAAAGTACTATTGTACCAGGCTTCACTGTATAGTTCATGTGTTGGCTTTAAATAGATCAGCTGTCAGTTATTTTTTAAATCCTTCCATTCATCTATCCATTCATTTTTTTTTTTGCTGCCCGTCAAGGATCCTGCTGATGTTCAATGATGAATGAATGATATCTATTGGAGATAATTGTTATAAACAGCCAGGAATCACTGACAAAATGAAATATAGGTTATTAAATTAATGCACCTTAATTATTTGAGCTTAACATCTGTACTGGTTATCAATAATATATATATATTTTTAAATAAAACACCTCTTGGGTGCTTCTGAAGTATCATGCATTTGTATCCTGCAACAGTAACTTGTCCTTGAACAAAACACTGAAGCCCAACTTTCTCTGCGGCTGGAAACTGAGGTGGAAAAGAACGTCATCTGTCACAGTTTTGGGGAAAAGGAACCGAAGAATACGAGTCAGGGGTAAAGCGTCATAACTTAGAGGAAAATAAAAATAAGGATACAGTAATCCAAGAGGCAAACAAAGTACAAAGGTTCAGGCAATCAAAAAAACCAAAAAACAACAAAGAACAAATGTTCAGAGAATCAAAAAAGGTCAAAAATACGATCAGGTTCAAAACGAGCAGAAAAAGAACGAGCGCTGGAAAATTGAGGCACAGAAACAACCAGGCAATTTTGTTGTGTTGTTGTCTGCAGCAGTTCAGTGACAATAGAGATTCTTTATTGTTACGTAGCCTCACTCTCCTCTACCTTCCCCAGTGCTGGCGTGGAGGGCTGCACACTGACCTCCAGCACACGGCGTCTGGGCGGGAGTCCGTGCTTGTTCCCCCTCGAAGGGGCAGTCGCTCACAGCAAGAAAGTTCCTGGTTTGATTGGTTCCTGAGTCTCTAAGTTCTCCCTGTTTCTGTGTGGGGTTTCTCCCACAGTCCAAAGACATGCTGGTTGGGGTTGTAGGTTAATAGGAAACGCTAAATTGACCGAAGGTGTGAATGTGAGAGTAAGTTGTTATTTTAGTTGTGATACGCTGGAGACCTGTCCAGGTTGTACCCCGCCCCTCGCCCAATGTCAGCTGGGATCGGCTCCAGCTCCCCCATGACCCTCAAAAGGAAAAGCAGTATAGATAATGGATGGATGGAGTGAATGATGAAATGCCGGAACAGGTGAACAGCTAGTGAGGAGGAGGAACAGGTCATTTTAGTGACCGTAAAAAGCAGAGTCTGAAATGACAGCAGAATAAGACCATGCACGAAACAAACATCTGGAACCGAATGGAAGAAAAGGATGAAAAGATCAGACTGAAACTAAATCGAAGGACCTGGAATATGATTTGAATCGTCTGCGGTCGACGAGTCTGGTTTCTGAGCCAACTGCAAACCTACTGACCAGTGGCTGCAGTTCTGAGAGCTGCTGATAAAGGTTAGAGTAAATGTTCCGTAACTGCTTCGATGATGTCAGATGAGATGACCCATTTCCACAGTCGCAGACACAACAGACTTATTCTACCATCTGAAACGAGTCTTTGTATCAAATTATATCATCCCCCCAATGATTGATAAAAAAGCTCTGGGACACGACTTCCTTTTGGGCGAGCGTTCTACATCGTTCAGCTGTGATGACTTCCAAACCTCCAGCCAGGGTCACGCAGGGTACCGGGTCCGTGCGGATAATGCCATTCTTTATATTATTTATTCATTCCTTCATTATTCATGTTCCCCCCGACTGGTCCCATGAAGATCCAGAATCTCTTCTTCTCCAACTAGACCTGAGGTCAGGAGCAGATTTAGCTCCGGACAGAAAACGTGTATTTATACCAACAGTCATTCAAATTGAAAGGAAGTGGTGTGTGGATGTGCTGCAGCCCGGCCGCCACCGACGACAGTACAACGTGTACCTGGCGTCCTCAGGCCCGTCCCAGTGGAGATGTGAACTGTGTGACCACAAGAGGGCAGCGTTGGGTGTGTTGTTGTGTCTGACCCAGTATTCTGTCTCCTTCGCAGCATGTTCGATGTTGGGGGCCAGAGAGATGAGAGGAGGAAATGGATCCAGTGCTTTAACGGTGAGACATTTAACACTTTTTCCTTCTTCTCGTCTTTCTTCAAACAGTGTTCATCATCCACCTGAGACACCTCCTCCAGTCACGTTTAACCTCAGCATCACTTCACCTCTTACACGTCATAACTTCCTGTCAGATGTCAAACTTTATTATTTAGGAGCAGATGTTGTTTCATCGGTCACATTTGATGTGGTTAGTTTTCAGTTCACATTGCTATTTAGGAATCCTATGAAGACTTAAACATGTGTCCTGTCGTCATCACCTACATGGAATGCATCCATCTATACTTGACATTGATTGATTTGTCGATGTGTGTGTGCGTCTGACGTCGGCGTGTTGTCACTTCGGCAGATTGTCTTTAACGTATGATCGTAGAAATTGAATGAATATGTTCCTCTCCCTCCAGACGTCACTGCTATCATCTTCGTGGTGGCCAGCAGCAGCTACAACATGGTAATAAGGGAAGACAATAACACCAACAGGCTACGGGAAGCCCTGGACCTCTTCCGCAGTATTTGGAACAACAGGTGAGACAGAAACGTGTGTGAGATCTGAGCCCAGGAGGTGATTTTACGTCCATGAGAACTTCTGCTGTGTCATTTCTACTGTGACTCCCTCTACTGTCTCACGTGTAACTACTCACAGCTGTTCCTTTAACATCACAGCCCTGTGCATCCACTGCTAATATACTGTAATGGTTTTTGTGTATTTGTTTTTCAGATGGTTACGCACTATATCGGTCATATTATTCCTGAACAAGCAGGACATGCTGGCTGAGAAAGTATTAGCTGGAAAATCCAAAATTGAAGACTACTTCCCTGAATATGCTCGCTACACCATACCAAATGAAGGTTGGTGTCCCCATGTCCTCGCACGCGTCCTACAGCTTGACTCTTATAATCTGTGTTGACTGTCAACATGTCGTCCTTTCAGCAACTCCTGAACCTGGTGAGGACCCGAGAGTGACGAGAGCAAAGTTCTTCATCCGAGACGAGTTTCTTGTAAGTGCCTCGCCGCGTGTCGGGAGCGTTTTGAATCGAGGTGACGACGATGAATGTTCAGCCGTGAGCTGCCTCGTCCCGTTTAATTGTGTTTTCTGGTCGGCGTCGCTGGATTGATGCCAAACACAAATACCACCTGTGTGATTTGTGTAGAACTTGATGAACCACTTCTGTGACGCTGTGGCCTTCTCTCACCAGAGCTACTTTCAGACATGCACTGGACTCTGCAGTTCCTCCGTGTTTACTCGGGAGGACGTGCATGTGTGAACGCAAATGTCAGAGTGAGATGCTGCGCAGTTACTATAGGTTTTTATCCTTCTGGCCTCCGAGTATAACGTCTGTAGAAAACCAGGAGAAATCGATGTGTGAACACAGCAGGGGATCCTCCACTGGATTCACTGTGAGCAAAAATCTGAAAAGGTGACGTCACACACGTAGAAGACACCTACGAAGAGAGTTTGAGCTGACGCCGGTGTCGGGGGTGATGTAAACATGATCATGTGATCTCCGCAGCGGAGTTAATACGTCACTTCCTGCCTCTGTCGCCTGCACCAGGCTTCTCCTGGTCTGTAATTCACTGCTCACTATTACTAAACCAACTGTTTTATAGTGAGCTGTGTAAGTACGACTCTATGTCTCTATTAGAGGGAGAGAAGTGAATAAGAGCCTCGTTGGAGGAGCTTGAGCTCATCACCTCCTGCTCTTATCACAGATTAAGTGACGTCCGTCTGATCTCTCTCTCTCTCTCTCCCTCTCTCCCTCTCTCTCTCTCTCTCTCTCTCTCTCTCTCTCTCTCTCTCTCTCTCCCTCCTCAGCGGATCAGCACTGCGAGCGGCGATGGCAGACACTACTGCTACCCCCACTTCACCTGTGCCGTGGACACAGAGAACATCCGGCGGGTGTTCAACGACTGCCGGGACATCATCCAGAGAATGCACCTGCGGCAGTACGAACTCTTGTGATGGGAGACCGCCTCCGTCAGCCTTCTGTGTTTTTCTCCACCATTGTGCATCCTTGACGAACCTTTCCTCCTCCTCCTCCTGCTCCTCCTCCTCCTCCTCCTCCTCACCCTGAACCTTCACCCTTCCTCCACCCCCAAAGAAACCCTCAACACCCCCCCCTGACCACCCCTCTTGTCGAGGACTCTGAAGTACTACTGAAGTGTGTCAAATACTCTTCCTCTTCTTAACTTCTTAGCTTTTTGTACTTCTTCTTTTTTTTTGTTTTGTTTTTCTCTGGGACTGATTTCTCCCCATTTCACCGATGTAAAAGGAAGGTTGGGGAACAAAGTTGTTGTGTGCCGCTTCTTTTTCTTTCTTTTTCTTTTACTTGTTCCTTTTAAATGCCTTGATTTTTTGTCATTCCACTAAGCCTTGGGCTACCTCCTTTTTTTTTTTGTTTGTTTCTTTCTCCCCCCCTTCGTGTTCTTCTGTTTTTTTGGCTTTGTCATTGAACCTGGACTGGTGGGTGTGGAAACATAAAACACACCTACAGGACCTCAGTGTAGAGGCAGTGTGTGTTAATGTGTGTGTGTGTGTCTGTGATGAAGAGTAGGAGGAATGCCATGTGAGTGAGCGCATGTACGTGTGTTTATGTTCGTGTGTCACCTGCTGGATAAAGCCGGCATCACCACCATGACCTTTGCCCCCGTTTAATTTTTTTTATTTCTTTTACCCCGTCGTCCCCTCCGACCTGCGTCTTCTCTCCGCGTGGAAATCGACTGGACGCCGGCGAAACCTGGAGCAGACGAGGGGAGGGCGGCGGGGGCAGAGTGGATGAAGAGATAAATGCACTTTGCATCAGGTTCCTTAATAACTTTTTGTTTTTGTTTTTGTTCTTGTTGTTGTTGTTTTTTCTCCAGAGGAAGCATACACACAATGTAGCATCACAATATTTATTACCCTGTCACGATGTTAGCTTGCCGAGCTGCAGGGTGGACCGAGCGGCCGAGAGACACGTGGAGCGAGAGATTAATACGACAGAAATATACGACAGCGGCGACGCAACGAAGGATTTCAATGAAGGAAAAGGGGACTGAGCTCTGTGCACCTTAGCCCTGCTGCCTCCACGGACTCGGACCTGCCTCCTTTTTCCACACAAACCATCCTTTTAGCTTAGAGATACTGATGGGAGGGGAGGGCGGGCGGGCGGGGGGACGGGAGAGATAAAATGTATTGTTTTTTCTTTTCATTTCTTTCTTTGGTTTTGTTTTTTGTTAACTTGTACACTGTGCAAGGTTGAATTATCCTGTACAGACTGTAAAATGTAATATTATTTTGTACAACTTAATTGAAAGAAAAACAAATCTACTTGTAGATCTTTGTGCCTTGATTATGGCTGTACCTGTAAATGAGCTCAGATGTAAGTATGTTTTCGACTGCGCTGTACAGCTTGATGTCAAACTCTATCGGCAGCGGAAGACTGCGGGTAGGGGACTTTCTCTGTAGAGTTTAGTTTTTTCTGGTTTATAAAAAAAGGAAATGCTGTTTAGTAAAAAATAAAAAATAGGGAAAAAATCCTAAAAACCTGTATACATTATGCAAATTAACCACTTACCTGCAGTGAAGACCAGATGTTGCAGCGCCATGCCTTTTCTTTGTTTCTCTTTTCTTTTTATTGATTTTTCTTTTATCCTCCTTTTTGTTTTATTTTAAATTCTTTGGTTGTTATTTTTTTTGTTGATTTTTTTGAATTTCACAGCTTTAAACAAACATTGGAAATCCATTGAAAGTGTCCAAATTGCAACCTGGTGTTGTTTTAATAGGAACCAACGTTTTTTCGATATGAAGTGTGTCTGAGATCTGTACTGATGTGCGTGCCTGTGCGCATGTGTACATAAAACAAACATAGACTCACAGACGCATTGTGTGTATGCGTGTGTGTGTGCGCGTGTGTATGCGAGGGCGAGTGTGCGTTGTGTGTAAAATTTTATAAATGTATGTACATGTAAATTTATAGGTCTATATAAATATATATGTACAATTATACATGTTTAATTATGTGTGTGCCTAGGTGTACATACCTATGTATGTATACGGTAAATATGTATACATACACACATAGGAAAGCATGTTTAGAATGGAGATGAATAAATGAGAGCGTGCAATATTAGTAATTCTTTGGTCCTTTGGAGCCATACCCGATGGCACAGGCACTATGAATGTGTGAGCAGCACCCAACAAGACAAGCTCTTCTCCTTGTACAAACAGCATCAGCCTTTTCTTCTGCTACAGTACACGTCTATCCCCAAACGAGAGTGAACTGACTGGAGGTGCAAAAACCTTTGTTTGGCCTGGGAGGATGATTAAATGACATTTTTATTTTCTTTAAATAAAGAGGCACATTAGAGGACTTTGCTTTATTTCCACCTTGGTGTCCAGTTGTGTCCAGATTTGTTGCAGATGAGCTGGTTTGTTTCTGTTTTATTTTGTTGTTCATCTTAGGATTGTTACTTTGGTTCTTACGTACGTATACAGTACATTCAGCTGCAGGTTCATTAGAAAATTACTATTCAGTTGAAACTGTTGATTCACATGTACAATCATTCTGGAGGATGTAGTTTGTGCTGCTGGTTATAAAGACTGGTATTTATAGTATTTAGCACATGATACTGATTGAAGTTCATTCTCCGAAATGATTTTACATCTGAATTAACACCAACAAAAAGTAAACATTACAACCTTCAGGAAAGTTTTATTTAATGCATAAGATTCAGAGTTTATTGTGTTTCAGATTGGATTAGCATTGAGTATTAGCATTTAGCTGCACAGGTGTTTTCAGACTCTGGCAGATAAAACCTGTGCTTCAGGTTAAAAAACATGAGTTTTCAGAACTTTATGTATCTATTGATTTATTGAATGCTACAATAAAAAAAGGTATACAAATAAAAGGAATAAATCATCAACTTAAACTGAACTGTAACAAAATTAAAACTAACATACATATATTCAGGTTTTGAACTCGCATTGAAAATGATCTTGTATAAATCTGTAAAACATGGATTTATAAATAATTCATTATTAGTCAAAATACATTATCAGTCAATCACCTGTGCAGGTTTATGGTTCGTTAGTTAGAACCTTTAAAATAGACACATTGTTTTTGTACAAAAAGGTTTGATTCAGAAAAGATATTAAATGGTTAATATATTTTATATAACAGTAGTTTTTGTATAGTAAATATCTTTGCCTGTAACTAAGAAGATCAGGAGCGAGCATGAGATGTACTTTTATATAACTATGTATATATTTAATGTAGCATTTGGTGAAAATGAATTGAGTCAAACTAGAGCTGAAGCAATTTCTTTGATAAATTAATTAGTGATATATTTTGCTCAATTATTAAACAAAAATGCTTCTTAGCTTCTTTAATATTGGGAATTTATTTTTTCATCATTTTAAAGTAAGTGTCATTAACTATCATAGACTTCATAATAAGGTTAATAAAGAAATTAACTAATCTAATCTTGATTCATCACGATGGTGGAAAAATCATAGAAAAATCAAACATTGCCACAAAGCAGCTTATTAAATATTGTAATAGACAATTAGATATTAAAGTAAGAGCTCTCTTAGAATAAACAGTTTATTAGCTGTCTGATAAATTTATTTCAACTCAGAACTTGACACATTCAGCTTAGAATTTTAAACAGAGTCTGGTGTGAGTCCCTGATATTTTTATACTGACATTTGATTTCAGGCGATTTTGTAAACACAAAGAATTTGAGCTGACTCACTTTAATTTAATGACCTTATTTCCATCTGTTCTGGAAGTTTAAGCTTTGGACGAGATGTTTCAGCCAAAGTGAAACATGTCTCTGGATGTTTCTCATATACACGACAGGAAACTCACAAACTCTCCTTTAGATTCTGATTTATTTATTTACAGTTCATCAGAAATGCTTCAACAGCTTTGGCAAAAAATCCTCACAAACATTTGGCACAAGAGATTCATCAATAAATATATTCAGATATGCATCATAAAAACAAGAGGAGATGATTTAGACGACGACAGAAACAGTGTTTCACAGCAGATCACAGTGAGGGAGACGAACTACCAACACACGTTAACACCTTCGATCAGAGCAGCGACGTGAGAATTTACACATGTAGTGGATCGATTTGTCTTCCTTCATTTCTTTCAATACTTGATTCAAACAGTAGAACTTCACCCGTCTGGTCCTTCATCAAACTCCTCAGGATTTGTAATCACAAGAAAATCATCACCAGGGATACCAAGAATAAACTCTGAGTCCCTTTTAAAGACATTTAAAATATAGATTCAAGTCCTTCACAGTGTCACAAGACATTTGGACAAATCGAGGTTGATGCTGATGATGAGTTTTGGCCCCGTTCACAGGAGGAAAGTCACATTTTTGCGGATCTTCACTTAAAGTGTGTGCAGGTGAAACTTCATGGCTGTGTCCTGCAGCGTGGTGCATCCTGGGTAACGCAGTTCACAGAGACTTGTGCTTGCCCAGCAGGAAGAGGCTGAGGCACTGCAGCAGGCCCTTCATCCACAGGCAGTGGGCCAGGAAGAACAGCAGCATGCAGGCGCCGGCCGAGCAGTACACGCCGATCACCGTGCTCTCCTCCGGCAGGAAACACTTGGACAGAGCGTAACTGCTCGGTGACACCGACGCCTGGGGAGAGGTAGGGGGGGGGGGGGTCAATATTCACTATAACATCACAATACTGACTCATGATCTAAACCTACTGCGTTCAACGTGTCTCAGTTTGGTTTTGGACTGAGATCATTATTCATTATTAGCAGGCTGATAAACAGAATTCTATTTTCACCTCATTCAGTCGAACATTGTTGTTTCATATTTGTTTTGTTTTCTGTTTTGTAGTCAGTGTGGAAGCTGTGGTAAGATAATCATCAATCAATCAATCAATCAATCAATCAATCAGTCAATAGACCAATCAATTACCCACAGGAAAACTAAAAAATCTATAATTTAATGCTGCAGCCACTTGGGGGCAGCAGAAACACAAAACATTAATAAATCATCACCACTTACATGTGAGGAAAAACTGCTTATTTACACACAGAGTAATATCTGTAATTTAATGGTCTCTATCTAATGCAGATTTTGGCTCTTTAGCTGTTTAATGATTCACCTCGTCACTTTGTAGTTTCATCACAAAGACACAACTTCCTTTCATGTTATCATTTATCATATTTTTTATTTGAAAAATTCTGATTATAGGAACCTTCTCTCTTGCAGCATAATTTATTAATCATCATAATGTGTATAAAATGAATAATAAATAAAATGTATTATTATTAATATTATAAAATTACTTTTTTCATTACTATAGTATATTATCATTATTTCTTAGAATTACTACTTATAACTTGTATTGTTATTTATGACTAACTAACCCATTCATCTACTTGTTTTTATGGTTTTCACAAACAGAAACAAACGCGTGTCCGAGGACGACATGTAAAATGAGACAAATACACACAAGAGGCTGATAATTCACACAAATACACAACATTTCTTTACGCTCATTGTGTTTATAAAGTGTTGAGTAGATTGTTTTTCATTTATTTGCTGTAAAGAATTGTTTTTCGATATAAAATCTACTTTTGCAACAACTATATTTGTCTTTCCAAATAAAATAACAGTAAAATTCAAGGTAGTTTCAGCATCAAGTCGTCAGAAAGGGTCATTTCATGTTCTGTGTATTATTGGTGTTGTTTGTGTGTTTGTTGGTTGTTTCTCACCAGGATGAAGCTGGGGTTGTTCCTGTTCCTCCAGCTGAAGGACGGCACGCTGACTTCTGGGTACTTGTTGTCATGGAGAACCTCGCATCCGCTGTGGGTGTGTCCGCTGAGGATGAGGCGCGGCTTGAACCACTGCAGCAGCTGTGGAGAGAGAGACCAGCATCAGGACCACAGAGCGGTTGCTGCTGCTTTACATCATCACTTTCATCCTCGCCACCATCTGCTGCTTCTGCCAGCGACGCTTTCTGCAGCAGCGGGTCGTTGTCACCGCGTTTCAACTGGATGAGTGTGGCTCAGAACAGATCTGAGGTCTGACAGAACCCCAGCAGAGGCGCTGGGATGTGATGGGACTGCAGAGTAACTCACCCTGTGCGAGGCCTCCTTCGACAGCACGTCGTACTTCTCTCGGAACAGCAGGTGGCGCTCTGCGGACGGTGCAGCGTCCTGTCCTGTGCAGGCGGCATCGCTCACCCTGAACAGGGGATAGTGCTGCAGAGCAGAACACGTTCATTCAGCTCAGAGGGACGTTTTGTTGTTTGGATGCAATGTTTGAATAAATAGTAACATTTTATAATATTATAGCAAAACCTGCAGCCATGAACAAGTTGAATAATTACACAAAATATAATAAACTCTAGTGTTGAAACAGTCGATCAGTTTAAACTTCAACAATTTTGACAATTAGGCGACTGGATAAGTAATTTATTAAGAAAAATATTCACGAATTGATTCCAAATTTAAAAATGTAAAAAGCTGCTGCTTAGTTTTACATCGTTACAAATTTTATATATTTATTTATTTTTATTGTTGGTTAGACAAGATTTATATTCTCATGACCTTATTTAGGGCTGTTTTTCACAGTTGTCTTACATATTAAAGAGAAAATGATTAATAACTATTTATAACAAATTAAACACTAAACTCTAAATATTTCTGCAGTGTAAAGAAGTTTTCAGGTTAATAAACTGATGTTTTCACACGTTCTGTTATATAATCACATCTATATTGTTTTCTGTATCGCAGCTCTATGAATTTACTTTATTTGCAACTTTATCAAAAGTTGATGTTTGTGGTTGCATCACAACATCAAAGGGAAATGTTTAAAATGCATTATTTCATACACATTTCTCCCAGATTCAGTCTGACATTTTTGTTATATTTAGAAACTAAAATTTAATTCTGTGGGTTTCACCAAAGTTTGTTGAGGATATGTGAGCTTTATCTAATAAATGTCTTAAGGCTCTAACTAATAATTACGTATTTGAAGTTCTGAGTAATTTTCATCCGCTTGACAAGTGTGTAGGAAAAACATAAGTTTGAATCCCTGCAGCCTGTCGACAGCCGGGCTTATTATAGATGCAGCGTTGTAAGGTGTCGTTTGATGAAGGTCTGTGACTGAAGTGATGGATCTGATGTGAACTCGCTGCTGACAGAACGTGGGAGTTCAAACCTTTCTCTCTTTTATCTGAAGACCAGTTGAAGTTCTCACGTTAACACAGAGTCAGAGTCAAAACTGCAGAACCTCAGCTTTTAGTTTGAGGAACCAGTCACATGACGGCTTTTTGAATTAATAACCTGAATCACTCAGCTGCTGTAACTGTCGTCAGGTTATCAAGTAAAGAAATGATGAACGATTACTGGGATAATTAACGTGTGTGTTTCAGTGCACAAGTTGATATGTTTGCTATTATACAGTTTCAAATTAGTCAGAATGATAAAAACAAAAAGATTAGGCTGGTTTTTGTGTGATTTTGAGTTTTCGAACCTCATTGAACCGCCTCAGATTGATCTTCAGTTGACAACAAACACAATCGATAAATCATGTTTAGATTTCCACACCAAAGATACAAAGAGAAAGACACCAAACAACCACAAAATGACAAAAAGGGAAAACACAAAGAGACACAACAGGACCATGAAAACACATGAAATGAACAAAGAAACACCAAAATGACCAAAACAGGTAAAAAATGTATGAAAAAGACACAAAACAAACACACAGAGACTAGAAAAAAAAAAGTTAAATGACCAGAGAAGAGAAAAATGTCCACAGAGACACAAAGACAATGCAAAGAGACACAAAAATGACCAAAAGCAGATGGACAATGACCAGAGAGACACAAAACGAGCACAAAATAATAACAATAAGATAGAAAACTAATACAAAGAGACACAAAACAAGACACACACGAACAAATAGAAAAAGCAAAATGATCACAGACGAAAAAAAACCACCACAGAGAAAAGTAAAACAGGAGACGACAGAAAGACACAGAATAAACACAAAGAGACAGAGATGGAGAATGACCAGAGGGACCAGAGGATTAACCCGATTTAAAAATGAGGGATTAAATGAATTATTTGCTAAAATGTGCTTCTTAACCACTTTCTCCCAACAGGGCAATGTAACTGATGACAGGGTCTTTGTAAATGAGACTGAAAAGTGACTGAATCCAGAGCTTTTCAGCAGAGAGTCGGTGCAGATGCATGAGACGAGAGCAGATCTTGAGGGTTTTTCCAGGCGGATCAGAGCCAGAACCTCCAGGGAGCCCACGTGTGGTTTTTACCTGTAACATGACGGGGGACGTGGGAGGATAGAGCTGCGAGCCCTCACATCCGTCCGTCACTCCGCTGCCGGGCTGCGAGCTCTGCGGAGGAGACGACAGAAAGAAATTCATCCACTTGAAAACAACCAGCTCACATTTTTTTTTATATATTTCACACATCTCTGTGCTGTGAGCGAGGATCTGTGGCAGGGAGCGAGAGGAGCAATCAGCACGTGAACACTGTGGATGTAACAGTGGCTTGTTCCCTCCTCTCAGCTGCAGACAGTGTGAGGAGTGTGTTAGATGCTTCCTCCCACCTGCAGGGAACAGTTGAGGTCCCTGGAGAGTTTGATCAGCTCCTTCTCCACCGACTGGCAGATGGGACAGCCGTCACCGTGCAGGGCCACGCTGTTCACCAGCAGGAAGCTGCGGGGGGGGATCAGGACTTGATTTAGGAGGTTTTCATGAGATGTGGTTTCTCAATCACTTTACAGCTACAGAGCTTTAACAGAGCTGCAGAGCTGTCCACGCCAAGTCTCTCTGATTTCCTCCGGCAATAACTGTGAATTTATTCTTTGCATATCTTATATTCATATTCTCATGCATATTGTATTTAGTATTTTGCTCTTTGCTCTATGTGCAATGCCCTTGACGAGCTGCTGTGACACAGTCATTTCAATTTGTCTCTCATGTGAGAATATTCCAACTTGTTTATACAAAATATTTATGAAAGATATAATTGAAAACCAGGGAAAATAGATCTAATCTTATTAAATATTTGAAACAAGTAAGAACTTAATTAAACACAATCAAAGCCTGATAAAAAATAGATTTGTGCAGATCTTCCTATGTGTGGATCCACAGCAACATTTCCACAGTGTGAAAAGGGCTGTTACTGGTTTATTGTGTCTATTTGACTTGTCATCTTGTATAAAACTGACTCTGGGAATCAAACCTGTGACCTGCGGGCCTGCCCGAGTCACATGTCTGTCCTGCACCACAAGGCTGCGTGCACCTGTCACTCACTTCACTCCCCTCTTGGTGACGATCCTGGTGGAGGACGCGTTGAAGACCTTCTCGAAGCGCTGCAGCTTGAACCAGTCCATCCTGCAGGAGACACACGAGCAGCGTCACTAACCTGCTGCTCATCAGCCGCGTCTCTTACGTAAGAGGCCCACTTCCGGCTGCAGCAGCGGACCAATCAGAGAGAGGCGCTGCACGGCCACGTCGGCCCACAGCTGTGAATCACAGGCCTCAGATTCTAGACTGTGGGATGGTTTTATGTTTTCACTGCTGATTCCACTGAGAATCTAACAAGACAAGAGCAGTCTCCTGCAGAAACACTGCTACAGGCCGGGGGGGGGGGGGGGGGGGGGGGGGGGGGGGGTGTGTGTGTGTGTGTGTGAACACAGTGTTGATACTGTACCATAGATAAAATAAAACTAATGTGATGATATCTCATAAAAACTACGGGATCTACACACACACACACTCGTTAAAATCCAAAAATACTGTTACGTACAAACATATTCACTGCTTTTATTATCTTACTTCAGTTTACATTTATATCTACATTTCTACAATGTATTGTTTTGATTTCTATTGATTTTTGTTATGTCCTTACTGCAAAATGCAATTATCTTTAGTAAATAATTTATTTGTTGGGGATCTATTTTCTCCCTTGTGAGTATTAGACTGTAATTAAAGATGGACGACGTGACTGCTCCCTAAAGGTGAATCCAAAGCCTCTAGATGGCCCCCTGGTGGCTGGCTGCGGTACAGGTTATAACCCCTGTCTGCTCCGTGTTAGTGGATGGGACATGAGGCAAAGCAAAAGTCACCATTACACGTTGAATACATTTTTCTCAAAGATGGTTTCTGTCATTTAGGTCGTTCTCATCACACTGATGTACGTCCTGGTGTTTTTTTCCACTGTTTGATGCTATAGAAACAGGGTGAAGCAACATGATTGACAGCTGAGACTGACTCATGATTGGTCGAGCGTGTGTATCGGCGTGACCTCGATTCTGCTGCCCCACCCCCTTATGGCTATTGCACAAACTCTGACTCCAGATGACGTCTCTGCCACAAGATGCTTAAGACGATTATATAACCGGGATATTTTTGGCTTCATTTCTGGACAGTGGGAGGAAGTGGAGACGTGTCGTCCATCTTTTGTTCACAGTCTAAGGTTTATACCAGCAGATGGAAATAAACTACGGTTTTCACCAATCTTTGCTTTTTTAAATTCTACAAATTCCTACACACACTTCAGAGGACGTGACATCAGCATGTCGCTCACAATTAGACGTAAAAACATCAGACATTTCCTGAAAGGCTCTGCAGTGTGGACCAGGTCCTTTCATTCTCGTGCTTCTTGTTTGCTGCTGTATTAACGCGCCGCTTTTATTGACATTCCCTCGGCAGCGGATAAACCGACTCGTCTCATTACAAAACCTCTTCAGATCAAAGTGAAGCACGAATAGACGACTGTCGTCAGATATTTCTGGAACTGGGGCAGCGAACAACAGGAATTCAAAAAAAAAAAAACACGGCGCTGAGGTGTTTTACCGAGTGACGTGCAGAGAATTCAAAGTCCTTTGTGTCACTTGTGTCTCCTGAATACCAGAGCAAAGGTGGAACGACAGAAACAATAAGACAAAACAATAAGACAATAAAGCTGCACAGCTCGTTCTTACTCATAATGGAACCCGATGTCGTGGTTCCCAACGAGTACAACCAGTTCTGTGTCAGTGGAGTGTCTGAACATCCTGTGGAAGCGGCGCACGTCGTCCTCCCAGTGCTGCGGAGACACAACACAAACAGCCGCTGAGGCAGGTTTCACTCAGCGTCTTCGATAAGTAGAAGAAGAAGAAGAGAAAAGTCCCCTGGGAAGCTCATGAGAGTTAATGGGGTCTCTGAGGGTCACGCTGTCGCCCCCTGTGGGTGACTGAGCCGCTCCGCTTTGATTCAGGCCCCAGATTCAATTTGGCACCTGCAGGGGCCGAGGCGGCACACGGAGGACCTTTAATTACATCAGTGCTGTGGGGGGAACATGGTGTTTTTCATACAGACGCGACTAAATGAGCCACTGGTGCTGCTCTTAATTAGCGCTGAAATGACAACTGAGCATTTAAATAATCAATTCATTGTTTAAGATGTTAATTACGCAAATGTGCCGAGTATCAGCCCCTCAAAGGTGAAGATTTGCTTCTGCTTCTTTGTTTCGTGTCATAATAATTGAATTTCTTTGCATGCTGCACAATTACTGTTAATTAAAGACGAATTTCAATGAAAACAAATCATCGTCTTGTCGTTTTCTGGTGCGTGGAGCAAACAACAAATCGATGAACCCACAAACAATCATCAGGGTGAGAACAGCGACTGGTTTGCAGCTTTAATTTCATCATTTTCTTTTCTCTGCAAACTGAAAAGGATTCGAGCTTCGCTGAATACAAATCAGACGAGATGTAAAAATGAATGAATGAGGAAACACAGTGGATCAGAGGGGATTTAACTCTCTGCCAGATCTTTCTTTTTTTTTTTAAATGGAGGATTTCTCTCTGTGCTGCTCTGGCACTTCACCACTTTCCCCCTTTTTTTCTTGACTCCATGCGTTTCTCTTGTCAGTCCAGTCATGGATGCTGTGAGACAGTTCCCAGGGGGGGGGGGGGGGGGTTCTTTTCCTGAAGCAGGGATGGATGTGCAGGAGCATGGAGGACAGAGAGGCTGCAGGTTTCTGCTGCTGCTGTTGTTGTTTTTCTGATGTTTCCCCACCAAATCCTGCAGCCTCCCGGGCCTGGTTGGTACAGGATGATGATGATGATGGTGATGATGATGAGGAGGAGGAGGAGGAGAAGGAGGAGAGCACTGGCCTCTGCTCTGCATCCTCATGACAGACAAAGCAAAAAAGGGGAAAAAGGGGGGGACAAGGGGAAGGGACGTTACCTGCTGTGAGCTCCACTTGCCTTCGTCAAAGATGTCCCCCAGGATGAACACTATCTCGGGCCTGAGCAGCCACAGAGCGGTCTGGAACGCTCGCTCCATCTGCCATTCCCTGCGCGTTTGGATACATGGATTATTGTGTTTTGTTGTCGTTTACGCATCACTCCTGCTGGGATGGACGGATGATGGATGACCGATGGAGGATGGATGAAGGCTGGATGGAGACTTTACCTCCTCAGCTTGTCGAACCAGTGTCCCCCCACGGCTCCCAGGAGGTGGGTGTCCGACAGCACCATGGCGCGCACCGCCGCCGAATCCACCGGGCGGCCGTCGATGCCCTCCCCGGCCCGCGCCTGGCTGATCCTGGGCCAGGCGCACTGCAGGATGGCGGGGAAGTAGATGAGATACTCGCAGAAGAGGAAAGAGCCGCAGACCGCGAGGATCAGCAGCGCGGAGACCGTCCACCTGACGCTGAACCGCGGCATGTCTCTGTCACTCGGCGCTGGAGGAGCCCTGCACTGGCGCACTGGAGGCGATGGAGCGGTCCATGAGGCATCTTCACCTCCTCAGGACCCCGGAGCGGCTCGGGGCTGCGGCCGGGCGATGCTCGTGGCAGGTCCCGGCTCCGAGGAGGA
Source organism: Hippoglossus hippoglossus (assembly GCF_009819705.1). Taxonomy (NCBI): domain Eukaryota; kingdom Metazoa; phylum Chordata; class Actinopteri; order Pleuronectiformes; family Pleuronectidae; genus Hippoglossus; species Hippoglossus hippoglossus. The sequence goes on along the minus strand of NC_047167.1, from coordinate 20,253,140 downwards.
GGGAGAAGACCCGGAGAACCCGAAACGTGAGGCTGGGGACGGGAGAATAATCCTGTGTGTCTGCTCCGAGCTGCAGCCTCCAGCCTCTGGTCGACTCCGATCTGCAGCTACAGCATCTCTGCTCCTCAGAGTCAAGCTGGAAATAACACGTCCCCTGACTGGGTTTTCAAAATAAAACAGCACAGAGCCTTCAGTCTGTGTGACAGGGAGGAGGGAGCAGTCAGGTGCAGTAATAAAAACACACTGTACTTTAAAGGTACTTCCCTGTAAGTAAAATACTACAATGAATGTGCTATTATACATTTATTTATTTTAAATCAATGAGGATGACTTTCCTGTTTGCCTTTGATCCAATCCTATAACTAATATCTTCACTTTTCTATTTATTTTATTTTGTAATTAACTCTTTAACTTATTTTTAAAAAGCTTCTCTTGATGATTTTTATATTTTACATAAAGCACTTTGAGTTGAAATGTGCTTGACTTAAATCTGGATCTAGTAGATGTTTGACACATGAAAAATGATTTTAAATGATTATCAGGATTAGTAACTAACTGATTAACTGGTTATTTGATTAATTTTAAGAATAGCTTCAGCTATGATCTACTTGTGCTGTCAAATATCTTGATCTTAAAAAAACATCCTGTTTTATAAGATTTTCCTATTATGTAAACGTCTTAATCTGCACAGTTACCAACTCAACCTGTCATATACTGTTGGAGTAAAAGGGAAAATATGACTCTTCTTGTAGTTGAGTAGAAGTAAAAGGAACATACTGCAGTACTAAGCACCTTGTATTTGTAGTAAACAGTTAGTACATGAGTAAATACCCAAACTGGGCTCTAATGCTTCTCTTAATGCTGCTCACACGATAATTATAAGATGATAAATTAGGTTTAAATGATTTTTAGATTTTTTTTTTCTGTGGCTTTTATCAGTTTGGTGAAATATTGAAAACATTTGACCCCTTTGAGCCTCAAACTAATTGTTTAAATCACCAGGAAGTTTATGCGAAATGCTCCTTTGGATACAGCTTTTTGTTTTTGAAAAATATCAATAGTCTGATAAATGCAGGGGAGCAAAAGTAAATATGAGTATAAAGAAGCAGGGAATGGAAATGGAAGTACAAGTACCTCAGAATTGTACTTACAATTTCAACTTGAAACTTCCTGTGTTTTTCTCGCTCACATCTGCCAGCTTGACGACACGTTGTCTTATTTCTCTGAGCAGGGGATGGGGAGGCTGGGCATGATGGAGAAAAGACTAAAAACACTTGGAGTAAAAGTTATTTAAAAATAATGCAGGTAATCAATGTGTAAAGTAGTAAAGTTCTCTGGTGATAAATCTGATCAGTGAACGTGGCAGCGGTCCAAACAAACACCCACATACCGACACAGGGACTGGAGCCAACAGCTACAGGACAGATGTGATTAAGTGATTAAGAGCAGAGATCCAATCACCTCCAGCAGGAGTGAAGCCCTGTGTCACCTCTGAAACCACCGAGGAGTGTCACACAGGCACGTTCCAATCGTGGCCCTGGAACGTTGAGTTACCTGCTGAACTAGTTGGTTTGCTGCAGGTCAGCCCAAATATGCACAGAGGAGCTATTTACGCCCTCTGGGTCTCGTCCTCACTCTGACCTTGGACATACATTGTTTCTTCAGCAGCAGCAGCAGCAGCAGCAGCAGCAGCAGCAGGAGGAGAAGGAGGAGGAGGAGGAGGAGGGACTCAGCTGCAGGTTTGTGACTCAGGCAGCAGCAGTGAAAAGAGAAGAGATGCACAGAGCAGCAGCAGCAGCACAGAGCGACACTGACGCAGGACATGATGATGATGATGAGTAGAGGAAGGAATGTCACTTGTCAAACACAGGAATTTTTTCTGCCTCGTGAATGAACATTCTTGTCTCCAGACGAAAGTGGAGACGGAAGCTCTGCTCTCGGTCACATGTGAAGCCTCGTTTGTCTCCACTCAAGGGCTTTTTGTTTTGGACGATTTTAAAATTCAAACTGGATTTAAATTTAGATTGACAGATAACTAAGCTTTCCTTGTGCGCCCTCGGCTCAAGGAGAGAGATTCACCAACACCAAACAAGTTGAAATTCTAACTTGAAGCCACTCTACATCTAGTGAAAAGACAGTTACGATCTTTTATGTTACAAATCCTGCTTTTATTCACAGTCAGCATCAGGAGTGGTTGAACCTCCTACAGGGACAAACCCCTGGGGTTGGCTTTTATTATTTACTTCCTCAAGCAACCAGGAAGCAACCAGAGCCTCAGAGGACTCGATTAGTCAATTAACAGAAAATAAACTCTCTTTATAATTGATAAATAAGTTTAATTTAATTAAAATCTAAATATTTACTCCCCCCCACTGATTTCTATGATATAAGCTTTCAGAAAATTTGATAAAAGACGGCTACATAAAAAGAATGAGCACAATTAAAGCTAAAACACTTCAGGTCTTAAAACTAGAACAAACACACAAACATTCTTGTGATGGAGTAAAACGGTTTCAACATTTATTAATATACATTTTTAGTAGTTGGATTTAAATAAAATGACTCTAAATAAACTAAAAGTAAAACCACCACAGAGGGTGACGTGTCTCAACTCTGCAGAAAACACTGATTCGGTCATTTCCTTAACAAATGAAGGCGACAAAGAACAACTTCCATGTGACACATTTACATATGAAGAGAAAACAAAGTGCAGCAGGCGGCTGCTCAGTGTGTAGTGTTGTGTGATCGGATTGTGTTAAATCTGACGATGCTGAGCACAGAGTTAAGTTTTAAGCTTCTTTTTTCTCTCAAAGCTGCCGACGGCGTTTCACCACAGGTGAATTTCAATGAGCTCGGAGAAGCTCCTGTGGAAATGTGATGATAATGGAGCTGGAGTGAGTCATTTCAAGCTGAAAGCTGGAGCAGGTTCGTGCACAGATCCTGTCTGAATGTGGTTCAGCTCTAACATTAGATTCATTAAATGTAATAAAATGTATAAACAAAGCTTTCAAAATGCTTCTATAAACCATTTAAACATGTTGCATTGTGCATTCATTTTTAAAAATAGTTTTATAGAAACATTTACAGATTTGACACGAGTTGATGTAAAAATAGATCTAATCTCTCCTCCTTTAATTCACAGGAATAGTGTGACGTTTAAAAAAAAGTATTCACCTTCAAACTATTCACAAAAATATTTCAACCAGCCGTGAAATAATTCTGCAAAAAAACCCACATAAAACAGTAAATTGCTTCTTTTTTTTTTAAACTCGCAGCAAAACAAACACAAATTAACATATTTCCTAAAACTCGAGTTCATCAGTGTATTTGTGTGTCTATGTAACAATGGGATCTCCATATACACAGTGTTTCTCAATCCCCAGGTTGAACCAGTTGCCTTTTCCTCCTTTATAGGAGCTGGTGACGATTCTCGCCCAGCCGCGTTCTCCCTGAAAACAGAAACACAAAACATTATTCACTCAGTGAGCAAGAGGCCAAACGTCAGTGGGAAATTATACATTTAAAGAACTGAATGTTCTATTCGAATCAAACACTGTGAGAGAGAAAGAAGTGAGGGAGGGAGCAGTGTGTCTGCAGGGTGCGGTGCAGAGAGAGAGAGAGAGAGAGAGAGAGAGAGAGAGAGAGAGAGAGAGAGAGAGAGAGAGAGACCAACCCAAAACTCTCCCCAGGAGTTCCTGACGATCCAGTACTCGGCCCCCTCCTCCGACACCCCCCAACCCGCCACCGACACGATGTGATTCGGCAGCGAGAGCGGGTGAAACTCGGAGAAAACCCCCCCAGAGTAACTCTCCAGGCCGCCGGTGGCCATCAGGGCACAACTGAAACACACAGAGGGGAAGTTTTCTGAACGGCTGACACATCTTTATCTTTTCAGTAAAATGTCATGAGAGCATTTCTATATTTCTCAAATAGGAATCACAGATGAGGGTTTTTTTCAGCCGTGAAACTAAGATTCGTGCAGTAACTTAAATATGTATCCTGCCGTGTGGGAACCTGGAGTTTCACACATGGTTTTCTGCTTTGAAGCTGCATCGGATGTTCACTAAATCACCTCTTTTCTCCACAGAGTCTCTGAATTACTTAATGTTTCTGCACATATTTCATTTAAACGTTTTTGTTATTTTCTTTCCAAACCAATTCACATTCACAAAAAGCTGAATTTCTCTTTTTTTTATGCTGTTTTAGGATCATACACTTTTAATGACGAACATGTTTCTAAAAATAGTTGATGACACGTCTCCACTCCCTTCACTGGATACAGGAGCCACCATCTTGTGCCCTTGACATCACTGGAGCCGGAGCCTGAGAGGGACGGTATCGAGGTCTGTCAAACCACTCCCAGCTGTCAATCATGACGTTTCACCCCGTTTTTTTTAATTTAAACCAGAAACATTAAACAAACGAGATGGGATTTACCATCTATACCCCAACCAGCCACTAGAGGGCGATGTAGATAGTTTGCATTCACTTTTGGGGAGCTGTCATGTCATCCATCTTTATAAATAGTGTCTGGTTACGACTGTTTTAATCTTGCATGTCTGCAGGTATTGGAAAAGCAAACTCAAGATATTTTTACATATGAAGAAGTTAAAATTGTGTTTATGATCAATTTCAACACATTATGGCTCCTAATTCAAATTAAAACCATAATTTTAATACGCTCGGTGCTGTAATTTGTTCTTAAACACATTTTAATATAAACTTTCTGAACTAATAGAAAGTTTAGTATGATTAAGAATCTGCTCTGTGAAAAGTTCCGTCTGAATCTCATCCTTCCCACGGAGCACGTGGGCGGACGGATGAGTGGACGTGACGGAGGACAGGATGTCAGTGGGACTCACACTTACCTGATGGGCCCGTTCTTGTAGAGTTCTGCTTTCATCTTGTCTCTTCCATAAACGTGTCCGTAGTCTCCCACTTTCCACAGAGTGTAGTTCTTCACCACGGCGCACGACTCAAAGAAGGAGCAGGTTCCACACTGGTTGAACAGCTCACACTCTGTCCACATCAGAGACAGATGGATTATTTATCATGCAGAGCTGCAACGTTCATTTTGAGACTACTTTTTAATCAATCAATCTTTGAATGACGGCTGTCGTCCTGCAGTCCACAAGATTACACTCCCACATTCATGCTTACTTTGGTTTTTGGCTTGGTAGTTGTTGCAGGTTTCGTCCGGGATGCCTTGCTCGTGGGCGTATGCGTAGACTCCGAGGTGATCTCCTCCGAAGCAAGAGCCCGCCCCCCCGCAGTCGATCACGTTCTGGACGGACAGGTACGCCGACGGCCACGCGCCTCCTCGCTTGATGTTGATACGGTCTTGGACAAAAGAAAATAACAAATATTACCAAGAGGAAACTGTTAAAGCACATTTAGAATTTACATAACAATAAATATACTTTATATATCATATTTATTCTATACATCCCTCTTAACTTGTTTCCTCCCTCCCTCTGTTGTCATAGTTACCGGCTATTGCACTGGTGGCTCCCATGGCCCAGCAGGAGCCACAGTACTGTGGGATGTGTTGGTTCCTGGTGATGCTCACATAGTTCTTTCCCTGGATGTTCCTCCAGTCCCACGACGGAGGAAGGTCCGACACCTTCAGGTACTCATGAGGCCGGGCCTGGGTCCTGAAATGAGAGAGGGATAAAACGTATATCTGGTTGTTGTAATACAGGTTGTATTAAGGTAATAAAGGTAATAAAGGTAATAAAGGTATATGCAGCCAGATGGTTTCACTGTTGGACTATTTAGATCTCAACTCAGAGCTGTGTGGTCATGTTTGGGTTCAGAGAGCTGAGATAAGATCACATTATAAATCTCTAATATTTCCACATAAACTTGTAAATAATCAGGATTTAGACACAACTACAAACACAGTAAGATTTGTCAAGTAAATAGAAAATAATTAATGTTCTGCACAATTTCTACGTTGTAAATCAAACTTAAGCAAAAGTTTACAGACCAACCCTTTGTATAAAAGGTCAGATTTCCTTAAGTGTATTAAACCAACATTGAACCATGTTGTGAATAAAGTGATGCCACAAGTATCCAGCTTGAGTAACATTGTGAAGATGGGAAAATTCCATTAGATTGTTATCCTGAGCAGAAACAGGCTTCACAGCATCAAATGAAGACTAGAAAATCTACTTTATAACAGATAGAGAATTTGTTAGATAAAGAACAGAAGAACGGTCTAAAGAGACATTTCCACACTGTCTGGTTAACTGTGTCTGATTGGTTTCTCATCCTCTGAGACCACAAGAGCTTTCTATTCACAGAGATGTTGCTCTACAAGTTTTTATCTTTGTAAAAGTGTAAGATAACAAAAAGGACTTTAAGTGCTCGGGGGTGTCAGACCTTTGGACCCCACACTGTGTATGAGTCATACATAAAACAACAGGAAAACAAACAACAGTAATATATGTTTTCATAGTAACGTATAAACACAGTCCAATCATTAGCTACAAGTTATATTCTTATTAGATATAGATATATTAGATATATACTCTTATAAGCTGCACCTCGTTGGTTAATCACAGAGAAAAGACACAAGAGAGAAACTCAACATGACAACAAAGAGAATAAAAATGAAGAGATGCAAAGTTAAAACAACATTTTGAGTCTGTTTGAGTCGGGGGTCCCGTGTAGGAGCCGGGGGGACGTTTCACCAGTCTGAGCCCCAAACGATGTCTCATAGTCCCCCCATTAGAAGAACATGATCCCATAAATGAATATTATTCTTTATTCTTTATCTTTATTTCTATCTCAATAAGCTTTGCACTTTCTCTGGCACATTTTAGGTTTTATTGCCAGTTTTGTTGTGTCCCTGTGTTATCTCCATCTTCCTTCACAATAAAGCAACTAACTCTGCGGAGAATATTGAAATCTTCTTCTACATCAGTGTTAATGTCAGTGAGGTCAGTAGCATCTTGATAACAGCTGCCCGGAAGTAGTTCGCTCAAGAGGTAAACAACAACAACAACAAGCCGGGGCCATCGCACTGAGTCTCAGTGAACTGTGGGCTCGCTCGTCTCTCACCTGACGGATCGTGCTCTGTGGTCCCTGATGGGTTTGTAACAAGGCTCAGACACAAGTGTGGAGCCGCGGATCGGCAGCGAACACGAAGCTAAACAACACAGCAGCAGCGGCAGAGCGGTGGGAGACGCCATGTTGGCTCCACTCTTCCTCTGACGCTGCCTGACGCACACTCACACTCACACGCACACGGCTCCCTCTGGCGGTCAGAGCGGTCATTGCACCCTACACTGAGCAGCACAGATCCAGAAACATGATGGAGAAGCAGGACATTAAGAAACTTGAACTAATATTAAGTAGACTCATATAAAGTTATGTAAAAGATGCAAACTAAAAATAATCTATCTATCTATATCTCTCTATCTATCTATCTATCTATCTATCTCTCTCTCTCTCTCTCTCTCTCTCTCTCTCTCTCTCTATCTCTCTCTCTCTCTCTCTCTCTCTCTCTCTCTCTATCTATCTATCTATCTAAGCCTGTAGGTTTAAAGCATGACTATAAATAAATAAATATATACTATAAATAAAAGATAGACACAAGCATAGTTAAGTAAAAGATAAATAAAATATAATAATATGACCATTGTGTACAAGGATGTAAGTGAAAAACATATTAAAAGCAAAACAAAAAACAGACACTTATACATAAAATAGTTGAGTAAAAGGGGAAAATATAAGCGATATAACATGTACTTTTTCTTCATGTTAAACATTTTAATTTGCATTGCTTTAATAACAGTTAACTGCTGCTGCTCTTAATGTTTCCCTTCATACTTATACATTCACATGATCCCTTTCCCCTGCTGATGTTTCCCTGCACTGTGATCAATACGTAAACGTCCTCTAAATAAAACCAGGTGTTAGAGCAGAGTAGATGTTTGCAGCCTCAGCAGGAAACTTTCAAATAACACAATCAGTTGCAATCACATTACACCTAATGCAGTGTGTGGCGATTGGTTAGGGTGATCATGGCCGCTCTTAGCAGGGTTATTATCCAGCATCACAGGGCGAGGCTCCGCTGCAGTCAAGGTCTGTGTCTGTGCTTTTAATGATTAAACTAGAATCACATTAGAGATGCATTAGAAAGCTAATGAACCCTCAGCAGGAACAGGAGATAAATCGCTCACCAGTCGTTTGTTGTGGAGTCCATCTTCAGTTTGTGGTCTTTCAACCTGACGATGATGCCGAGCAGCTCAAATCAAAGAGGAAAGTATGTGCTCATGTTACTGTAAACTGTAAAGTGTAAACTTCAAATGTTTCTTCGTGCTGATTCAAGACGGCAAACCTGTTTATTGTCCCAGTACAATTTCTTAAGAAATTAAATAAAGAAGAATTTCCCTGTGTTGTTGCCTTTTTTTATTACATAAGTAAAAGAATAAACCACCTGATGTTAGTTTACACCAGTGCTTTGCTTTTGCTGTAACTTGACACACAGCCGAAAGTAGAGTAAAGGCCTTTGAGGTAAAGTTGGTACAATAATAATAACACAACCAGCACTTTGTCACAGAGTAAATCCTGAATCATGACTGGGAGCATCAGATAATTATGATGTATGTGACAGTGAGGATCACAAGGTCGAATGTTCCCAGAAGGAGTCGCTAACCTCCGATAAATTATTTCCGCATCTCGAATAAAACATGAACCGAATAAATCTGACCCTGGATGGAAAGTTAAGATAACAACAGAGCAAGCGTCTCTGATTCGGCTCTGAAATAGTCGTCGACCTCTGACTGAACGTCATTAACTTAAACTGGGACGCACTCAGCATTCCTCCTCGTCCAGTCACTTATGTTGTGTTTTCTCTGAGAGCAGACGCCTCCTTCTCCTTCTGAGACGTCCATTGTGTCCTGCAACACAGACGCCGTTGTCTGCCGCAGCACCAGAGCATCGAAGGCCCGCTGACCTTTGACCCCCGAGGTCCTCATTGTTGTTGTGTTAAAAGCTAAACTGTCCGCTGCTCTGGGACGTCTTCGGAGGCACAGGCTGTCCTCAGCGATGCTCCAGTCCCTCAGTCTGAGTGCTGCGAGTCTCCCAGGGCGTAATGCAACGTTAGACACAACTCAGGGGTAATTCAAGACGTTCTGTCAACATATCAGTTCTTTATGATCGCGGCCGACATCCTGGGTTCGTGCATTAACATGAGCATCTTCCTGCCTTTCTGACGCTGAGATGATAGAAGCCCTGATGACACCAGCGCAGGCGTCACTTAATGAACGCCATTACCCCACATCCATCTGCAGCGATAAAGCCGCTTCTCTCTGTCGTCCAGACCGATAACCAGACAATCTGCCATCAGTCCATTTGTCTTGTCGCTGTTAGAGTCAGACTTCATATCTGCTAAATTTGCAAAAGGCTCTTTGCAATTGATATGAATACGTTTTGAAGTAGCGACAATTGGAGAACGTGATGGTATTCTCATTCGCCTCAGATGTAATTAGCAAATCAACATATTCGCTTGTGAGCATTTTTATTTGTATCCAGCCTCACTTGACACTGTTAGAATAAATAAAAACAGAATAAACTGACAGGAGTTTAATTCACACGTGTAAAAAATATGCAACAAAAATCTGGACTTTCCAGGTTTTCACACCACGACACAGATGTGTCCTGCATCTGTCTGAATTCCTGAAGAGACGATTCGCCCGCAGGCCGCAGCAAAAAGCCCACTTAAGCTGCAGCACCTTTAAAGTGCATGGAAAGTGCATCCATGTAAATATTGAACACACACTCACACACACAAACACAAACACACACACGTACAGAGAGTGTTTGGATCAATACTGAAGCATTCCGGACGTTAATCTCATTTGCACTTGTGTTTTCTTTGCTGCTGCAGACTGGCAGCTCACGATCTTCGGGGCCAACACAAGAAATTCAGCATTTTAGAGAGATTTTCACTGCTCCAATATTTATATATATTTGAGTCTGGCAGGGTCAGATTCAGAGGGATAATCAATACTCTGCATGGTTTTCTGTTATTTTAATGTGTTTTACTTGAAAAGAAAACTGATGTATCTCTGGTTTATGTGGGATCAACACATCTTAAATCCAATGATTCTTTTCCTTGTTGGATAGAAGTGTAGAATATAGAGATTATTCCTGTAATGTGTAATGTATTAAACCACGATACATGGGGTATCTTGAGATCAGAGGCTGATTTTCGACACTGAGCTGTTTGAAGAGCAGAGTCCGACTGTTAAAAACACATGAATCACGTTGCGTTCATCACAGCTCTGAGATTAATGTGAGTCACAAGCAACTGACCTGAACCTCCACTGTTTACAACTACGTAAAACCGTTGTGTCCATTTGGCCTGAGCAGCTTATCAATAACTCTCTCTCTCTCTCTCTCTCTCTCTCTCTCTCTCTCTCTCTCTCTCTCTCTCTCTCTCTCAAAGAATGGGGATGAATAATGGATCACAGACAAATGTTACTTAAGATTCTCGTCCATCTGAGGGATCGGATCCGCAGCTCCGCACTTCAAACAGCAGGAGCAGATCAGGCGCTGACATGTTTTGAGGTTGGTTATTGATCACTGCTGGCTGCGGCTCTGGGGCCTGGTGGGGACTCTCCGACTGCTCCCATGCAGCCGCTCTGGATTTCCAGGGGAGCAGTGAAGCGATTGGGGGCCTCGGGGGTTTGACAGCGAGCCCGTCCACCATCTCTGGAACTCAGCTTTTCCTTCGGCGGCACTCAGCTGTTTATCTTTCCTGTTTTCATAAACTGGATCCATCTCGGTGATGAGGCCAAGCGGTGATTCATCACATCCCAAGCAGGACCTCTGCTGCCTTAAGTGCCCTGTGCTTTCCCACGTGGTCCGACTGACGCCTCCCACCAGGCCCCTCTTTCCTCCTGCCTAATGCACCGAGGAGGAAATAACAACATGGATCATTTCCTTGTCAATAGAGTCGTTAAACGTATCAAAGCTTGTGTGATTGATTGGTTTTAATCATATGTTAATGCTTCAGTAAAAAACTTGGCCTCTCCTCCTCATCCATACACAACAAGTAAACATGAGGTCAGCGCTCCTCGGCTTGTCCTTAAACGCAGCTTCTTTTTATGGTGGTAAATAAATAACCCTGAGTGGAGTTTTAAGTGTTTTTAACTGGGATAAAAGGAGGAAACCAGTAACAGTAATTTCCACACTTATATATTTCCAGGGAAATGTGTTTACTGCCACTTTGAGGCGCTTCCCAGCAATCAGGACTATCGAAAACATACATCTGACCACGAATCAGATAATTTTGTAAAATGAGAGGATTAATTCATGTCCCAATCGAGAAATTAGCATCAACGCTCTCCATTATCTTTACTGAAAATGGACGTGAGATAAGGAAAATAATATATTCTGACTCTCTGAGAGATTTAGAGCATAAAACATTCATTGTTATTTAAATACCTCAAGTTTCAGTGACTCATTAACGGCTCCGACCCGAAGAAACGAGTGGAGCAACATGATGGATTCTGTCTGTGTCATTAAACACTGAGCGGACTCAGTTCACTTCGATATGAGAGAAAGAGGAAAAGATATAAATCACTTTATTTCTCCCGGCGTGACGATGACCCCAAACACAAATATATAAGAAACTCAACACATACTTATACTTGTATGTTTGAGTATTTACAGTTTATGATAATTCATAGTCCTTTATGTTTTTAAGAAGAAATATTCAACTTTTTACTGACAGCTTTAGTCACTAGTTACTTTGAATATTAAGATTTTTATACAATATAGAAATAAGATGCTGTGGTATAAATTACCCAACAGTAGATGCAACAACAGGTGAAATGATTAATACAAATAAATCATTGTAATGTGCTAAGAAAAATTAAGAATAGAAAATAAAATAAATAGAAAAATCCCTTATCTTAATAATTAATCCCACAAAAGGAAAAAATGAATAAATAAACAAACGTGCAATTTTAACATAAGGAAAAATAAACATTTATCATATATAAAATGTGTGTAATTGCATAGATAAATAACTATTAAAGTCATTTTACATGTAAAAATATTAAACAGTTAATGGCTCCAGCTTTTTTCTTTTTATTCAACTTAGAGATTTGGACTGTTTAGTTTTTACAAACCAAACAATCAATCAATGAATCCAGTAATTAGTCAGCTAATGAATCCATAATGATAATAATCATTATTAGCAGCCAGGCCCAGCGCTGGTGTCACAGTGGAGTTAATCACCAATAAGTCGTCTGTGTACAACATGTCAATCATTAAATTTAATTCACTCTTTAAATCTCTAAAATCTTTTGGAAGACAGATGTTAATCCTTCCGGTAGAAATTCTCATAAAGGATTTATGAGGATCACTGAGGAACATGAGAGTGTTGACGTTCTCATTTTGACGAGGGAAAGAAAAGAAGGGATAGAAACAGTATTGTCCAAAAGTTTTAGATTTAAAGTTATAGTTGTTTCTTGTTGACCTCAGCAGTCAGGTCATCTTCTTAAGGACGCTGCAGGAGCAGTAACAAGGATTTAACCTCTGGACGACACAACATTCAACTACACACAACTTTCACCACAATGATGCAAACCTGCCTCACATGTCCCCAACTCTATAAACATCTCGGAGCCCTTTGAGTCATGATACTCGTCTTGTTTACTCAGCGGACAATTGGATTACGTGCACACGCAGAAGATTCCTGTCGTGCAGGGTCGTTATTATTTCAGGGACTGAAAACATTCTGGTCGAAAGGATTTTTCCTGCCTCAGAGGAGAAATGTGTCAGGCCTGTTTGTTTGTGATCCGAGTGGAGGAAAGTGTGCTGCCTCGTGCAGACTGGTCTCCAACCAGTGGGGGTCCCTGTTCCTCTGTAACAGCACAACTGGACCGGACCTGCAGGGATGTGATGCTGAGTGGAATCCTTCAGCTGGTCCTCCTTCTTATCTGATCTCTATAAATATGTAGATTAAATACTGAGCTGTGAAATCACATTTCAGGGGAATAAAACTAACGTGGTGCGTTTTCTTTCAATACTGGTATTTGCATCCAACCTCCTCTTGCTTCCAATTATCCCAGAGGGCTGGGCCGGTTACCAGAGGAGGACTTGTGATTGGCTGAGCCCGTGGTCAGTCACACCCTCATCCTGTAGCCGCCTGTTGGAGAGCACTCTCCACACCAGAAGTCAGAAAGTCAAATTTCAGCAGAGGGACTAAAGGAGAGGTGGTGGTTCATTTATCCGCTTTATCTCATCGCTCCCATCAGGTTTTATAATAAAAAGTCGAGTCTTTTAACTTACAAGTGTTTGGGACTTTTCTCCTTGATGTGGTTTAGTTGTTAAAAACAGGGTTAATTGGGTTTTAGGACTTTTTGGCTCCTTTATCCGGCATTTTTACGCGCCGTGCCAGCCCCTGCGTTGCGCGCACCTGAGTCCGGCTGCCTCTCCAACATGACTTCAACGCTCCAGGGCAACTAACCCACGATGGTGGCCTCCACCCCCCGGTGACATGCTTGCTGCAGGGAACCTCGGTAACCGTGGAATAACCACCGGGGTCCAGGTGTCATGACGGAGAGCCGATGTGGCCGTTTGGAGGAGCGCACCAGTTTGACGCCAGCTGGGATTTGACTTTGACAGAGCGGCAGTTTGAGTTTGGGATGCGAGAGAAATCTTAGAGAGACAATCCCCCCTGCGACTTTCACCTGGTTTAACGCGGGCTGCCCGGAGCCATGGCCTCTGAGGTGGTGTGCGGGCTGATCTTCAGGTTGCTGCTGCCTGTGTGTCTCGCAGCCGGTGAGTTTTTAATCTCTGATCCAGGTTTTTACGCGTCTGTATTGGTCTGTTCTGCTGCTTGTGGTCGAGGTGTGGTTGAATGATTGATCAATTAACAGTGATGGAGTTAATCCACCATCCCCATATTTCTGTTTATACTGAAATCCAGCTAAATGAAGACTGTGGTTTTAACATTTGAGTTTTTATCTTCAAAAATATCCCTTTTCCACCTTTGTGCACTGATAATCTGACCCGAATTAAAACTCTCATGGCACAAACTTGAAGTATTTGTGTGCAGGATGTCAAGAGCAGCAGATTTATGCCTGTGTGAGCATATATTTCGATTTTATGAGGTTTGACCCCCATGATGCCGGAGGTCACAGTTCATCCCTCCTCACCTCTGAGATCTGAGCTTCTAAACTGAACCCAAACAAGAGTCCCACTCCAGCTGTTATATAAATTACAAACAACATCATGTGCTGGTGTGTGAGCTCCGTTCCCTCGCCTGTCACATTCGTACTGGAAGCAGTAGAAAGGGAAACAGCCGACAGCAGAGCATCCTGTCACTGCACAGTGTTTACGTGACAGTGAGGAAGTCTACGAATGTTTGGTAACCAAAAAGGAGGCACTCAAATCCCCACATCACAAACTTTTCTACTCTTCAGTTTCATTTTAATCAGTTTTATTTCAATTTGCACGAGAGAAATACATAAATTTCAGTGTCAAAAGGTTTTAAAAATACCCAGATACACTCGACTGTGGTCACATTAAAATACACATGCGCTTATATAGCTCTGGTGATTTAGTTTCCGTTGTGGTTTCGGAGTTTTGCCCAGTGTCTATTAATGAGTCATCATTGAATCATTTGTGTTGTTATTGATTGTTTAGCTGCTGACTGGACGCGGAGCGGTGTTAATATTATTGATTAACATTTACACAGCCTTGACAGTGTTACAGCTACATGTCGTGTGTTGTTTCTCATTCCCTCCGCGCTTCAGTGGCTTTGTTTACTGCACTTTCTAACTTTGTTAAGAAAAAGTTCAGCTCGCGGCGAGATGCTGCGGTTGCTGTGTTGTTGGATGTTTTGCTTGATTCATTCTTTTGCTATGCAGATTTGGGTGATTCATACTCAAACCTGGCGGCTTATTTGGACCCAACAGGGACTGTCAGCGGCTCGGAGCCGGGTGACGGAGAGGTCACGCTCTTAGATGCAGGTTAGCGGAGCGATGGAGCTGGAGGTTTGACGACGCCTTGGACGCAGACTCTATTAAATGCAGTTTACTTTGGGTTTCGAAGCAGCGATTCTGTGGTAGGCCACAAGTGAAGGAAGATTAGCGTCTAACTGCCACTGAGGTTCCACTCTGGTGTCTGCGTGAGACTTATTATGCTGACGTGAAAGCTAACAGCATGCTTTCTATAGATAAGACCCACTCAGTACCACCATAATGCATCACTTGACAGCCCGACGCCCCCCTTTATTTCCAAAAGCAATTGTGAGGCCATGCATTGTCTCCATTAATTCGTGGAAAGTCGTTTTAACAGTATGAATTAATAATGCGGTTGTGAGGGAGAGAAGAATTGCCTTCCCCTTTTATCGTAAACATACCTTTAATATTTGATGTTTTTTCAAAGTGCAAATGAGCACAGCTACTCTGCAGCCGCGCAGCCGACAGGATGGAGGAAATGTAAAGTGGACGGAGGGGAACGTATGCGAGTGCAGACGGCGTCAGGGAGGAGAGGGGGGGTCATCGGCATCACCTGATTCACAACCTGCGTTTTCTATCGTCTCCGTTTCTGTCAGCCGGAGGATCTCGTCTTTATTAAAACCAGTGGGTAGCTCCACCAGTGGGTAGCTCCACCAGTGGGTAGCTCCACCAGTGGGTAGCTCCACCAAGGCCCAAGTTCAACCAAGCTGCACCAAATCAAACACACAGTTCCCTTCTTCATCAAGATCCATGAATGATTCCCTGGGAAATGTGTGAAAATGATCCACACCAAAATTGAATGGGATCTTTTCTGACTCATGTCACATCCTTCCAGCAAGTTTAGTGGAAATCCGTTCAGATGCTTTGGTCTAATCCTGCTAACAGGATTTCTGATAACCATCAGCAAACAGTCTAAAGCTGCTAATTGTTTTGTCTTGATTATTTGTCATAGGAAGGATTTTAGGTTTTATTTCTTCTCTGTCTCTCGTTTCCGTCCCAGTTCTTATAGTTTTTGGTTTCGATGTCATGTGATTGACGGTAAACCCGTGTTTGTGTCCTCGTGGTGCTGAACAAACAGCAGAGCAGCTGTTCTCCGACTCCGAACGTCTCCGTCCCACTTGCTTCATATGTTCAGCAGAGTAATATACGTTGCAGATCCCTGTTCTCGTGTCCCAGTGAAAGACTCGTCTGCTGAAGTCTGTGTTTTCTGTTGGCCATCTGACAGCACCTCTATTGAAAAGTGCAGAACTGCTGGGCCCGTGTGTACACAGTCCCTCCACCACACACACTCACACACACATTTGCACACAGTTACAGTTTGGCTGATCAAACAGGCTCCTGTTTATGTGTTTACTGGCCGAGTTTGGAGTGTGAACATGATTATGAGCGTGTAGTTTCCCAGATGTCCGACCCGACATGGAACAGGCGTGGATCTACAGACCGAGCAGCGGGTCAGTTGTGCTGCGTCGGCCCGGCTGCAGCAGAGTAAAGCACAAATAAAGACGGACAGAAGTGGACGTGCATCACTGGAAACATGATGTTTCTGTTTTTGAGTTTTAATTCCAGGCAATTTAAGACAAAATCAATTTCTGCTTACAAATCGCTCCACACATGCTGAGCTGGTGCATCACGGAGATACAAGCAGCCACAGTCCAGCACCAGAGGAGAAGTGGATGTAGAAATAACGCTATTTACAAATATCTTTAAATTAAAACCACACGAAAACTCAAATTTAAAAATACAAACCAGACATTAAACATAATCTAAGTTGAAGAGATCACAGATTAAAACATGTTTCTCCCTCAAGAAAAATACAAATTATAGTTTATTCCCCCATTTTAACATTGTATAAGAGGAAAGACCAACGACTATATAAAGATGGACGACATGACGGCTCCTTTAAAGTGAAGCCAAATCATTATAATCGCCCCCTGGTGGCTGGCTGCAGTAAAGCTCCTCCATGTTAGCAGATGGGACATGAACCAAAGTACACGTCAAGGCAGAGCTGTACAAAAAAAAACTACAAAAAAGAGTTTTGAGTTTAAATATATAATCTGAAACAATTCTTCATAAGAACTATGTCCTGTTTGTATTAATTAATTAACAATTAATTGAGAGACTGATTATGAGATTAATTGCGACGGAGCTCGTAAACGTTCTACTTCCACAGTGAACTGTTTTAGTTTGTTGAAAAATCACGACGATGCATAAAAACCTTTTGTAACCACAATTCCAAAAAGCAGTGACTTTATGTGGTCTGCTCTTTTTTCCCTCAGAGGGATTTAGATTCCTCTGTTATCTCCCCCGTGCTCGGCCTGGCCAGGCACCGCACCTTATCTTCCATCACCACATCTATGTGTTTTGGGCTCAAAACCCTGAAGTCAGTTGGCTCTGGTTTCCCTTTGCTCTGTAGTGTTGAGGCTTTGCATGTGTCTGAAATAATAGATGTAACTGGGAAAGACAAAAGCCTGATTCACCCGTAGATGGGAATTTTTTTATTTTTTGTTCTCAGTAATCTGATGTCTGAAAACAAAGGCAGTTTATTTTCATTCCCTGTGTCGAAATCCTCAGTTGGTGAGTCACTCAGGCAAATGGTCAGGAAGACTGCGGTCAAGTGTCTGCAGGCAGGCAGCTGGAGCGGAGCCACGCACACACAGACTGATTATCTCCTCACAGCGCAGATACAAAATGACTGCAATAGATTTGTATTTGAGCAGATGAATAACGAGGGGGGGGTGCAGATGTCCGCCTGCCAACTTGGGCAAAGTGGGCATTTTTGGAGCTTATTTAATGCCACATTTAACCGAGATAAAATGAAGTGCGCGGGGATGGAAATGGTGCAGAGACCGAAAGTTAATTCACCCAAGAGGCTCGAGTAAAAAATACAAAAAAAAGGTCTCTCACCTACTTGTTTAATACAAAATGAACAATAATTCTAAAGAGCTTTTTTTGTGCTATTATATTAGTGATTTGTCAGAATTCACACACAAACTCGACACTCCATCACAAATCCACAGATGTTTGAGCTTCGCCCCCGAAGACGACAGCACCGGCGACCTTTATTCACCTTTGATAGTTTTCATTGGTCTCGATCTGAGCCCAGAGAAAACGAGGAGGTTCACTCCGGCACGGGACAAGTCACCGCCGGTGTCGATGAATAGGTCCATTGAGGTTGCGAAGATAAATAAAAGCACAATTTCTTAGCAGTTAAATGTAATTTCTCAGTAGTTGTCGAACCTGTAGCTGCCTCGACGGGACGATCTCTGCGACTTACGGTAACTCACGAGGTCGTAAACTTTCTGCTTGTTGATATAAGTGCTATTAGAAATTTGTGAGGTCAGACTGTGGGTCCACATTTTATACAGCATCACTGTTCACTTCCTTCCTTTGCCGTGCTACCTACAGCTCCAAGATATACAGCTTATCACACATGGTGCATACTTCAGGAAAACTGGGAGTTGTAAATGTTGCATGACTAGAAAAACCATCATTAGAGTGCAAACCCTCCGCCAAGGCCCAACAGTCCGCTTTTAAAACCACATTAAATTCACTAGATCCGTGTTTTTGTTGGGATTCTGCACCAAATTGGACACGCTCATAAATATCAGTCCCTTAAACATGAATTCTTCCCTGAGAAATCAACAGAAATATTGAAAAACGTTCTATCTTGCAATGTCAAAGAAAGTAAAAAACATCCTGCATCCGGATCCGCACCAATATTTCCTTCATGCTCCACCTCTCCACAAAATGTCCTGTAAATCGGTTTAGTCGTTTTTTCACAATCCTGCTAGCTAACGTATCTGAGTTTATTTCACGGACGTACTCGCCACTCATTGTGCTTCACGTACGAGCTCCAGCGTTGAAGTGGTTTTCTCTAGTGGTTCACTCTGGCTTCTCAGGTGACGTGAGCTGTTTAACTGGTAAAAGCCTCGGTGCAGATGGTCAGTGCGACGACTCGGGGAAATGAGGTGTGCTGCGGATCAATACATCAATTAATGGATTTTTTGGAAGTCGTGTTTGCACTTAAGTGCTTTAACTTTCATCATGAGCTCAAACGACTTCCCTCGTGTGCTTGGACAGTTGGTGTTAGTGTGTGTGTGTGTGTGTGTGTGTGTGTGTGTGTGTGTGTGTGTAGGGGAAGTGTGTGTGTGTGTGTGTGTGTGTGTGGAGTTACATAATCCAGTGTGTAGCAACAAATAGTGACACGGTTCATTAAATTCAAAGTATACGGCTGCAACTAATGATCATTTTCATCCTCAGTTAATCAGCTAATTTTTTATTGGTTATTCTACGAATCATTAAGTCTTTGAAATGTCAGGAAACTGTGAAAAATGTCCATCACATCACAAAGTGTAAAACCCAAAGTGGGAAAGTTTACAATGAAAGCAATTCCTTAATTATCCAAACAGCTGCCGAATGAATTCACTGAAATTTAACAAAAATAAAATGCAGATATAACATTAGTAAATTACAAAGATGCAGAATTGATAAATGGTTTTATCAGCTCTCAGTTTCTCTCTTGATCAAAGGGACTCAAACCCGACCCTCTGACATTTCGCTCCCTTCTTGCTCCATGTGTCATCTACAGTTTTGGCTTCCAAACTTTTATTTTCCTGTTTTCAACCCTGCATCGTACAGTTTGGGGACATCTGCTGCGTGACAGCGCTTTGTCTCCGATGTGCTCGTTTCCAGATTTCTCTCATAAAAGAAGGATCCAGTTTCAATTATTCTCACAATCCATGAATTTTCTGAGGGCTTCTGACAAAATGAAATCATCACAGACGATACAAAGCTGCCCTGTGTGAAGCATCGCACTTCACAGAGCGGCAGATCTGACCTCTGGCAGAACAGTCGGTTAAATGTCGGCTGGTTGTTGTAGTGGATGTCGATTCCCTGAATGACTGAGTGAAGCTCAGGCTCTTTGTGCAGCGGATCCCAGACGAGCTCATCACGAGGCTTGTGAGGGTAAAAGTCTGAAGAATGTTTTTATTGGTATGAGCAGCTTTTCTATACCAGAAGCATTTTATTGACCTTCGCCATATGTTCCTCTCAGATTCGTGATGACTCATGACCAAGCAGCTTGTCGCCGCTGCCAACTTCTGCATTTCATTGTACTTTTAAAACGTTATGTAATGCAGTATTGCTCTAAAAGCTCTAAATACCCTTTTTACAGTACTGGTATTTAAACTTTAAAACGTTTCTGTTGTTTATTGTGATTTAAACGTGATTTGTTTTTCTGTCTGTCTCCGCAGCTTGCCTGTTCAGGTACAATGCCCTGTCCTTCGTCTACCTCATCTACCTCCTGCTCCTCCCGCTCTTTGCAGAGCCTTCAATCACGTCCATGCAGGGTGAGTTCTCTCTCTGCAGCTTCGCACGTTTCGCCGGCTTCGTGTTGTCCCTTCGCACGACTGTTTCCACACAAAGTGTCCAGTTTGAATTGTTGTTCTCTGTAACACAAGCCTCCTCCGGGGGACTTGAATTTCTTTGAGATGAGGATGGATTTGGCACCTGCGTAAGTCCATGAAAGGTAATATGGCTCCGTGCGGGCACCAGTCCATCTGTAATAATAAGAATGATGCACAGAGCCAGATCTGAGATAGGCAGCTACAGTCCGTCTGGGCCAGGCCTCATATCCACTTGATGAATATGATTGTTTATGCTTTTTGTGCACAGATAAATGTAAAAATGAGCTTGGAAACACAAGCTGAGAAGAAAAAAAGGAAATTGGTTCGAAGTGTTATGAGTTAATTCAGCTGATTTGAAGGTTCAGTTGCGGTTTGGTTTTTAAGCTCTCTGATATTTTGAGAGTTCAAGAAACGAAAGCCGCACTCGACACATTGTGCAGCGATCGCTCGTCCTCTCAAGAGACGTCCATCACTCTGGACGTCCGAGGTTTTACGAGAAGCGACAGAGGTGACTCGTCTCCTCACAGGTGGTAAAATGTGGGATTGTGGTCGTGGAGTTCCGCCACGCCTTCATGCACCGCCCTCACCGCAAAACATTTAACAGCACACCCCCTCAGACCGCTCATAATATGAGTTTCTGCCGGAGACCACATGCCGTGTTTAATAATACATAAACCCATATTGGCGGCAGGAACAACATCCAGTGCGAGAGGCGTCTCCGCTCATCTCCAGCTGCAATAACAGTCAGGAAGTAAAGGAGGAAGAGAGGCAGAGCAGAGGAGAGAGGACGGAGAGTGGACCACTTACACTCTCATCAATACTTAACGAGAGAAGTCTTCTAGTGAAGCTGCATGTTGACTTCAACAGATGTGTCCAGATTGATCTATGTTTGATGAAAACCCCCCCGAGTGGACGTGAAGCCATAATATCATGTCCCCCACTGAGATGATCTAGTTTTATCTGAAATTACAGTAGATGATTTACACAACTATATGTTTTTTAAAATTACAAGACAGCCACCAGCTCCTTCTTCCATTTTAATAGTAGATTCATCTGCTGATTGTTTTCAATACGTTTATTATTAGTTTAGTGTTGAGCAACAGTGAAACACCCAAACATGTTCAGTTTCATTTTAGGTTTGATTAGAAAATACTTGAGCTTTAAATTAAACATCAAAATCGACAGTTTGTCAGTTTTCTGTTGAATTGTCGTGTTAATTTAGTAATTTTTGCTCCAGTTTTTATTCCCTATTCATTGTAATGCTAACAAGATATACAGTATGTCAACCCACATATACAGTAGAGTAAAAAAACAGTGGAATAAAATGAATAAAAAAAAGGCATTATTGCATTAAATGTAAAACCATCACGTAAAATAGCAAAGATACCAGAGAAGTGAAGTAAATCGCCTGAGGTGTCAGACAGTATGAGATATTCTTTAAGTGTAAAAGCTGCCGGGACATGATCCTCATCTGTTCTCCTCACATGTCTGTCCTCAGAGAGCAGGACGGCAGGAGACAGCATGAGGACGTAACAGTGAACACGTCCCAGCAGCAGGATTATTTTTAATGAGTGGAAAGTAGAACTAGTGCAGGACTAACAGGGTTTTGTTGAGATGAAAAACTGTTTGATCTCCATGTGATTTTGTAAAATTGTAAATTACAGCTGATCATATTTGGGGATGATTGTGATTAATTTCCTGCGTCAATTGTCCAAATATGTATTAAAGGTGGTTTAGAGTTTATCACTGATTGAAATATTAAGGATATAATCTGTGGAGTTGATATTTATCTCCTTATGTCTGCAGATCTGCTCAATCAATGCAAACTGTGTAAACATACAGATATACACTGATCAGATGTAACTGTGCAGAAATGAGTCACACTCTACATTTTATTAACTGTTTTACTCAGATAAAGAGATGGAGCTGATGGTCTGTTTGATTCTTGTCTGCTCAGTTTTAAAGGACGTGCAGCAGCTGGATCTGTAAAGTAGATTTAAACCAAATGTTACAGATGAATAATGCATTAGGTATCATTTGAAAAAGCCCGAGGACACGGCCGTGTGCACTTCAACTTATTGTAGTTGTTTGTGATTTACTCTCTAATGTCTTAATTGGCAGTATTTGGCTCCGCTGCCTCTTGAAGGCATTAAATCCTCAGAGCCAGTGAACAGAATCTAAACTGATTCCCGGGTGTGTGTGTGCAGCAGGATTTTTCAGAGCCGTTAGCGTAGGTGCTACCGGCCTCGTTTGATTGACGTGATCATTTCCCTCAGAGACTCTTTTACCACCGTAGCATGAATCTGTATAAATGTCTCTTATGCTTGATTTATCAGGGTTTATGTTTGAGCTTCTAACAGAGGTTGTCTGGTTTTGGACACTTCTCTTCGGTTTATCATCCGTCCCTATTGTTCCTCCTCCAGATCCGAGACATGTTTTTTCTCCTCTGCTCTTAAGTCTGGCTCGGGGCCCCTGTGCACGGGGCCAAATTGCGTCGGTGTTCAAAATGTTTCTCAAACTTTTCCATGTGGCTGAATCAGATCCTAATGTCTCAGAATGGATTCTCTGATTGATTAGAGGAAAAGCAGTAACTTTTAAATCTAAACAATGCCCTCTTTATTAAGAACACTCTCGGGGAGGTATTTTCAGACTGAGTAATGAAGTGACGTGAAAATACTTATTGGAGGAGAGCATCAGGAAACCAAGACAAATGGCCATCAAACAGAAAAACAGTTTCACTGAATAGGAAAATAAGGTCAAAGGAGGCAAAGCTGTGGATTGTCCAGAGCCTTCGGACCAATTTGGCTGCAGAGGCTCGCAAACACTCCTCATATTTACAAGCATTCTTCTCCCTCCCAGGGAATTGCAATGGGAAATTACCACAAATTGTTTTCACTTCAACATTTTAATAAGCTGGTGTGTTTGTTGGTGCACATTTGATAAAGTTCGCCCCTCAGCGGCCCGAGGCTCAGCAGCAGCAGCAGCAGCAGCTCTGCCACGGTATTGTGCCACACTACAGTGCAGCTATTATGTGTTCCCGGCAAGGATGCAGTACATTTAATAAGAACCAGTGGAATAAATTGTGCAGATATGTAATCTGTGTCTCTCAGGGGCAGCAAGAAATATTGTAATGACGTCAACAAACACTCGTCCTTCCCGTAGGATCAACATTTTTATTTATTCTTGCCAGAATTATCACCATAACAACTCCTGAAATGATCCCAAATACCTGTAGGGGCACTATAAAATGCCCATGTGTTGAACAGCTGCTGCAGCTCCTCCGACTCCGCTCATCCATCCCTCCTCGGATCACTACCGTCCACTAACTGTGTTCTTAACTAATTGTGCGTAAAATAAAGACACTGGGTCCATCAACGCCGATATGTTGCCATTATATAGTTTTGGAAAAGCCAGATATTCATCTTTGAACTTTTAAAAGCTTCTCAAACAGAAAACCAAAGAGTGAGATCAGATACGAAGTCTGGTTCTACTCCTCTGCCGATCAGCTGGGGGCTCGGAGAGAATCCGAGGTCTCGTGGGCCACAGGAATGTTTATTTGACTTTTCAACCAAAATAAGCTTTGCTCAGTAGCAGCGTTGCCATTTCATTGACAGGATACGTGTCGTGATCCACCGAAAAATCCCCCTTGGGTGCTCTCCCAGTCACCTCCACCGTCCTAACCAGTTCATACGAAACAGCACCACAGCTGATCGCATGAATATGAATCATTGTTCTCTGAGTTCTCGCTATAGGAAACAGCTGTCCATGTTCAAATACAGTCCTGCCCTGAGATTACTTTGAGAATTCAGAAATACGAGACACTTCTGAATGTTGCACAACTCAGAAACGTCTCAGTGGCTGAACGGATGAAAGAGAGATACTCTTTGTGTGTTTTGAGTTTAGAAATAACATGTGGAAATCCTTAAAAGTGAGAGTTTGTGGTAGTGGTGGATTAACTTCAGGCCTTTTCTCCTCCCACAGGCCACACAGGGCGTCTGCTGCAGTCCCTGTGCTTCACCAGTATGTCCTTCCTGCTGATGCACATCATCTATCAGATTACCATCAACAGCCTCCTGGCCGGGAAGTCCATCAACTCCGACTTCAACTGTGAGTACACACTGCAGCCTCTATAGTCCCAGCTCCACACCTTGTGAGGTTTGTTGGGTGTGGGTGTAGAAATCAAAGGTGACCAAAGCCACAATCCAACCTTTTTTTCTAATGAGGTGGTGCCAGTAGAATTATCACCATGACGGCTCTTACAATATCTATACGTGGATAATAAAATAAAATGCCAAATATTCTCACTCTTCATAGTGAGAGTTGTTGCTGATTCATCTAGATATTTAGCCTGTTGAAAATCTCGCCAGATTCTGTGACTTGTCGGAGAGTTCTCTCGAATTCCACGTTTTTGGTGACTGATTCCTTAAAGGCTCAGTGTGTAGAATTTAGTGACATCTAGTGGTGAAGTTGCACGTTGCAGCTGAACACCCGTCACCTCACCCTCCCCTTCAAAACATGAAAGATAACCTTCAGTTGTCATAGAAACTCAAAAGGTTTAGTTTGTCCAGTTTGAACTATTGTAACAAAACATGCCGGCCCCCTCCATCGGCAAAGTGGTGAGTAGATAATGAGTGAATTTTCATTTTTGGGTGAACTGTCCCTTTTAAGGTTCCAGCACTCAGTCTTTTTTGTCCAGAACAATTCCGTTTCTCTGACCTGTCATTTAAGACCAAAATGGAGGAATCTCTGCTTACTTGGCCACATGTTCACGACAGTGTGTGTGCACACGTGTGACCCGTCCATCACACAGTCCGTCCCTGTGCTCACACCCTGACCCGAGCCATTGGTGCAGTGTCACGGGGTCGTATATCTCCAGAAAGGGTGAAGCTCTTACACCACCGAGGGAAAGTTTCCACCTAAAAAAACTAAGTGAAGACACGTTCCATCGGCAGAAGGAGGTAAAAATACGCTCTGTGATGATAATTCACAATCTCTGTGCACATCCCTGCTCTTATTGCATTTAGCCACATTGTGAAGATTTATGAATCTCACACATTCCTCACTGTGATTAGCTTCCTTGAGCCGTACAGGCCCAGATTCTCGCTGCCAGTAAAGCAAACAGTGTAAGAGACCGAGCCGGTGTTGGGAAGGTGTTAACGGCTGGCGTTCGACTTCTCATGAAACCGTATCAAACTGTGAAATTGGTGTCCGGACGGGACAGACCCTGACCTTGTGTTCTAATGACTTGTTCTCTCTAATGGAGGCGACTCACTTTCCAGCGTCCGGGCGCAGCACAGCTTTGCTCGGGAGGCAGAAGGAACCTTATCGTCTGAGGCAGAAACACACAGACCCACTGAGAGAGCGTAGACTAAATATTCACTCAAGGAAATCTTTATTACGTGCGGCCTCAAGAGCCGCACGTTCCTCACAGATAAATCCCTGATGGCACGAAACCATAAATTCTATGTATAACTGCAGATCTAAACTGTGTTTATCCACCTCTCTCTTTTACATACGTCTCCTTACGTAATAGTTTCTTGCATTACAAGGAAATTTAAGATATTTTGCGTCATTATTTGTGCTTTGAAAAGCATTTCAATGCCAAATAACCAACCTAATTTTCATGTGTACCTCAGAAAATACAGGATCCAATGGAGGAGAGAGGTTGATATGTTAAACTCAGCATCACTTGATAGAAAAACGGTTCAAAGGTTAAAAACCAAGACATATGAATCATGAATGAGACAAAAACTGTGAAAATGAAAATACACCCTCGCAAAATACAGTTTCAGTAAATTATAAAGCTATTTCAGAAACATGAAGTTATTGTGTATATTTGTGAGGAACCTTTAACCACATCTGCTGCACGGCTCCACATCTACACTGTTTATAAAGAGCTCTACAGATGCTATTGTCAGTCAGCTCACCTCTGAGGTTCTGACTGAAAAATGCCACTGGATGAATTGCCATGAAATTGGCTGCAGACACATTCATGGTTCTCAGAGGTTACGTCCCCCCGGATGTTTCCTGCCTGTTTGCTCATGTTAGCATTTAGAGCTGAGCTGAAAAAAGCAGAACATTTAGAAGGTTCCGTGCACACATGCCACGGACATGACTTTTTTTTCCATTGTGGAATATTTGAGGGTAGTTTGACTCACTCTGACTTCAGACACTTAAACAAAGTGGCGGAAGGTAACCGTTGTGCACTGCGCAGTAAAAAGGGAGTGATTTCAGACTCTGTTTTGGTCTTGTTAAGTTTTTACATCTTCAGAAAATAGCCGCGGGACTGAGAGCACCAGACAGAGCAGGGAAGTGGTAAAGTGTTTACAGACTAACTCACATTGTTGGTTTGGGGTATTTTCAAGGGATTTGTTCTACCACAACAAAATGTGAAACACCACCAGTGGCATCAAACGACTGGAGACACCTCGAGCCGAGAGGTTAGAGTCAAACGCTGCAATGGTTCCTGGACTCGCTGTGTGATATGCTCCTGCGCTCTGCCACCTCATTTCCTGTCGGTCTTAAATGTCCCTCTGCAATAAGTGCAAAATCCCCCCCCCCCCTCATAAATATCAGGCCCCTTATAACAGTAAAGAAAGTGTGAAAGCAGTTCCTGGATCTGTCCCCTGACCCACACTGCATCCTTCCATCATGTTAACAAACAAACCAATAAAAACATCCTTGACAGGTGATCATCTTTCTGGGTTTGGTCATATTGTGACCAGGAGTATTTAAGTACGAGGCCCATGAATGCAGCCTCGTCCTGGTATTATAAACAAGCTGAGTAACTGTAGCCTATATGTCAGCATTTATGTTTCAGACTTTACACAGTAAAAGCTCCCTCGTCACTTCGGTGAATAACACATCGAGTCATTATCAGCGTCATTTAGCAGCAGAGTCGCTGTTCACTGCTCAGAATTGCCTCACAGTGAACAGCTGGTGGATCCTGGCTGTCATCGGACAATTAATGAGGCAGCGGGGGGGGGGGGGGGGGGGTTGAGGAGGAAATCTAACATCACACACACACACACACACACACACACACACACACACACACACGATGATGAACTAATCTGAGGCTGAGGAGACGCCGAAGAAGCTGTTCATCTAAATATCTGTGTGTGGAAAGTAAACACGATATTTTTCATTCATATACATTTGGGACGTTTGCTCCATTGTGATGATTTATATACATATTGTTGGGATTTGCTCTTCCTGACGTTAATGTAATCCTAACCTTACTTTTTTTAAAACATTTTTTTATTGCATATGCAACAGGAAGCCGGACATTAGTCTTCGTCCACTTGAATCCACCTCCTACATTCTGAGAAAATGCCTTATCTCAGATTTCTATATCTGGTGTTTAGCCCCGTGACACCCTTTTCCTTTTGGCAGCCGAGTGTAAACAAGGAGTCCTCTTCCTCCACGGTGAGGCTGCCACCCCCCACCCCCCCCCCCCCCCCACCCCCCCCCCACCCCCCCCCACCCCCCCCCCCCCATCAGATGACTTCATATAATTTCCTCTATCCGCTGTGGCCAAATACACCATTAGAGACGTAAACCGAGTTGTGTATGAATGAGAAAAGCTTTCCAGCACAAAGTGAACACCTCCAGCTGTTGGAGCAGGTCAGCGACTGGTCACCAGAGGAGGTGGAGTCGTCTTCCTCTGGAGTCGAGGGTCATTCCGCTGTGCTGACTCAGCACGGTGGGAGCCGTGCGTTTGGATTAACCGTTTAACCAGATGGGTGGAGCTCGCTACACTTCAGATAATGTCAACTAAATTGCCAGGGAGTGACCGACAACAATATAAACCACAGTCACGTTAAGATGTTTTCCTGTGATATCTTAAAACTCTCTGGGCCGTCATTGTCCTTTTGTGGCAGCACCCGCGTCCGTCTGGCCTCTGAGAAAGTTAAAACAAACCATAAGTAACAGAAAGTTTGATTTGCCCCCTGATATCTGATGGCAGTTGATATTTCCCCGGCTCATAAAGGTTAAACAGCCTGTTGAACGGCTGTTTGGAGACAATCTCCTCAGGGATGGACCTTCATTAACACCCCTGATCTCTGTGGTCGACCTTTACCGCCTCCTCCGCATCCACACACATCCTGTTCCCCAAATATGAGTCATTCACTGACTTCTCTGTGATGATAGTTACGAGGGGCTGAAAAGTTGACGCTGCACATCGCCGGCCTCTGTTGGAAAAGGGCAAACGTGAATTAGGCCCCGGAGATAGAGGAGAGGGTGCAGAGCTGTGCTGAGAGGTTAACGGACCAGTAAGAACAAAGGGTGTTTTATGATCTTCACATTAAGTCTAAAGGAAGGACAGGTATTTTTGGGCGCTCGGCTTCGGGAGGAAAGTGGAGTCGCCTCGACGGGGAAGAAAGTCTCACAAGCTGTGTTACACAATCTTTGTCTCTTCCTCCCGTGGATAAGACTACGGCCCTGACTTGGCGTTCGCTCGTGTGTGATTTTCCCTCTTGACACCTGCAGGCTCAGTTTGGGCTGGAGGAAGTCGGGTGTTGCAGATGTTTAACCGACTGTTTTTCCTGTTGTATTTTAGGCCCTA
Organism: Hippoglossus hippoglossus; assembly: GCF_009819705.1. Lineage (NCBI taxonomy): Eukaryota > Metazoa > Chordata > Actinopteri > Pleuronectiformes > Pleuronectidae > Hippoglossus > Hippoglossus hippoglossus. The sequence continues at coordinate 20,224,176 of NC_047167.1, read as the reverse complement.
AGCTTCTATTTTGAGAACCAAACGGGGCATTAAGCGATCAATGAACTTTATCAACCTCTGTGGCACATTATTAGGTTTTTTTACAAAAAACACCAGTGGACCTTATTTCCTCTTGTGCAGGTCTCTGGCACTGCTCCTCATCAAGTCCACTTAACCCACTTTGGCTCGTAAGTCGTGGATCACTAATTAGGCTGTAGACCCAAAAACTAAGAGGTTATATTAGGCTGCTCGGTATTATTATTATCATACAGTTGATCTGTCATATCTTAATTCTCCTCACTGTGCACAACAACGGTTCGGCGCCTAATTAATCACCCAATACACAAAGAGTAAAACCGGATATATTGAGTCGAGATGCTCAAGTCAGAGTTTTTCTTTGGCAGCAGAACAAAAGCACAGCTGAATACCTGGAAATGTCTCCCCGGGCGCCGGAGAGACGCTCAGGAACACTTCACCCCGAACGAGCTGTGGAAACAAAGCTCACATGAAACCTTTTTTGTTTTCTTGTTAACTTGACATGTCGGTTCTTTTTCTCAACAGGGATTACGTTTTCCTCACCTGGAGATTAAATGTGATAAAGGAAACAGGATATATTATTGGCTTTAACGAAGCAGGAGGGCGGTGCATATTATTGTAAATTTTGAATAATAATAATTAGCTGTTTATACACTTATCTGTGTGTTCAGGTTCCACGTGGGAGAAATCCATCCGCCAAATCGGCTTTGAGAGGTAAGAGTGTAATGAATCCAACATTGAAGTCATTTGTTTAACTAATAATGTGTCTTCATGTATTTATTTTATTTTATCACTGTTTCTGAAAATCTTCGTGACATCCTTAATATTCTCCTGATGTTAACGCAGCATGAAATATGCAGGTGGGTTTGGTTTTAATGGAGCCATCCATCTCACCGGTGGGCTTCTTCACGAGGTGATCGGACTCAGCTCAGTGACTGGTGCCTGATGAAAGGAAGGGTCAGCTTTATTATAACTGATCCAATAAAACATAATGATACCTTTTAATGGTCCTTTTTAAAGTAGGTGTATTTATCATTTAAAGTCCGCACAGGAAAGTCTTAATACCAAATATGAAGACATGTAGTTCTTCTAATTCTTTTACAGGTAGGTGGATGCAGAGTTTCCTAAATATATCAACCTCACAATAACAGTAAACTTTCCTTTTTGCTGACAGGATTTATAAATCTGTCCTCGTGTGGATTCTTGATGAACACTCCCAGTTGACAGGCGTGTTCTCCAAAGCTCTTGCCGTCAGTCTCCTCCTCACACCCCCGTGATCGTATTAGAGGCGGTTTCCTGAGTACGGGAATGTCCGAACTCAGCCTCGTTCTTTTTTTTTTTTCCAGTACTCAACGGCCCCTCAGTGGAGGCCGGTTTACTGTAAGTGGCGGAAGTTGAGCTGTAAACATTTCATCCTTGCAGCATTTACCTGTTTGTGTTGAAGAGTATATACAATATTTACAGCTGGAGTTGCTGCATAAGCGGACGCTCTTCTCCCTTTTACTGCCTGTGTGGAGGAAAATGCAGAACTCGAGGTCGATCTTTTCAAATCCTTTATAAATACCTGATATTTAAATGACCGATGTGAGCGTGCAGTGTTATTGTAATTCTCTCACATGCTAAGCAGGGGAAAGTAGGAGTCACCTAAGCAGCTGTGGCTCAACCTTGCCTGGCTCTGAACGGTTTCCATCTCTTTCATCCATGTGAGGATGCACAACAATAAGGCTCATGGAAACAGGCGTCCTTGATTAGATTAAACTACAGCAGCGGCACGAGGTCCAACTATTTATCTGACTGTGCGATGGGTTCTGTTTAAACTGACCAGTTGTTGTGTAAATCTTCCCACAAACATTCACTCAGCTTTTTTTCTCTCCACAGCCCGAAACCGCGGAATCATCGGTACATTTCATTTATCGTAACCAGATTAATTACACTTTGAGCTCAGCGTGAAACGTAAAGAAAACACTTTAGCGGCCGAGCACAGGATGCACCGTGAGAGTTTTAGAGGTTTTGAAACCTGTTTGCTATTCTAGGGACAATTTTTATTCGCTTTTACTGTACGTGCAATCATGACACCTCGTGAAAACACGTCCTCAGGCAGCACACATGCATCACACTGGGTCACTGGAAGCCTGATGTTACCGCAGCTCTCAAGGAAACAGTCGGCCGCCACTGTTTTACTTCCTGTTTAAACAAAAACCTTGTGGTATTTAGTCAGAGGTGAGCAGACAATAACATAAGAAATGTTACAAAAGCTTTGTTTTCCCACAGAGAAAAGACTTCGTACGACTTCATATTTCAGCAGATAAATAAAGTGCTCGCAATGTTTTCAGCAAACTGGGATGAATATTAACTCATTTTACATTTTTACATGCTGACTTTTTTTATCCTTATCCCACAATAATCTGCTGTCAATAGGATTATTATAAATTGGTTAAAATCTGAAATCTAAAATAGTTTAAATCCTTTTTTAACAGGGCTGATTGTTTACGCTGCTTTATTCAGATTTTCAAAGCACTAAACATGTTTTTCTCTCATGACCTTTTTGTCTGAATGGAATTTTTCTCACTTGTTAATAGCGATACATTGAAAATCTGCAAGCCCTCCATTAAAGTGGGTGGTGTTCCACATAAAAAGCTGCAGCATTCAACACGAAAAACATATTAAAAAACAGCTGAGTAACAGAAAAGATTCCGATTCCCATGCGTTCATGTGAAGACGTAGTGTTTTCTGAGGGATGTAATTGCTGCAGTAATATCTGCTCTCGTGTTGTTTGAGTGCAGCTGCAGTCTTCGTGCTTCAGGGGGCGGAGAAGTGACAATTTCTGTTTTGAGATTGAATTAAGATTGAGACGAGCAGAGGGAGGTGACATGTGACAAATAGCCCAAACCAGATTCAACTGCAGGGCCGTGTCCAAGTGAACTAACCCAACAACCACAAATCCATGAGTTTCCCCGAAAGACTGTTTCACGTTAGCAGAGATCGTCCGTGACTGGATCAGTTTATTGTCCTCTCTCCCATTTTCCGTCATTTGGTCCGTGATCCCGGCCTGTGACATTCCTCCAAATCAGTTTTTTTGGGGGGGGAGATACTAGGAATCAGCTCTCTGTTTGTCCCCCCAGCGTGATTGGTGCAGATGCGGGGAACGGCATCCGAGTGTTCATCCCTGACATCGGCATGTTCGTGGCGGGCTTGGCCATCTGGCTGCTGTGCCGCAGTCTGGTCCAGAAGAGGCCGCCTGAGGACATGGCTCAGTACAACGCTGACTTCGAAGCAGAGGAACAAGTGGGTTTCATTTATAAATGACATCGTCTCTGACTTCTGAATTGAATCTGTCTATCTACGTGTCTGTCTGACTTTTTTTTATTTTACAATCCAAAGCCCAAACGTAATAGTTTTACAAAGACGAAACAGAGGAAGAAGTAAATTATCATTTAATTAATTGTGTGGTTCTCAAAGTGGTTGCAATAGTTCTAGTACCTCAGGTACCAGAGGTATCCTTGAAATAGATCATAACTGAAAACATTTTAAACAAAGAGAGAGCTGGTTTGGCTCAGTCCATTAAAATACTATAATGAAAGAGTGCCATGGTTTCATAAAGTTTGGAAACTGCTGGATTAATTGATTAATCAGCTAATTGATCCAGGACTTAATTTGAAGACATGAGTGATGAATTATGGGGGATTTAAGATGTCTTTTGTCTCTATATTCCCTTTGTCACTGTCTCTCTCACACTGACTTTCAGAATAAGGGCTTAATCGTGAAAGAAATAACCTTAACCCATTGAGGGAACTGTGTCCATTAATATTCTAATAAAAATGAAGTTGGTCTAAAACACCCACATCAACATCTTCACACAAACAGATTTTAGATTTCTGGACAATGCAAAGGACTTTTTCTTTGTTCTCAGCAGTAATAGATAACGTTTAATTCTGCCTTCACATTCTATGCAGTCACACAGAAAAGCTCCACATTTGCTGCTCATATTTACTGAAGATCTTTCTGCTTCATGAATATTTTTATTCATGAAGCAGAACGGTCGGCCTCTTGTCCTGCTCAATACGTTTACTGTCCACACTTAATGAGCCCAGAGGAGCAGAGCAGAAGTTTGAATAGCGAGATCCCTGCGGGTGTTGATGACTTGGAATACAGCCTCCATCCCCTTGGCAGGTCTTTGCTTCTCTTTATGACTCGCTGTTAATTAAAGCCACATTCCCTTTCACTTCTACTGTGCTGCTCACGCTGGCACAGATGGCTTTGTTCTGACCTACTGAGAAACAGTAGAAAATTCACGTGGAGACCCTGCGTCGGGCTCAGGCTTTTATTCCCGTCAGTTCGGCTTCTGAGCTGAAACTGATGTCGGATTGGAAACAGGGCTTCTTCCACCTGCTCACTTTGTCTAGTGCCTCATGTGTTATTTATAAATCGTGGTGAACCGGGACACACAACAGCAACCACGGAAGAACGGTCTGAATTGGATATCAACCAGCATGTGAATGGGTGGCTAATGCCTGGAGCCACAGACCACAGACTGTACATGTTTAATTATACTGAAAGCCAGGGCAGCACGGACCCACGGGATGGAAATGTTCTGCTCTAATGATATTAACAGTCTTTATTTATAGAGCAGTTAAATGACAAAAGGTAGAAATTAAAATAAATTAGTCATAAACTCATCAGAATAAAGGGAGAATAGTTACAAAAGTAAAAAAAAATCATATTCACATACTTGGATTGTTACGGTGGTGCTACCTGTCTTCAGCACCATGGAGAGCTCTCACCTTCATTCATCTGTCTGTCACTCACAATCCAAACCCCCCCCCCCCCCCCCCCCCCCAGGAAGAAGAGGAGAAGCTGAGCCTGGACGACAACATCCTGCTCGAGGAGGACTTCGAGGCGGGGTACGAGGCCGAGGAGGACGAGGAGTTTGAGGAGGAGTTTGAGGAGGAGTTTGAGGAGGTGGAGGAGGAACAGAAGGAGAGCACAAAGAGGAAGGTCCTGCGGATAGTCGCGGAGGTTGCGTCCAAAGTGAAGGAGATCATCGGGAACTTGATCACCACCGCGGGGAAGGTGGTGGTCACCATCTTGTTGGGAATGACGGGTGAGACGTTCTGAGTGTGAATCTGAAGTGTCTTCATGTTTTACACTCACTTCTCCTCCATTAGATCATTTATTGGGTTTCCACTGTCTAAGTGGTGATTCTCTGGATTCTAGTTTGAGATAGTTCTGTGTTTTATATTGTTTGAGGGTTTAGGCATTTTCAGTTAAGTTGAATAGTTCAGCACTTTTTCTCTCTGTCTCTCTTGTCTCCTCTGCAGCTTATACTCCATCAATCTCCAGCTCTTCTGTGCTCTCACTCTTAAAATAGGTCTTGGCTTTTATTTAGGGGTCTTGAATCCTCTATAGGTGGTTGAGGCTGTATAATAATGTTAGAATCCACAAGAAAAATGGAGAAATAGTATTTACTTAAAGCACAATTGGTTTTCCTACTCTCTTCTTCTGTTAATCTTTTTTAAAAAGTGGTTGTTGTCAGATAAAGAACAAATCTTGATCAAAAACCTTAAACTTTAAAAACTTTTGCTGATAAATGTACTATATTATAATGAACCCTTACGTAAACCTGTTGTATCCACTCTCTGTGTGTTTGCAGGCATCATGCTGCCGTCCATGACCTCTGCGGTGTACTTCTTCATCTTCCTGTTCCTGTGCACCTGGTGGTCCCTGTGCCGCACCTTCGACACGCTCATCTTCAGCTGCATGTGCGTCCTGATGGCCATCTTCAGCGCCGGACACATCATCGTGCTCTACCTCTACCAGTTCCAGTTCTTCCAGGAGTCCATCCGACCAGACGACGGCTACATCAGGTCAGTCACGTGTGGAGCAGACACAGAATTCAATCATCTGCTTCTATCCTGTTTAAATCAGCTGGTTTGTGCCGTTATTTTCTTTTACATTATTCAGAAATGAAAATGTGAGAGGCTGTAAATTAAACTTTGTTGGCACTGCTCTTCCCAAAGAGATAAATCAACAGCAACAAAATTCAGCCAGTCTCCAAATGACAGTGAGCCAAAGATAAATTTAGTTCGTCTGTCACTCTTGTCACATTAATGGAATTTGCAGAGAGTATTTCTTTTGTTAAACAACACAAGTTTATACTAATGCGTAATAATGTGACAATACATATACGACGTGACAACAGGGCTTGAGCTCCTTTGACTCGGAAATATTTATTGGGCCCAAAGCAAGTTGTTTACACGTTAATAAATATTTACAGTTGTAACAAGCGAGAAGGCAAAAAAGAAAGAGTTGAACCCAGCTGGAGGGGAAATATTTCAAACATCGATATCTGAGGCTGAGCTTTTAGCCTCTTCACTACAACCAGTGTTGTTTCATTATGCATGAGCGAGGAGACAATCAGCTGTCTGTGGCCGCAGCGGTGAAACGCTGTGGTTGGAGAAAAGCCACACGGTTGCACATCTCGCCAACGCTCGTTAGTCGCGCCTGTGATGAATGCAGACTCAGTGGAGGTGAGTGTGCTCGGGTCACTACGCTCAGTGTGTTTGATTGACAGGCTGGAATGCAGAGAATTATGTTTATTTACTAAATACAAACAAATACTAATCAAGGTTTCCTCCGTGTTTGACAAAAAAGCAGTTCTGCTTCAACACATTAACTCATTTACTGAGGTCTAATTAATTAAAATGGTAAATACACAGAAATATACTTACCGTAATTTTACAACTGGAATCCAGGAAAGTGAGTCCACAACTTTTCCAAGGCTTCAAAAGTGTAAATTTTAAAAATAATACCTGGATACATGAAGAGAATATTTATGAGGAAACTGTTTCTTAAAATCTTAAAAACTGAAAATATTCGTATTAATCTATTATTTTCGGATTACTCTTCATCAGTCTGACGCCAATAATAAGGAGTAAATAATTTGTGTTATTAATATATCAGACAAAGAAAGAAATGGAACTGAGGCTTGATATATTATACAGTTTAATCATAAACCTTATTAACGATGACAATAAATAAAAAGAAAACACAAATACAACCAAATATATGGAAGTTTAATAAAGAAAAGGAACATATTATTGAGCCTCCTCCTCTGAGACGTAGACAAAGAGCAGAGAAAACATGTATTCAACTCGAATGCCCTATTAAAGCAGCAGAAAACCCTCTGAATAAGAAATAAAACACAACGCTTCCATTTAACAGTTTGAGTTTTATTACTGTGGCTCTTGTCTCCGTGCCCTTGGTGTTGGAGGCTTTTATTGATCTCGTGGTTTCTCATTTGAAAGCTGTGCCGCCGTGTGTCAGGGCCGAGGCTATTTACAGCTATGTTTAGCCGAAGCTGCCTTGGACAAACCTTGCGCGCTCCCGTTCCTCTCCGGCCTCCGAGGGCAGATAAGGTGTGATTACAGCGCTGCATTGACAGGTTTTCTCCTTTAGAACTCCACCTCATTAGAATGAATGGACTCCTCACACCATCTCACGCTGGCAGTAGTCGTGTGCACACTGGAATGACCACACAGTTACACCAGCGTCTAAATCAGCGTTTCCCTAAGTGAGATCCAAGATAATCCCACAGAAGAGGTTTGTTTTCTTGTGAAATACTGGAACACTTTCACCTGTTTGGGCCTTTTTAAAAATCATTACAGTTACTGAAGTAGATGTGTTAGGAGCAAAGTCAAAGAAACAACATCTACTTTTCTCTAAAATCTTAAAACTTAGTGAGATATTAGATACTTTCCTCTTTTTATAGCTTCTAAAACTTTAAATTTAGCAGAATACCAGATACTTTTCTCTTCTTTGGGCTCCTACATCTTTAAAGTCTGTTAAATACTAAATACTGTTTTCTTTGGGGGGGCTGTCAAATCTTTTAATGTAGTAAAACACTGGATACTTTCCTCGTTTGGGTTCTAAAACCTTTAAACTTAGTAAAGAAAGTAATTGGTACGATCACGTTTTTAAAGCTTTAAATTTAGAAAACATATTTTACCGATATAAAGCAGAATTTTCACCATGGATGCCTCTTTAACACCGTCTCTTTATTTTCCTTCTTAAGTTTCCTGCTGTGAATATTGGCGAGTGGGTGTAATTTAGGAAAAAACCTCTTTGAGTGTCTGAAGGCCTAAATCTGGAAAGTTCACCGCAGCCCTGATTCTTATTTGACGGGTCTTTACACGAACAGACCGGCTGTTTCATCATCCGCCGACTCCTCGTGCGTCCGTGTTGACTTTCCACAGCGCTGAGGTATTCCTGTCGGCCGCTGTGTGAAAGCTGAGGCTCAATGTGATGATAAACCTAACGCGTCCTCCTCGGCTGCGGCCTGTTTCCTCTCCGGATCCTCACTGGGAAACTCTAATGGTTGTAGTATGTAAAGTCTGCCCATCGGACAATACACCACCTCGGTGCCTGCCCTGATCCTGCTTGTTGACAGTGACCTTGCCCGCGGGGCCGGTGCTGAGTGACGCCGTTGAGAGGCCTGGCTTCCACTCCGCTTCCTGCCTCACAATGGAGGTCCCCAGTCACGTGACCGGCGGAGCCTTCCCCAGCTGTAAGGAGAAACCGTTCAGGAAGTGTTGTTGGGTCGGAGGCGGGCACTCGCTCCTCCACATGGCGTAAAAAGTAAAGACTCTGGAGGCTTCTAAATCTGCGAGTGTGTCACTGGCAGTTCCTGTTGAGCCGATGACCTTTGTTCTGCTCAGAGGAAACAGCTCTGAATCACACGACATCCTCCGTCGGTACAAACAGATTTTTTAGCGTCAGTGCATTTCCCAGATTCCAAGGTGGAGATTTCATGTGGAGTTTCCGTCGGCACCATCAGACTGTAACTGTCATAATCCGTTGATGTACTTGTACCAATATATAATAATGTATTTATTCCCTTAAGTTCATCTGTCGAAATACAAAAATACTAGAGAGAACAAGGGAAAGTAGAAAATATTCACAGTTGAGAGGCTTTTTGACAATTTTCATAGAAAAAAAAAACCTTACAGAAAATGGCTAATCAATTATTGTTGGATGGTTTCCAGGGAAACAATGAAACTGTTTACAAATACAAGTCAAACATCAGTAAAAAGCTCAACGGGGAGATACCTGTTAATCTTTTGCTTTTAAGTTCTCTGTGGGTTACACCAAAAAAACGTCCATTTCATCAGAGCAAAGAAATATGATGAACTTGAGAAAAGAGAAGTTATTAGTTAGAAAGATGAAGAACCGAAGGACTCCTCCTCTGAAAGCACTGACTTGAACGACACACTTACCCAAATGAGAAAAGCTGAATCCACTGAGTGATGAGTCGGGGCCAGTTCAGATAAGATTTAAGATCAAACCTTCAATATTCTGAACTGAATCCAGAGTAATGAATGAACCAGAATCACTTATCTCAATGAGAACAGTTGAATCTACTGATCGATGACGCTCATCTGTTTTGCTCAATGAAGGAGACGCCAGGTCCCCTTCAACAAAGGATTTATTTGTTTTTTTCTTAGGAATAAAGTCTGAGGAGCTTTGTTATTTAAAATAGTGAGTAAAACTAACTGTGCAACTAATATTGTTATTTCCCTCACCAGTTAATCTGCCAATTATTTTAATTCTTTAATTATTTAATTGATTAGTATAAAAAACATGATTAGAATATGTTCATCATATGTTATTTCCTAAAGTAGTTTTTGCTGAATCATCGTTGCAGCTCTAATACAGACATAGAGACACAGTCTTTTATTGGAATAAAGTCAGATCTTATTCATAAATCAAACCCTTGTGTCCGTTTATGTTGATTTTCATGTGATTAAAATTTCAAGCTTTGTTTATGACCTACATCTGCGTTCCTTCCCATATTCAGTGTTGTGTTAATGAATTCCCAAAGAGTTTGTTTCTCTCCTCATACACGTGTGCGTCTGTCTCTGCAGCACGTTTGGCATCTCCCCCATCGTCCAGAGCAACTGCTCCTGCACATGGAAGCTCATCGTGCACCCGGAGCGTAAGTGGTACCACTTTGTGAATCCCATCATGCTGCTGCTTCTCTACTACACGCTGGCCACGCTCATCCGCCTCTGGCTGCAGGAGCCCATCGAGCAGCTGACGGTGAGAGAAAAAAGCACACTGGAAATGCAGCGTGGACGCTTTTCTGTCCACGTTGTGACATTTGTGGTTAAATTAAATGTTTTAAAAAGCACCAGAGTCAGTGGCCTCAAGACTTAAAAGGACAAAGACCGGTGTAAAAGTCTTAAATCTGATTTACTGATGTTTTTGTAACAGGCTCTCAGGATGTTTTACTCCCGGGTTAACTTAAACTGGGATTGTTGTGATCATGGATTCTGCTGTAGGAGGCTGATCAATCATTTTTAGTGGAGTTTCAGTCAGAAGCATTCGACCTATACAGCGAACAGTGATACTCCTGTTCGCTGAAGGAGCTCAAAAGATCCTCGTCTCAGAACGATTAGTATAAAATAATATCCGCTGCCTTTCTCCTCGTGTCAAATATGTGTTTGAACGTCAATTAGCTCCTCTGCTTTAAAAACGCCTCACGATCGGGACCAGTTGCCGTCAGTGGGGGGGTCAAAGATTGAATCGGGTCCTGACACCTCCATAAATACCCCAAAGTAAATTCCAGACAGTGAACTGAAATAGATTCAGATTGAATTAAATGTGCATCCATGTGGCCTCGAGCTCAGAGAAACCGCATCGATGAAAGATTCCAGAACGATCTATGGCTGTCTGCGTCTGTGTCGTCTGAGAAAGTGTTCGACTGGTTTCACAAAACACGAAGCAAAGATGCATTTTGGATCTGTTGTCCAATGATACAGGTATTTTAGATTGTTAGATAAATTAATTAATATGTAAATAAATGTTATTTAAAGGGGACATAGCATGCTCATTTTACCACAAGTTGATATGGTTCCTTGGGGTCTTAATGAAATGTCTGTAACATACCACAAGGATCATTTAAAACAGCTCCTTTTTACCCTGTATAAAATAGCCCTCCACAGAGTGACCTGTTTTGAGTGCCTGTTCCTTTAAATGCTAATGAGCCAGCTCCCCCCTCCCCCCTCTCCCCCCATGATTTTAAACGATATAAATTACATATTTTATATGATATAAATTATCAAATATGCATCCCATACTTTGTATTCCCCTTCTGTTGTCCTGGAGGCCAAGGCCAAGGCCATGTAGGGAGACTTCCAGTTCCTTGTTACGACACAATACCCAGGAAGCTCAATCGAGTCGCTCAAGCATGACGTTTCTGACGTAGAGGAACCATAACAAAACGCGCGAGTGTTTTTTTCCCAGAGTTTATGGGTTGGTAGACATGCCAGATACCCACATTAACCTGTAGAAGCACTAACAAAGTGGAATTTGCATGCTATGTCCTCTTTAATACAACAAAACCAAAAGTAGCTGCATGACCAGAAATCAGAATGAGACGATGTCGCTGCCGTTGTGACGATCGTTGGACTCTAATGTGAAGCCGGCTCCTGAACTCAGCCTCAGACCTCGGAGCTCAGCTCCTCTGTCCTGTAATGGAGTTATAGATTAGCGTTTTTATAGAGGGGTCAATACCTCCCTGTAAACCTGTGGGTCTCTATGCACTATTGATCCCTCCATTCAGAGGTGTGTGTGTGTGTGTGTGTGTGTGTGTGTGTGTGTGTGTGTGTGTGTGTGTGTGTGTGTGTGTGTGTGTGTGTGTGTGTGTGTGTGTGTGTGTGTGTGTGTGTGTGTGTGTGTGTGTGTGTGTTTTCACCAACTCTTACTCTTAAGCAGATACTAATAATAAAACATGATTACGGCATAAATCAGCAGCAGGTTTTTTTCGATAGTAGAGAAACCAGTTTGAGAAGGAGCTGATTTGACAATTTTCCAATTAATTCAGTGCTTGATTTGTATTTAATTGTCTCTGTTAACACATCAATACTTAAAGAAACAAAAACACAATAATTCAAATAGGTTGGAGAATCCAAAGGAATGAAATGTGATCGCAGAGGGAAAACAAAGAAACTAAGAAACTACCAATCCCACATTAACACCAGTGTAATAATGACGCTTTATTGTGAAGAAGAAAACAAGTGACCAATAATGTAAATAATACTTTGCTGCTGTGTGTGAATGAGTTTCACCAAATATATTTTGCTTTTACTTAAAAACAAGATGTTTAATGTAGGAAATCATCTAAATTAAATCAGTTTATCTAATACTATGCCCTAATATTTTATAATTTAACCTGTTACTATATTTCGTACTTATCTCTTTCTATGTTTAAAGATACAGACACTTCCTGAAACATGGGAAACTGCACAGAGACCAATAGACAATCATATTAACCATGTATATAAATAAATTAATGATAAGAAATGCAGATAATTTACAGTAAAACCTAATTTCCTCTTTTTAAAAGGTCGCCCTACTCCTCCTCACTCCCACACTGTCAATAGAAGCTGATTAACAAGAGGAGACTCAGCCCACAGTCCAGTCGGTCAGATATCATCCAAACTGTCTATCTGTGTTTTTTCAGGACGACAAAGACGGGGATGTGTGCGAGGAGGAGGAGCTCGTCGGAAACAGAACCAGTAACTCGGCCAAAGGGAGGAGGCAGATGTGGTGGGAGTCACGCCAAGGAACTGATGAGAAAAACGTACGTCGAAGCCTGAGGGTTAATAAATGCATGAGCAACAGTGGACGGGTCATGAAGTCGTCATCCTGTGGTTCACAAAACGATGCACAGTGCGTTGTAAAAAATGATAATAATGGTTATAATAAACTTTATTTATGCAACACTTCTCTTAACCATGTTACAAAGTGCTTTACAACAAAGAAATAACATCAGACGGGTCGACAAAATGAATTAAACTCAAGGAACGTGTTGAAAAAATGCCCTGTCTCCTAAAAAAGTTAAACAAATCTTAAATCCACTCCTCAGATCTGCACCAAAACTAAAGGTTCTTTCCTTCCACGAAGTTTTGTGATATTCCGTCCTGTAGTTTTTGCATAATCCTGCAAACCAACTGACAGGGATGACAACATACTGTAACCTCCCTGGCAGAGACGTAACAAAGGAACATGAGCAGAAAAACAAACAGAATGACAAAATAGATAAGATCATAAATACATAATCAGGATAAGTCAGTGTAAATGAGATCATCGCTTTCATAAAAGGAAAAGTTTAACAAAGCCAGAAACTATCCTGTCTCAATTCATTAAGCAGCAGGTTCCATGATGTGGAGGCTTTAATAAAGAAAAATCTTAAAACATGAAAACATTGCTTTAGAAGGACTTAGGATAAAAATATGTTTTTCCCCAAACATGTGAAATGTTTGATTTCTCCCAACAGCCCTGGCTGTAAAAACCTAAACACATTCCTCGTTGCATTCTTTACAATTGATAACTGATGTTACCCTCGAACACTATGACTCAGTTGAGCCGTTCAACAACAATAGAGCGTAATGGAAAAAATGCTGTAATATTTTAATTACGGAATAAAAAATAACAGGAAAGGGACTTTTTTTGTTAAACTGTAAACTTTAGGCCGTGGCTGTGTTCACAAGGTTTCATAACAGACTCATCCCTGGGAAGGTTCAGCTGTGAATGCACGTGCACACACTGACCTTGTTCCCATATTAAGGTCTGTAGTCTGTCTCCACCGGCCACCTCCTGAGGTTTAAATGCTTTTAGGGTGTGCAGCCGACGCAGATGAGCGATGGGCTCGATTTACAGAGTAGTGCTGCTCGGCTTTGTTCCTGCTTATCAGCGACTATAAAGAACCAGGAGGCCTTTGACTTCAGCAGCTCATCGATAACACACCTTGTCTCGTATGCTCTTTTCTCCTCTTCCTCTTTTCTTTCTCCTCCTCCTCCTCCAGCTCCTCTCCACCCAGGACGGCATCAGTACGACTGAGGTGGGGGCTGCTCTGGATGTGTCTTAACTCTGTGCACCTTATCCCCCGCTCACCCCTCAGCCCTGCAGCAAGAGAAGGACTCACTGCAAAGTGCTTTTCCCACTGCACCCTCTGACGTTTCCCACTAGTTCACAACAAAGCAGTGGAGCTAACTTTGCTTTCACACTGAAATGAGTGTCATGTTAAAAAATCTGAATTCAACAATTTGTCCGAAGCCACAACTTTTAATGGATAGAATCACATTTTTTCCCAGTTCACAGTCGTTCTACATCTACAATCCTTCGTCCTGTCCACACGGGCACTGAATAGACGCCTTGTTAAAGGGCAGCTAAAGCTAATATGCGGCTTCAGCAGTCGGATTTAGCCAAAATACATAGAGTTTTTATTACCAGCTTTAAAAACGTTGCAGGGATTTTAGTGCAAAAGTAGAGGAGCACTGAGAGTGCACAGCTCCGCCAAGGCCCAGCAGTCCCTTTATGAAATCACATTTAAATCTGCTGGATCTGGGATTTTATTTGGATGTGCACCAAATTGCACGATTTCATTGATCCCTTGATCCATGCAAGGGAATTTGGGGAAAATGTCAAACTAGTCAACAAATAAACAGACCAGGGGGTGAAAACAGACCGGGGGGTGAAAACATCCCCTCACGGTGGAGGTCATTACCCTTTTCTGTCATTATCCCTCAGCAGCTTCTCTGCAAGGCAATAAAAAGGCTGTAAATTTTAGAATTTACTTTATTTGAAGCCTCACATTAGCTTATGCAGAAGAGCTGCAGATTTTGTCCCTCATCACTTACACTGATATCACATCATAAAGGAATATTGTCACAGCCACTGGAGAAACCTTGCCCATGTGGGGATGTGACGCAGAACGTGCAGTGTGAAAAGCAGAAACCTTCCCTTCACCGCCTCACAAAGACAAAGTGTAACGCAACAAAAGAAGAAAGAAAAAGCAGATCATCCATAATTTTACCAGATAAAATGAGTTGCTCCCTGTTTGTCGTTGTCGGGCAGAATTCTGTCCAGTTGTCTGATCCCTTAAAAAGTTTGAATGATGATCTACAGGCTGTGCCACTCTCCAACGGGACGTCCTTTGAGTTTGTCACAACTGAGAATGGACCGGTCTGTCTGGACTTGTACTCCACCCCCCAGTATAAAATGGACCAGCCCAACGAAGTTACAGGTGGGCACTTTACTCTTTGCTCCGTAATAAAGAGTTTGAAAATGTAAAAAAACATATAGAGGGAGAAGTGTAAGCTTGTAAGTTCAGATACAAGCGATTTATAGATCTGGATTTAGTTTAAAGACAATTTCTCAGGACACGAGAGCAGCGTCACCATCGCTATTTTAGCAAAGGCTTGTGTTTCTGTGTCCAACCAGAGAAGAAGGATGAGTGTGTGTATGAAGTGCGTTTACCCCCGGAGGAGTCGGCGCTGGACGAAGGAGAAGAGAAGACCGAGGAGGACGAGGACGGGATCAAGCAGCGAGGAGTCAGCGCGATGGTCAAAGTCTTTCACTTCATCATGAAGCAGAGCTACATCTGTGCCCTCATAGCCATGATGGTGAGTGGTGCTGTGTCCCGGAGGAGAACGAGGGGGTGAATGTTGCAGGTCAAAACATCCAAAATCACCTTTTTTGTGTGATTTGGAGCTAAAGCAATGAAGATGTGACGGTTGCAGTTTGCATTTAAAGATTAATCGGAACCTGAAAGCAGCATAATAAGAAGAATCTAACAAGTTCAAAGTCACAGAGCTGCTGGAAAAATTAAGTAAAAGCCAAAAGACCCCCCCCCCCCTCTGGTCCAGAGCTGGGTGACCAACAGGAGAGAGCTGTAGTTGTACTGGGCAGCGTCTATGACTGAATATGCTGCAGGATCATAATAAAAAGATCATCTGTTCTCAGTTAAACATTCCTGGATGAATTAATAATTTGGGAACAGTTAGTTTAGTTTTAGTTATGACTTGGTAACACAGACTATATGTTTTTTATAAGCTCTTTATGTTAATGTTCAGAATTGCAAGTTAAACCCTGTTTTAAATGCAGCAAATGAGTTCACGCATTTCACTTTGTCGCCGTCTGACTCTTGAGACGAGAGACATCCGTAAATCTTTGTAGAAATCGTAGAAAGAAAGGAAATGAAAGACAAATTGTGAAAAGAGTGAAACAACCACAGCTGAGGACACTGGGGTGATGTTTGTGTTTTTTCTTTCTGGGAGTTTCTGCAGTTTCAGGAGAGTTTAACAAAAACACTTTCATGTAATACTTTTATTCTGTCAATTTATTTTTTTCCAAAACAATTTTGTAAAATGTTTCCTGGCACCGATACGGGTGAAACTGAGAGTTATCAGTTGGTGCTGAACGCGAAGCTGGAACAATATTTCGACTTTAATTTCAGGATCTGAGCTGAACGTGCAAAGTGTGAGTCCCTGTGGTTGTTCTCCTCAGGCGTGGAGCATCACGTACGTCAGCTGGTTGACGTTCGTCTTCCTCATGTGGTCCTGCATGCTGTGGATGGTGAGGGACCGGCGGCGCTACGCCATGTTGTCGTCCCCCTTCATGGTGGCCTACGGCAACCTGCTGATAGTTCTGCAGTACATCTGGAGTTTCGAGGGGATGGGAGTAGTCCCGGGGTTCTTCGTCAAGAAGAAAAACCCTTTCCACTCGCTTTCCTCCAAGGTTTGGAAACTGAATTATTTAACCAAAGAGTTTGGTTAACATTTCTACACATCAAAATGTTTTCTGTCCATTGTTGATTCCTTTCCATCTTTTAAAACGGATCCGTGAATTGATCCTGTGATAAGAAAACACATTGGTGTGGTTCAATAGGATGATCACACTCCTCCTGCTCTGAATTCAGCTAATAAAAGAGGGCGGTCATACAATATTCTCCTATAGGAGGAGGCCATGTTTGTAGTATTTTCTAAAATCACATGTCATACATCAGGAGGTCACCACAGAGTCTTATCCCCTTTTTCTTTATCACTCACGTTACTGGTTTATTAAACAGTAACATGAAGTGCAGATGCTTTTGTATTTCACATCCGGGGCCGACCTGTATTTAAAAGTTTATCTTAAGTCCCAGATGAATTCAAGACATGTCTGAAAGTTTAGATAATTTAACGTAAGTTTAAAAGGTCCAATCTGAATGACTGTATAAACACATAGTGACTTCTCTTAAATGAAAGTGATTTGTTAGTTCGTCCCCCCCCCCCGGGCTCTTCGTGTGTTTGGTTAAACGTGTCCGTGTGTAGGTCCTGTGTCTGCTGAGCTTCTGGCTGCTGCTCAGACAAACGCTAACAGAGAGATGGGAGAAACAAAAGGAAGACAGCGCTGGACTCTCAGACGTTCACGTGGTGGATCAGGAGAAGAAAGGTAAGCTCTCTGTGCTCTTATTTTGTTTTTTAATATAGTTGAAATACAGGATAATATTGGTATCAGCTGCTTTCTACGTCTGCCCTGTGAATATTTGACAAACCAATAACTTTTTGCAGGTGTCTGAACTGAGTAGGACTGAACTTGTGAGAGTGGCAGGTGACTTTTGGCAAAATTGTCGTTTGGAGGACTTCAGCTTTAATTTACCTTTTTTTTTTTGCATGAGACTGAGTTCAAATCTACTTTTGCAGGTTTCATTATTTCATTAAATGTTTAGTTCTTTCCTGAGCAACACGTTAAGACATAAAAGTATATGTTTTGATATAATGTAAGACAACATCCATTTAAAAATTTGCTTTTGCCTGAAACAAACAGTGATTGATTAATCAATTGCTGTAGGTCTGATATATAACATGATTTGTATAACTGTATTTTCTATGTACAAATAAAGGTCAGTTCTCTGAATTGACCAATAGCCCGTCGGACAGTTTCCGTGAGTCGGTGCGGTTTTCTGATTCGCTGCTGTGGTTTATAGAGGAGGAGGAGTCTGAGGACCGAGGCGAGCAGGACACCATGCAGGTCCTGGGCAACATGGTCATGGCTCTGCTGATCAAATACTGGATCTACATCTGTGGGGGGATGTTCTTCATCGTCAGCTTCGAGGGAACCATCGTCATGTACAAGATCATCTACATGATGATGTTCCTCTCCTGTGTGGCGCTTTACCAGGTACCGAAACACACCAGGGTCCGAGGGCATCAGTGCATCACAGAATACCAGCGAACACACAGACAGACACTTTCACTTATGTGTCTGTACTGCTGTGTCAGATGTGTACAAAATTCCAACTGAGACATTTAATATCTATGGGATATTGTGGATCTTGAAAAAGAAAAAAGTTCTTTTGTTTGCTTTAATTTGCACGAATCACCGCACCCAACACGTTTAACGACTTTTCTTTGCTTCTGAAGCTCTTTGAAACCAAATGAAATGTAATTACTGTATTGTCCTCAGTTAGAATAGGGCAGTTTGCAAAGTGTTATGGTCCCAGCTTATTCCAGATTTAGCGTATGGGTGGGATGCTGTTGAGTTTCCAAATTCAATTTCCCAAAAAACAGAAGGTGCTGACAATTTTATTAGAGTCATAAAGTTTGTGTACAGCAGGCTCATAATCCACAGTGTATTCTTGACTGTTTTATAACCTCAACCGCCGCGAAAAAAAGAAAAAGAAAGTCACCCTAAATCCAGATGTCCTCTCGCCTCTGTGTTTAATTTAATTCATTATAGCTGCGTAGGTCACATAACTCACAACCTCTGTAAAACACTTACTGCAATTATTCTTCTCCAGGTGCACTATGAGTACTGGCGAAGGATCCTGAAGTACTTCTGGATGTCGGTGGTGATGTACACCATGCTGGTCCTCACGCTGGTCTACACCTTCCAGTTTGAAGGCTCGCTGGAGTTCTGGTCCAACATGTTGGGCATGGACAAGCCGAGGTCAGTGTTTTAGTTCTATCACAATTAATGATACTAACATCCTGTCTGTGGCAGTGAAAGAAAAGCATTTCACTCCCAAAGATCTTTGACTTTTTACTGATGTTCAGCTTTTCTTTTCAATCAAAATGTTGCAAAACAGTTAAATCTGTGAGCTTCTTCTCCTCTGACATACGTCTCTAAATGTTTCCCTCTCTGCAGCCTGAAGGATTTGGGCCTGGAGCGGTTCAGTGTGTCCATGTTGTTCACCAGGATTTTCATCCCCACCTCTTTCCTGCTGGTGTGTATCCTCCACCTGCACTACTTCCACGACCGCTTCCTGCAGCTCACTGACCTCCAGGCTGTCGTGGCCAAAGAGGAGAGCACAATCTACAGGTGAGACCCTTTTGTTTTTTTCTTTGACCTCAAGTATCTCTGAAGTTTAAAGAACAGCTCTGATAACCTGCCATGCTAGAACCTGGTGGAAAGAACCCAGAATTTAATGCAACTGCAGTCGCCTTTCTCTTTGTCTCTGGTGTTAAAGCTCCTGTGAAATGTGGTGACCTTCAGAATGTATTTACATGCAAATACTCCAGGGCTGCAACTAGCAATCATTTTCATTGTTGATAATTTTTCACAGGATAGTCACTCCACTCACTTTCATAAGAGACTAAAGGGCTGAAGAAAGCAGCAAATATTCAAGTTTTATGAGCTTTTTGTTTTTTAAAAGTGAATCAGAACAATTGTTATTTTATCAAAGCTGTGGCTGATTTATGTTTTTCAAGACTGACTAGTTGAATAATAGTTTTTCCTGCTCAAATTTACCAAACTAAATCGGCACCGATAGAGCTGGAGGATGTTTTGTGCTTAGAAGGATACTTTCAAATAAGTATATTTCACAATTCCCCAAATCACTTCATAAAACTGATGTTCAGTGCAGTAAACTCGGCCTGAGGAAATAACAAAACCAACATTTACAGTGAGTGTCGGGCCCAACAACAAATATTGTGAGTTTTCTGCCCCTCGTCGGACCAAACTGTGTTTACAATGAAAAGTTCAATAACCATTAGCTTTGTAGTTAACTTGCTCGTAAATTGAACATCTTAAACATTTCAGATTCGTATATAAAACATCACAAAACAAGGTTCTTCTCACGGACGATAAACATCCAAACCATAAATACTAGAAAAAACGGCAATGTGTGCATGAAAAGCAGCATAAAAACGCTGCGTCATCACAAACTCACGTGCACAATCACGCCCTGTTAAACCCTCATATCACTGCTCTCATCGCCGTGTGCTTTGTCGTGCAGCTTTGTGTTACAGCGCTCACATTTTCACAGTCTGCAGGCGAGTTTAACTGTATTGTCGTGGACTTTCCATTGTTTTTGTTGCCGCTTCCTCGTCTCGTCTCTGCTCTGCTTCTCTCCGTGACCTGCCGCCATCTCTCCTCTGCCACCGTTTCCTCACAGCCATGCTAAAGTCAGCGGGCGTATCTATCTGATCATGGATAGGTGGGTAATTTGCTCGCTTTTCTGTGGCATCCACCGACATCCCAGTTCCCCCTGGAGCGTTTAATGCTTCCTCTTTTACCCCCTTTTGCTTGAAATGGTTCGTCGATGATCTCCTGAAAGTTTTATATTCCTGTAGTTTCCACATTTCGGTTCTTTCTCCAGTTTTTTCTGGTATCATTTTGCCTGTAGCCTTCTCTCTCTTTGTGCTCTCTGTTACATTCCTGGATCTCTAACCCTTCACAACCCTTCTCTCCAATGGTTTCACAAACTGTCCAGAAGAACAACTTCCATCTCAAGCATGTTTCAGTCTCCAAAATCTTATTTTTGAGTATCTTGCCAATGATCCACACCCCGTCTCTGTTGAACCCCCAAGATATCAATCCCCTTCCCATTTAAAAAAAAAAAAAAAAAGCCTGTCTCCCCCAAACCACAGGAGTGTGTTGGCCAGTGTTCATGCATTTTAACATGGATATTCTTTGTCAGGGAGTTTGAGTGTTTGTGTTGGTTTCTCTCCTCACTGTTCAATCTTTGTACATCTCTGTAACTTTCATTATTCTGAGCAGCATCAAGCGAAAAATCGCCACTCAACCGAGCAAGTAAGTGCGACCTCTGGGTAACGACATGCCTGCCTTGATGTGCAGCCGGTTCATGCAAGCCAAACCCCCCCCCCCCCCCCGACCTTTGACCTTGCTCCATTGCCTGAGACGAACTCCAAGGGTTAATGCCTCCCCCCAGACCATTTAGCTCAGTCATAAAAAAACAGCACAGATTGTTTTTGAGGAATGCGGAGGGAATGTGCATTGCTTCTCGATATCAATGCCTGATGAATCCCTGCTCTGACGTGCAGGTAGCGGACACAGAGCAGAAACAGTTCCCATCGCACATGTTTGCATCAGAGACTTTCACCTGGTCCGTGTGAATGAGCGTGTGGGGTCTTTCTATACTTATGAGGACATCGTGCATTCAAAAAGAAAAATATTCAAAAAAATCTGCCTCCATTTCTTTCAATTCCTTTGCTGTGGTGAGGATTTAGGTTTTGACTCAAGAACATGAGGTTGTTTTATTGAAAATTCTTCACTACTTGTAAATTGTGTCATAATTACAACTAAGGAACTGATTTGTTTTTAAATACATTTTTGACTTGACACCTAATATGCAGAAATGCCAAGATAAGATATACATTTACTTATTCCTCATAGGGGAAATTCAATTTGACTGAATAGAACCAGTACAAGGGGGAAACCAAATTCAAAATAATATCTATCTATCTATCTTTATATATCTGTAGTATTCCACAAGCAATCTTGAGTTATTCAGTTATGTGAATGTTCACAAGACGAACCTACTTCACAGATTTATATGCAGTTTAAGAGATGCTTCTAGTTGAAATTGGCTTTTTGTGTAAGCTGACATGGACAAGAAGTAATATAAACAGAAATATAAAAATGTCTTCATAACAACTGAGGAAAGCTGTGTGATACGATCAAAAGCCTCACAACAGCTACTACATTTATCTTGTGGTGAAATGTTCGCCAACTACGACAAAATGATTCCAAAACTTACCGCTGAAGAAACAACAACCCTAAAAGAATGAAGTAGATAATACAACGGAGTCCTCACACGTATAGAATTACAGTTGACCGTGTTTGAGTCTTTGTGCGTTAATACTTCCTGACGTGTCTTCAGACTGGTGCACCAGGACGGCAGTCTGGCAGACCTCACCTTGCTCAGCGCCAGCTCGGTGGACACGGCGCTGCCCAGAGAGCCGGAGGAGGTGCAGGACAAGAAGGAGGAGCAGGAGGTGTGGGAGATGGAGAAGGAGAAGAAGCAGGCCCTGGTGGTGGTGATGGACGACACTGACATGGGTGGCGAGAAGCCAGGCAGCTTGCCCGACCTGCCGCAGTCCAGCACAGAGGAGAGCCACCACTGCAGTGCGGGGACCGGGCCAGAGCCGAGCACCGAGCAGAGCTCAGGTACCGAGCCGCTCACGATGCAGGGAAACGATTCAGAGCTGCAACCTGTCATAACATGGGGACAAATGCTCATCACATAAACCTGAATATTTATTTAATGATGTAAAACAGAACAGCAATGATCTTTTAGAAATGATCGATCAAATATCAACATTTTGGTAAATTCATTGTCGGCGAGCCAATAGTTGATTCATCATCTAATCATGTAAACACAAACCACTGACTGAAACTCAACTGAATTATCTTAATGCTTCTCTCTTTCACAGTTTTTTCCTAAATCAAGTTGAACTTGCCTGAGACAAACAAACATACAAACCCTTTATATTAAAAACTGGACCCAATTCTCCAGAGTTTCTCCGCAGGACATCTCCAAACGGCTCCGGATATCAGCTACTGAAAGCAAGATATATGAATTATTCCCTGGGAAAACTGAATATTTGATTCTGTCCCGTTGTCTAGATCAGACTTCTCGGCCTATGTCCCGTCTTCCACTAGGTTTCGTGGAAATCCGTTCTGTGGTTTTTGCGTAATCCTGCAGACAAACAAAAAACAAACCAACACAGTTGTATTTAATCACTTCAGAATGTCAACGTGACCTTTTGCTAACTCCTCTAACGTCCATCACAGCTTCCCACACTGCTGGCCGTGTTTACCTCGATCCCTGAGTTCACAACGGAGACTCGTGCGTTCTGTGGTGTAAGCACTTTCACTCATGAGTGTAGAGACATCTCCTCTCAGATCTCTGTCGGCCTGCAGCTCCGCCGTCTGCTCGGGAGACAGATGGTTCTCTCCTGCAGAAGCTCCGTCTGCTGCTCCAGCATCTGCTGCCCGTCCTCTCACCGGTCAGCCGTTAATCATCTGCAGCAAAGTCGGCTTCTGTGAGATTTATCTCCAGTGTTCTGCTCTGACGCGGCTCGTACGCTCACTTTCAGACACAGCGCCAACTAACGCCGCAGCATTAGCATGTTTACACGGACAGTCACACGGGTCCTAAATTAAAAATGTTGTTTATATACACAGAAAATAAAATAGGTGATAAAACCCAGCCCTGCAGGGCCTCTGGGTTTATAATGAGCTGCAGGCCATACAGGCTATATGCTCTATCCAAACAATGAGGCCTCTATTAAAGCCTGAGATCAAGTCTTTTGTAAAACACATATACACACAAAACTGTGGCTGCGGTGTTTATATCCTTTGTGAGAATATAAATGAGAATATTCAGTCTTTATTCTCAGCTAATTGAAGTAACTGCTTGGAATTTGGAATTTGCTTGTGAATACAGATTTAAGGTCCAGCATGTTTCCATCGGTCCTCATTTTGTTCCTATGGGGGAAAAAAATGCATAAAAAAACCTTTAGCAGCTTCAGAATACATGAAAGGGAATTTTGGCTTTTACATTGAGCTCAGTAATACCTGAGGTTAAATGATAAACACTCACTATACACAGAGTATTGTAAAGTAGAATCTTGAAAGCTGACCCGAGCCCGTCCGGATGGGCTATCTGGTCGATTTTCAGGATCTATGACACCTTCAGAGCAGCAACAGGCCTCCATCTCACAGAGGAGTACAATATATAAACCGGCAGTTAATTAGTAGATGTTTTAATGAGCTTTATAGACAATAAAAACATATAGAATATCTTATATCAGACTAATTCTCTCCGTTTAAAGAGAGAAGAGCGTTCCATCGTGAAAAGGGGACGTAGGCAGAATAAAAGACTTTGGATAATTGAGTTCAAACCGTCAACATATTGCTGTAATTGTGAGTTGAAACTTTCCATTTGAACCTCATCAGTGTCTTCAGTGTGTCTGGTTTTTATTTCCCCCTCGTCCAGATCTGAAAAATAAGTGGCACCTGGTGGTCGACCGTCTGACTGTGCTCTTCCTCAAGTTCCTGGAGTATTTCCACAAGCTGCAGCTGTTCATCTGGTGGATGCTGGAGATCCACATCATCAAAATAGTGTCCTGCTACATCGTCCTGGTCTCTGTCAAAGAGGTAAAGAAACCCGGGATCCCTCATTTGTCCTTCATCTTTATTTTGTATGTACAGGAGTGACGCGCTTGTCTTTGTCTGCGTTTGCTTGAAGATTATGTTTGCCCGGAAAATGAAAGGTGTTTTTCTGTCATTGTAAAATGTTCAGAGTTTAAAGTTGTTAAATTAAAACCTGCAGACTTGTGAGTCACGGTTTTGATTAGATTCAGTATTTTAAAGGGCCGTCGACAAGTTATTGTCCTCTGTTTAAAATGTGACGTTTAAGACGTATAAAATTGAACTCTGAACCAACAGGAAATCAAGCCGGATTCTCTGTTTCCCACCAGAGCAGCCAGATAATAACGTGGGCTCATGGGGACGGACAGTTAGAGTTACCGGATGGAAATAAAAGTAGTAAAAGTTTGGAGAGTGGTTTACCCTGGATAAGCTCCTCACACTTACTCTGTTAGATTCTTATTAAAATGTACTTTTATTGAGTTGAATTTATGTAATGTAATAATCTTTTATTTATAGTCCTTGACCCTCGGTTTTATGTGAATTTTTATGTATTTGAATTGCCTCACATTACTCTTTTACTACTTTTATCCCCCTCTCCTTCTTCAAATAACTCTTAAAAGTATATTTTAATTGTGCTTTAAAAGAAGTTGTACAATGAAGAAACCTTATTTCTGCCAGTAGTAGTAAGACTATGAGAATATGAGCTGGTTTTGTCTCGTCTCCTGTGCAGGTGTCTTTGTTCAATTACGTGTTCCTGGCGTCTTGGGCCTTCGCGCTGCCGTTCAGTCAGTATCGGCCGCTCGCCTCCAGCGTCTGCAGCGTGTGGACGTGTGTCATCATCGTGTGTAAAATGTTGTACCAGCTGAAGTTCATAAAACCCCTAGGCTACTCCGCGAACTGCTCTGTGGTAAATATATGTCAATGTTTTTCGCATCCCCGGGTTGTGTGAGCTGCTGTACACACACTGTTCATTAGTACATATTTCAGAAGAGTGTTTATCTAAATGTTGAATTTCCGTCCACAGTCGGAGATGTACTCCAGCGTCCAGAAGACTGAGCTGCAGACATCTCTGCTGTATGAGGGACCTGTGGATCCGGCCAACTGGGTGGGACTGGACAAATCTGATGACCTGCTGGGATACCTCAGGGTGAGGAGGAGTGGGGGGGGAAAAAACTGTAGAAAATGTTTTAAATATTCTTGGTAATACACGAAAATGTTAATGAGATAAAATCGGAAAATGTTAAATTAAAATGTAAAATTGAAATCTGTTGAACATCAACTCCATGTGTTTATAATAAAAAAAAATATATATATCATGATATTTAATAAAATGACAAAACAACTTATTCCTTTAACTTTCTGTACAATATGTCAACATAATTATCTGACTTCGCAAAATACACGTCTCTCATTTATATTTCATCACATTTTACAAATACCTCTTAATTTTCTTTACAAGTCAATATTCTATATTCCCATGCTCTAAATTGATCAATATTTCACATCCCATGTTCTCTGTCCACTGTTTAACTACTTCCCTGCGCTTCACTGCTTATTATTGCTATTTTAAAAACGTACAATACTGTAAATGATTGTGTGTATGTGTGGGAGAAACAAATCTTACACTGCAATATTTAACAAAACAAATGTCTTAAGAGTAAACATTGAAATGTGCTCTGTCTCTGCGCAGAACAACCTGTTGATGTTGGCTCTCTTAGCGTTCGAGGTGACCATCTACCGCCATCAGGAGTACTTCAGGCTGAGGAACAAGCTGTCGCCCCCCGCTGCTCGCATCATCTTCCACGACACCACGCGGCAGCACCTGGACATCGGCATCGTCAGCTTCGTCAAATACTTCGTCAACTACTTCTTCTACAAGTTTGGACTCGAGGTAGGAAACAGCTGAGCGGAGAGAAGAGCTCAAAGGTCGCGTCTCCGTTCCTGCGTGTGTTCACTCTTCGTGTGTCGCCCCACAGACGTGCCTTCTGCTGGTGGTCAACGTCATCGGTCAGCGGATGGACTTCTACGGCATGCTTCATGGCTTCGCCCTGATAGCCGTCATGTACCGGCGACGGAGGAAAGCCATCGCGGAGATCTGGCCCAAGTACTGCTGCTTCCTGGCCTGCATGATCACCGTCCAGTACTTTGTTTGCATCGGGATCCCGCCTGCAGCCTGCAAAGGTTGGTGCTGTGCTCCAACGATTATTTTCAGTATCGTCAGTCATCGTAAAAAATGGAAAATGCTCGTTACAAGTTCCCAAAGTTCAAGGTGACATCTTCAATTTGCTTGTTTTGTCAGATCATTTGTTTTAAAGCCAAAGTTTTTATGTAAAAAGCAGAAAAGAAGCTAATTCTCACATTTGAGAAGCTGCCCACAACATGTTTCTGGCCTTTGTGCTTGTTAGACGACACAAATGAATAATGGATCATCTACATTGTTGTGGATATGTCATTAATTTCTGTCAATCAGCTTCTCATTTAGATTATTATTCATATTATTATATGATTAACAACTTAATTTAGCTTAAGCTGCTTGTTTGGGCATCACAATAAGCTGCGGTAGTGGTGCAGTAAATCAAAATGCATATCTGTGTTAAATATCTTGGTCCTTGATTTGTTTTACATAATTACAAAAATACATTGTTTGATGAAACGGGACAAATCACGTAAACATGTTCTTCAACCTTCACGATGTACTTTCTCTTCTTTTCTTTGTTACCACCCTTTTATTGCCAGTTCTCTCCTTTTTAAAACACTCCCCAAATAAACCTGTCGTTTTCATGTGGTTTACACGTGGTGATAATGGTGCGTGGTTTCATTTCAGACTACCCCTGGAGGTTTCCCAGCTCTTTCACAGACTCCAAAGTGGTCAAGTGGCTCTACATCCCAGATTTCCGCTCCAAGCCCAATCCGTCGTTCCTCATCTGTAGGTTTCTCCAACAGGAGATTCACTTGAAGGGAGAAGTAGAAGTATTCGAAAAGCATTTAGATATTTTACCTTAGTGGAAGAAGTACTGGTACCGTTATTGTTAAGCCATATTGGTGATTTGGGATGAATTGAACAAAGCATAATGATTGAGTGAAGTGCTGTCTCTCTTTTCCAGATGACTTCATGCTGCTGCTGTGTGCCTCTCTTCAGAGGCAGGTGTTCGATGACGAGAACAAGGCGGCCGTCCGCATCATGGCCGGAGACAACGTGGAGATCTGCAGAGACCTGGACGCAGCCTCGTTCAGCGTCCACAACCCCGTCCCTGACTTTATCCACAGCAGGTAACAATAAAATAAAATAAAGAGTATATAGTAAAAAATTCCTTTTTTTATTAGATGTCTTAATTTTGGAGCCACTGGATCTTGACTTGACTTAAATTATACTTAATGGTGGTAGATTTCTACAATATACTAAAACAAATTAAAAGAAATAGTGGATCTATCTTTCTAGAATATATGAGGACAAATAAAACATTTGACAAGAGCAACACATTTTTTAATCCAACATAGTGTCAAATAGCCAAAGTTCAATACATTATTTAAAAAAGCATCTACTGTCGGGATGTCCCCCAGTTTGAGAACCACTGGTCTCCATTATGTTTGTGGATCCAAATAAATCCGCAAACACACTTGTTGGGTAACGATCCTGAGAAAAACCTTCAGAGTGAGACACTTTCCACGTCTCTCCCGTCGAGCTGCTTAGCAGAAAGCTGCTGTTGAACTTGGCTGCAACCTGTGAGAACTGCAGAAATCCTAAGTGGGGCGGCGCTGAACAAGAACTCACTCACTCAGCAAATCCCTTATCCTGGGTAAATATTAAAATAAGACAGATGACGGTCGCTCAGCGAGAGATGTTACTGAATACCCACCGCATGCATAATTCACAGTTGTGGCTTTGCTCCAGTTTTTTTTTAATCCAGAGCTTGATCCTGACTTTGCACAATAAAAGCGAAGGGTTTTCTGAGAGGCAGCGAGTTAGAGAGACAGCGAGAGCATCCTGACCTGTCCACAGTCATTGATTATGTGCTCTTCACATTCCACTGTTTTGATGCGCAAAGTGGACAAGTCTTTTATTAACGCACTCTGTGTCCATCAACAAGGCCTCGTCGAGAGAAAGCGAGCAGCGCAGCCCGTCTGTCCACGCCGCGGCAGCGCTGCACTTATTCCATCGTTTCCCTCCAGGATCGAATTACGGATACGGGGTGGGGGGGGGAGAAAATCCATAATCCACAAAAACACTCTGTCCGTCACTCCGCGACTCAGACGCTTTTGCCCTGTACTCTAACTCAATAAATAGCTTTTATGTATGGAAAAGGTATTTTCTCCCCCCTGATGAAGAAGGACACTCACTCAGCTATTCCGGCCCATCAACGCGTCGTCTGATTCCAAACCCACTTCATCAGAGCTGCTTCCTAAACACTGCAGCTGTTGTTGTGGTCCCAATGTTTTCCCCGGGTCCATCAAATTAACGCAACACCTCTTCCTATGCCTCCGCTGTTAACGCCCTCTCACGTGAAGAACACAGGATCCGTCCGTGTGTTCTTAGCATGTCAGACACACACGGGACACGCAGCATAGTGCACATGTGCTGAGTGACAGGAGTCAGGTTGCAGCTCGGGTTCCCATTCATTGATTAGACTCTTACCGGAGCCCTGACGCTAAGTGAAACACTAAGTGTGATTGATGGGGCAGATTATAGGAGCAGCAACAAAATGAACTGAAATGTTGTTTTGACTCTTACTATGTGGTAAACATGCGTCCTCATTAGCAGCTAGGCTCGACTGGCACCGGTCCCAGGTGGCGTCCTGGAAGTCGTCTCGTGAACGTCTCCGTCAGTCGTGTGATGTCAAATGATGGATTTTTGGTGGCTGATCCCGATAATAATATAAAGGAGTAAGATCTTTCTGATACTGATGTGTCGGCCGATATATTAATGAAAGAATATTCTGTTAAAAAATAAAATCAGCTTCCTTAGTGCAAGTCTCTTCTCATCAGGTTTAACTACAGGAACCTGCTTTCTGTGCCATATACTTACAGTATGTTCATTTCAATTACCCTGAATCCCAAGGTTGCTTTTGAAAAATGATAATATATGAAGAATTTTAAATTCGTAATCGTCAACTAGTCATTTCAATTAACGATTGTCCTTCCTCGCCTCCTTCCTGCAGGTCCTACCTCGACATGCTGAAGGTCATCATGTTCAGTTACCTGTTTTGGTTCGTCCTCACCATCATCTTCATCACGGGAACCACGCGTATCAGCGTCTTCTGCATGGGATACCTGGTCGCCTGCTTCTACTTCCTGCTCTTCGGCGGAGACCTGCTACTGAAGCCAATCAAAAAGATCCTGCATTACTGGGACTTCCTCATCGCCTACAACATCTTTGTGATCACCATGAAGAATGTTTTTTCAGTGAGTTGAAGAAGAAATAATCAGCGATAAACTCCTACTTTTTGATTTTATATAATACAGAAAATGATTTATTCCAGGATACAGTAAAGGTTTTTTTTTTTGCTGTGTCCATAGATTCTGGCTTGTGGCTACATCAACACTCTGCTCCAAAAGCAGTGCTGGTTGATCCAGTTGCTCAGTTTGGCCTGCACCATTAAAGAATATAAAATCGACACCGACTTCGAACAGAGACATCTGCGTAAGTGAACATTTAATATCTTGTATTGTAGAATTTGTTGATATTTATGTTGGAAATGTTGTGGCACGACAGGAGACGTTTCCTTCAGTATTAACAGGAGCAGTAATCACCATTTTGGCTGCAACACCAAACCATGTCGGTGCGATTTTTGCAGCAGAGTGTTTTCAGAAACATTTCTTGTTGTATTTTTCACATTTTATACTTTAATCCCACATCGATTAGAGGAAAACATACCACAAAATATAGTGAAACACTTAGATTTATGCATAATCAAACACAGATTTCTGTCTACATTTTTAGACTCATAAATCTTTCATCTTTCATGTGTCAGAGCTCATGTCAATCAACAATATCACAGTTCTGACATGATTTTTAGCTGCAGGACGTTAAACTTCTAACTGTCCTTTTGTCTGGATGGGAATCAATACGGTGAATTTGCACAAATAACGCCACCAGCTCACTTCTTCATGAACACTGGACCTGCCTCATCTTTGTCTCCTCATGTATCGATCCTGTATTGTATTGTGTGTTTTGTCCCTGTCATCTGCCGGGCGTTTTTTAATGTTGTATTTATGATGGTTTGTCTCCAGCCCAGATCGGATAATATAATCTGACTTGGTTTGTTGTGCGTGTTAAAGATGCCAAACCCATTGCAGGTTATTGGTGTTGGCCCTGCTAATAATAAAGTGACAGTGGTGTGAACAGTCATTAGTTTCATGCTGAATTAAATCGGCGTATGACTGCGTCGTCTGTTCCAGCCTTTGATGAGCGCTGCAAGGTGACCAAAGACGACGCCGGGATCATCTGGGACAGTATCTGCTTCGCCTTCCTGCTGCTGCAGAGACGAGTCTTCATGAGCTACTACTTCCTGCACGTGGTCGCCGACATCAGAGCGTCGCAGATCCTCGCATCCAGGTACGTGAGAGGTCATTAGTAAGTTCAAACCTACACCTGCAGTGTCTGATTAGTAACTGATGTGTGTCTGTGGGATTCAGAGGAGCTGAGCTCTTCCAGGCCACTATAGTGAAGGCGGTGAGAGCCCGACTGGAGGAGGAGCGCAAATCTGTGGAGCAGCTGAAAAGACAGTGAGAATCTGACGTGTTTCACCTCATGTTTGTACAATGCTGTGGTTTGTGTACAAGTTGACATTGAAATGTGAAGTTATTGACTTCTGTTTACTGTCTGCAGGTTAAGACATTTACATACACATATTTTCAAATAGTCCAATCTCCCTCTTAATTAGATCAGAGTTTAAATAGCAGGATTTTGTAAAGCAACTTTAGGTTTAGTGTTTAAAAGTTAAGCCGAAAATACTAAAACATATGATTAGAAGTTTGCTTGTTAGAAAATTTAAAGTTAATATATTTTGGCATTTTTTCTTTGAGACTATATAAACATTTTTAGCACAGCGGCAGAAATACTTTATATTCTAAATCCCATGCTGCGCAATACTTTTGCAATTGTCGATTCATTTCTTTTAGATTTAAAGGATAAGGTTTGCGTTATGTTTTGTATATTTAACAAATCCCCTGAAAAGACCAAAAACCACAGAGTCTTATAAACTGATCAAAAATATACTGTTGAGTGTTTTCAAAATGAAAACAAGAAGAAAAATATCTAGGGTCTCAAACTGGGGCAATGAGAGCAACTATTGTGAACTATAAACTGAGGATCGATACACATCTGGTAATCTAGTGAGTATTTACGACAGTGGGAAGGTGAATGAAAATAAAGTACAGTCATTAAGGTTAGTTATTAGCAAACATGACTCAGAAATCCATTTGAAACTCGGATTAAAAGCAGCTCCTGCCTCCGTCGTTATTGTTTCCTGGAAGCCCGGCTCTCAGTATATCATTCTACACAAAGTCAATGTATTTCCACCACTTACAGGTTCCTCAGGAGTTACTCAGACAGTACCCACTCACCCGCCCTAATGAGCACTCCACCGTTACATAACATACACTGATTTCCATATGACGCCTGGAGATGTTCATGCTCAGTCTGTTAGGCCGCCGCTGATGTTCCCCTGTGTCGATACTTGGTGTCTCTCTCACCGTCTCTCTGATCTAATCAGGATGGAGCGCATTAAAGTGAGGCAGCAAAAGTTTAAGCGGGGCAAGGAGAGGATGCTTAGCATGGCGCAGGAGTCCGGAGAAGGACAGACGCTGGTGCAGCCCGAGGACGATGACGACGGTATGACGAAGCCTGCCAGGGCCTCTTACTGTGCAGCACATATGAGAAAAAAGTTTACATAGGGTGAAAATGATGCCTTAGTAGAGGTCAGGTAAGCTGTGTTTCATGCTAACTATCATCAGAATGCAGCCATCTTGTGTAGTAATGACTATTTAAATAAGCAGTTAAACAAAAAAAAAAGAGAAGCTTCATTGAACAGTAATTATGGCTTGAAGTTTGTAGACAAAACTGATTTTCTTATTAAAATGTTGCACTCATGTATTTGTGAAATTTTAGGGGCACATCGAACGAAAGCCAAGACCAAAAAAAAGCAGTGGTGGAGGCCGTGGGTTGACCATGCTTCCAGTAGGTTGACCAACCAACCCTCTTCATTCTCTTCCTCCACTCTGATTGGCCCTTGTGTCCTTGACCAGAACGCGGAGGATTCCCATACTGCCCCTGGGCTCTGAAGGCACCAAACTACAGTAGCTTATTTACGCCATCCAGACTTTAGTCGTTTTCTGTGTCTATTTAAAGGCCCCTGTTACCTGTGTGTGTGTCTGTGTGTGTGTCTGTGTGTGTCTGTGTGTGTGCGTGTCATTATCACTGCAGGGCCGGGCAGGGTTTTCCTTAAATAGGCACGATGAGATGATAATGAAATAGAAAGTGACTAACGTCTGGAGGTTCGTATTTGACGTTGTTTAATTTTTAAAAAGAAGAAAAATCCCCTGTATCGCCTTGAGAGCCCACAGTAGAGAATCACTATGTTGTGAAACACTTTCACGCAAAGATATGAAGTCGACTCGCCTTTATTCTCAGTACTGGAATAAAGGATGAAGGGCTTGTTCATTCTTTGCCTGCAGACATGATCACCAAACAGGTTTTACCCCCCGGAGAGAAAAATCCAAACCCGATCCGACCAGCGATCAAACGCATAAAATGACATGTCCCGGTGGAAAGAGACGAGCGCAGAGTGCGATTGCGGCGGGTTTCCTGTTTGGTTTGAACTCATGTCTCACATCTCACTCCATCTCCACGTGACATTTTCAAATTATTTCTCCATTTTTATCTCTTCTGTCATTTGATGTTTCGTCTCCATTTCCCAGCATCCAACCCCCTCCCACCCCCCCCCCCCCCCCCCCCCCCCGACCCCCCCAGCCCACTGCGATTCTGTTCAAGGACATAAGTCAGCCTTGTCTATCCCAATGCTTCTGACACTTAACCACTGGATTCACTTGCTCTGTCAAGTTGCTTAATGGCGACTGTGCGTAAACTGGAATAAATGATTCTTCCTCGTGCTTTGTGGTCGCAGTCACATCGGTTGTATTGATAGTTTTGATGCATTGTGTGTCTCCTGCACTTTCTGTTTCACCGTGGCTCTGGTTGTTCTTTAAATGTGTGTGTCTATCATGAGTTTCTACTAACATGCAGCAAGTTAAATAGACTTAAATGTCCCGTGGCTTCATTTTCCTGCATCTTTCTTTCAGCAGGGAACCTCCACTGTGCCTTTTTTATGACCATGAATATGCTGAATGATTCTGCCTCGGTTTGACTGAATGTAACGAGACTTTGCCCTCTGCCCATCAGTGGTCAGAAGTGGAGACTATTACTTGTTTGAAACGGACAGTGAGGAGGAAGATGAGGAGGAGGAGAAAAAAGACGACGAGCTTCCCAAAAAGTCGGCGTTTCAGGTGATTCCAGGGGTCAAATGAGTTTTTAAATTCCCTCCCTGTTTCCGTTAATCAATCGGCAACATGCTTTGGTTATTGATGAGGATGGAGGTGAAGTATGAACATGTTTAGTTACTCAAGGACACTTGGATTGATATTTCCATTTTATTATATCTCTTCAGTGAAAAACATTGTGCCTTTACTCCTATGCATTT
Organism: Hippoglossus hippoglossus; assembly: GCF_009819705.1. Classification (NCBI taxonomy): domain Eukaryota; kingdom Metazoa; phylum Chordata; class Actinopteri; order Pleuronectiformes; family Pleuronectidae; genus Hippoglossus; species Hippoglossus hippoglossus. Next base: position 20,190,244 of record NC_047167.1, on the reverse strand, counting down.
ACTGTTTTTTAAAGTAAAGTTTATAGTTTATAACTGATAGCAGCAGCTGTGAGATGCAGTAAATGTTGTGGAGTAAAAGTATAAAGTCAGAGTAAATGCGCTTTTATCGCAGTTGCAGAAACTAACAGAAAGAAAGCATTAATTGCAAAGTTGAAAACACTGCTTAAAGAACATATCACTAACTCTCACCAGCATTTCTTGTGTTTTAACACTAATATAAAGAGAGTATGTTTGACTGTGTGTATTCACCTGCATGGTATCACAGTAAATCCTCCACTGTCTCCTAACACTGTAACCACTGATGTTTCTGACCGTTTGACATGTTTCCCACTAACCTTCTCCCCTCTGTTGCCTCCCTGTAGCGAGCTATTGGGAAGTTTGTGTCTGCGGTTCTGGCTTTGCCCAAGTCTATCATTAAACTGCCTAAAACCGTCCTGCAGTATGTAGTGAAGGCAGGCAAGGTACTCACCAACAGAACTAACACTGCTTGTTTCCTGTATCGTCTGCCTGCTCCGTTCAACGGCCACGTCAGACTGAACTTTCCAGCTCGTGTTTTGTTGTTCTGCATTGCGTAAAAAAACAAACATCAAATCTGATCTGGAATGGAGATTTTTTTTTTTTTTACTGTATATTGTTATTGTCCGACTGGCTGGTTTGAAGTGGTTTGCATGATTTGTAGCTTTAATCTGAAATGTTTTGGAAATGTGTCAATGTTGTTTTTGTTCTCAATCTTGTGGTCGCTGCTCAGACAGATTCTCAGCAGTTGGTTTTATTTGTAAATACAACTATGGTTGTGATGCATGTTTTCCTGCTTTCATAAGAAAATTGAATTGGCAGTATACAATAGTGACTATTTTCCTTAGCACAAGATTTTTTACAGTGTCATTGTTCCATTCATTTTCTTTTTTTTACACTTTCAGATTTGGATTTAGTTAAAATTATATTCTTCTGGTAATGCAGGTGTGATTTGGCACAGATTTGCAAAATATACCTTGTTGGTGCAATATTTGTTTGAACTCGCTGTTGCCCTCGCACACAGCGACTTCACATCCGTTCACTGGTACTAAACCGCTGCTGCCTCTGTTCTCCAGTTCCTTTACCACGCCTGGATCACAGACCCTAAAGCTGCACTCAGAGCTCGAGCAAAAGAGAAACGCAAATTCTGGAAGAAATACACAAAGGGAGTTAGACGCAGGAAAAGTAAGAAAGATGGTAAGAAAGTTCAAGAGAAGAAATCTTATCCTAATATTAATTATTAGTGTGAATACGTTTGTGTGTTCTTTCAACCATATTAAAGTTTCTTTACTGTACGTCAGCAGCTCATGTGGCTGTAGAGGTTGGTGACTCGTCTGACGGGCAAGAAAAAGACGACAACAAGAAATCTGCTGGACCAGGTTGGTTTCCTCCTCAGAAGATCCTGAGATGTTGAAAACCTCATTTTGTCCTGTTTATTTCCTTCTTCCGAGTCTTAAACCACTTTAGAAACTGAATATGAGTGAAAAAGGAAACACACACTGCACACATTTCCAATGTACTTGTATATTTTCGACTTTTACTTTCGCTTTTGAAATCCCTTGGCGGTTGATCTTTTTCACAGATTCACCAGGATGATAATTATCAGTTTGCTCATTTTACCTGATTTCTAACCCTAACCCCCGGATTTCATTTATTTGAATCCGTTTGACTTCCCTCAGACAACATCATCAAACGCGTGTTCAACATCATAAAGTTCACGTGGGTCCTCTTCCAGACGACGGTGGACAGCTTCACCAGGTGGTTGAACGACATGTGCAGAGAGTACATCGACATCTCCACGGTGCTGCGCATCGAGCGCTGCATGCTGACGCGAGAGGTCAAAAAGGTACAAGAACCCTCTAGCTTAGTTTTTAAACTTTCAGTTTAGTACTTTTCCTGATCCTCTCACTTTTCTTGTGCACAAGTAGGAAGCAAAATTTATATTTTAGCTTTTTTCCTTGGTGTATAATTAAATACAGAACCTGCAATAGCTAAGGACATTTAGTTTCTTTTCCACCGTTTAATTGAATATCAATTAAAAGCTAATTACACAGAAATGAATGAGCCCATCTCCTCTCACCAGGGTAACGTGCCGTCCAGAGAGAGCATCCACGTCTACTACCAGAAGGCCATGAGGCTCAACATGTCCAGACAGGCCAGTATGGATCAGCTGAGTGAGGACGAGTCGGTCTGCGGCTCCGCCCGAGTGCGGAGGAGGCGAGGAGGATACGGCATGGAGAGCCAGGACTCGACGGCCTCCAGAGACAGCATATCCAGGTACGCAGAGCCTGATCGTGGTCGTCAGCAACACAGCATGGGAGAGATTCAGGGAGAGATTTTAGCCTGGTGCAGTTCTCCTCTCTGGAACTTTTACCTCCTGACAAAGATGTTTTTTCAGGTTTCCAATAAAATAATAAAAATCAAAACTATCTTCTTGCCATACCCGGGGGTAAGTGAGGAAATTTGTTTCAAAGACTTTTAGGTGTGCACAGTGGTGATCAACACATTGAGCAATTTCCTTCACATACAGACTTCACACGTGCACAATCACGGATTTAATGGACACAGCTGGGAAGTGCATGAGTTCTCCGAAATCCAACGGGACCTGAAGTAAACTTAATGCAGACTTCCACTAATAACAATAATAATCATCATTATGACTTGTTTTTTTGTTGCATAAATGTATTTCTCTGATTGATAAGGCTTTATATTACACATAAAGAATATTAATAGTATGAATAGTTTGGATTTTTTCAATATCTTTCATAAGACTATGGGCAAAAGTTGGTCTTTGTCCATCTATGGTATAAAGATGGACAGTTGAAGGTGTAATATTAATATAATATAACAATAATATGTCAGGCAGCTTATATAAATAGGAAGATTTGCTGAGTACTTTGAGTTACCAATATTTGCACCATCATTTTCATCCCCTCATGGTCCAGCACCATCGCAGACTTGATGTGATGTTCTGGGTCATTGCACGCGTGTTTGGATTCAGCCTTTCATTTCATTTCAGTACATTTATGTGACAGTAAGATCACTTTCCTGCTCATTTTCTATGTTAAGCGCTGTGCCTTGTCTGTGTGATCGATCCCACCTCATCCTCCCCACCACTGATCATTCCATCTGTCGCTCTCGCCACCTCTCAGTGCCGTCACTGAGGCCACCAACCTGTTTTCTCGCCAGTCCACGCTGGAGGACCTGGACGGGATGCCGGAGTGCATCCCCAAAACCAGCGAGCGCGCCAGGCCCAAGCTGCGTAAGATGTACGGTCTGGACCAGTCCAACTCCTCAATGGACAGTGCCAGCAGCTTCATGTCCAGGTGCCTGGCCTCCGCATCACCCTTCACACCCATCTGCATCGCACGCCTCTGTCACTTTCACTCATGACATCATTCATGTTTGTACCTCTTAAACAAAACTTGACCCCAAGTCATTTTTTGTTGAAGTTGAATCATTGTTTACATTTTATATAACATTTTTATTTTTATTTTATCCTGTCAAAAAAAGAACCAAAAACCCCCCTGATAAATGCCCCTTGTTTTTTCATGTTATTGAAATCCAAACCTTTCTGTGGTTTTATGATATATGATCTGTTCCTTCTCCCTCCGTTATCTAGCCTTAATATAAACATCACTTTTCTCGTTTCATTTTTCACACTTGACATATATTTCATGAAGTTTATTTGGAAACACTTTAGTGTAATTCATTCGGTTTAGCATTTATAAGGCGCATATATTATTTATATTGCCTTATAACAACTATAAATCTTCCTGTGGGCACTGGTAAGTAAGGACTGGTGTATAAACACAGAGTTTACACACCAGTCCTTGCAGAGGAATGCACAGCAGAGTGCATACCTCCACCAAGGGTCCACAGTCCCACAATGAAACCCTATTTACATTCACTAGATCTAGATTTTTATCTGGAAACGCACCAAACTGTACACACTCATAAATATCAGTCCCCTAAACATGTCAGATCTTCATTTTTAATTAAGCTCCATAAATTATTCTCTGAGAAAATCAATGGAAATGTTGAAAGAATTGTTGAAACTCTCAAAATCTCGTAATGTTAAAGAAAGTGTAACTTCCTGGATCTGCACCAAATTGTAATGGGTGCTTCCCTGACTCGTACCACATCCGTCCGCCAAGTGTTGTTGTAATCTGTGTAGTAGTGTTTGTGTAATCCTGCTGCCTAACAAACAAAACTCCTTGTCTTTATCTGAGAAATCGTACTTGTGTTACTTGATGTGATGCAAGTTCAGATGGACATAAAACGGCTTGTCTGAATGCAGATTGTGGTTTGTGTCTCCTGCAGCGAGGCGACCCAGTGCATCACTCTCTACTCCAGACAGGGAACCACAGACACTATAGAAGAAGTGGAGGATGAGCAGGATCAAGGGGAGGACAAGCAGCAGGTCCCCTGGGAGTCCCAGCAGCTGGATGACAGTGAGGTGCCTGAGGACGGTCCCTGGGGTGAATCCAGGGAGACAGAGAAGGATGACGGCGAGGGGATGGAGGGGATGGAGGGGACTGAAGGTGAGGAGGCTGTGGAGGAGACAGATGTACCAAAGAGCAAAGAGGGAGAAGAAGCTCCCTGGGCGTCTTTTGGCCCAGATGAGGGCACCTCCCTCAGGGTGGAGGAGGCAGAGTGTGTCCCTTATGCCCAGGACAAAGACTTCATCTCTGAGAGTGAAGACGGAGGAGGACAGCAGGACCTGATGCAGACAGAGGGGCGGATGGGACTGATCTACACCCCCGACACGGACGCTTCCAAAGCGTCTGACGCTGACGTGCCTCCCAGCTACAGCAAGGCGGTCAGCTTCGACCGTCTGGAGCTGAGCGACGACGAGAGTGACAAGGACAGGAAGCGGCGTATGATTATGACCTCAGACAGCCACTCTGACAGCAGGTCAGACATCATGTTACCGTCCATGACCACCGAGCTGACCGCCAGTGAACTGCTGCTCAACAAGTGAGTCCAACTAGACGCTACAGACACACAGGAACCAGAATCAGCAGCTGCTTGTCTCAGATACTTTACATTTTCTAAGTGATACTCAGTCTATTATTAAAATTGCAAGGTGTAAGTCTGTGCTGTCCACAGATCAGAGTAGTGATGTTAACTCTTATTTCACCGATTCCAGTGTATCCAGAAATGTGACTCTTGCTGAGTATAGAAACTGCTGTGTAATGCTATTTTTCAAATGTGTTCATAACCCTTTAGGCCCCTGTGCCTGCTCAGAGGTCCCTGTATGATTTAGGAATTTTTTGTGAAGCTACAACAATGAAGTTTGGATTAAAGAATCAAACCCTGATCTGTCCCTCTCCCTCTCTGCCGTCTTTTCAGGATGTTTTATGACGAAGAGCTGGAGCAGTCAGAGACTTTTTACCAAAGGCAGCCGCTGATCCTCCAGCTCTTCTACGCCCTCTACAACATGCTGGTGGCGCACTCTGAGATGGTGTGCTATCTGGTCATCATCATCAACCACATGGTGTCCGCGTCCTGCGCCACCCTGGTCCTCCCCATCTCCATCTTCCTCTGGGCCATGCTGTCTGTGCCGAGGCCCAGCAAGCGCTACTGGATGACTGCCATCGTCTACACTGAGGTGGAGTCACACGAGAAGATGACCCAAGTCAAATCTTAACTTTGTCAATCGTTGAATTACACTAGTCAAGTGGTGGATGTCTCATTTGGGGATAAAGCTCCAGTACAAACCTGGACCCAACTGTTTATATGTTTGATTGGTTGATTTATTCCACTCATTGAGCATATAACATGAAAACAGACAGATAATTGCATAGTAACGTCACAGTAAGAACATATTTATGTCAGTTCTCTCAGTCTACAGTCCAGAAAGCTCACTGACACTGATGTGGTTCTTTTCTCCAGGTCACCATTGTCATCAAGTACTTCTTCCAGTTCGGCTTCCTCAACTTAAGCCTAAAAGGGACCGATAAGAACAAACCATTTTACCTTCCCAACATCATCGGGGTGGAGAAGAAGGACGGTTATGTCCACTACGACCTGGTTCAGTTACTGGCTCTCTTCTTCCACAGATCCATTCTGAAGGTACCTGCAAACAAACCATATGTGAACAGTTAACCATGGCTGTGTGCTGATATTCACTTTTTATCCATCTTTGTTGAAAATCACTTAATTTCGGCATAAATCATATCATCATCTCCACAAATCCCTGCGTTTCCAGTGCCACGGGCTGTGGGACGAAGAAGACCCCAAGGAGAAGAGGGAGCCTCCTCGTCAGAGCGAGTCCTCGGACCGGGACGAGAGTGGGAAGGAGTCTGAAGCTGCCTCCTCGGTGATCAGTGAGAGGATGGGCTCCACTCACACCTTGAGGTCCTTAAACTTTGGGACCTCCATAGATTCCGGACACGTCCAGGTGCAGTTCCCGCAGCAGCAGACCTACCAGCGTCGCAAGAGCTCCAGCGGAGGCTCGCACATCTCTCACCGATCACTTCAGACGTCTGCCAGATCAAAAAGAGGTGAGGATGCTCCAGATGTGAGACAGCAGTTAAAGGTGACTCATCATGGATATCAAAAGACAACTGGTGCAAAAGATGAGACGACATCTAAAGCTCTGAAAGTGTAATTCATATAATACAATGATGATCAAAACTAAAATAACAAATAGAAGGAATCATCCGGACGTGTATCACACAAATGAACATCTCCTCGCAGTCTCGATCTATGACCTCTGTGAATCTCGGGTTGTTTCAGGGACTAAATTCCCTCGTCACGGATCATTTACAACTGGAAATGTGAATTGTTCCCACAGGAAGCGCCACTTCCCACAACAGCAGCCGCAAGGACGGCAGCGAGGCCAGCGTCCACCAGAAGACCCGCAAACAGATGATTATTGAGAAGCTCCGAGAGCAGCTCTATAAAGGAAAAGCCTTCATCATAAAGCGGTAACGTTCACGGTTCATGAACATAAAGCTGCCGTCGTGTCTTTAAACTCCGTCCAGCACTTTGAAACGCAGTGGTGGAAGAAAGTGTGTAACTTTCTGACGGCACTGATGAGAAGTGTGCTGAGCAAATATTCTGGATGCTTAATGGAAGATGCACAGTGGAAAATCACATCAGTGATACAGCAACTTTCAAAGGTCTAAATTTAGACATTTAATTACAGCTTTCCGGTCAGGCCAGTCAGCGTGAGTTTTGTGTAAGTGCTGCGACAGACGATCACAACATGTTATTGCTCTAAATTTAATCACAATGGAACAAGTGGTTTCTGAGATATTACGTCCAAAACGGCAACGGAAACCCACCGAAAATTAGATTTAAATCATTTACGTTTTCTAAAAATAGGACCAATAGGAGCAGTGGCCCAAAAGAGAAAGGAGATTAAACCAAGTGTTTCAGACAGAGGCTGAAAAGAGGAGCTGCAGCAATGGTGTGAGGAAAGTGATGTGTTCTCTTGAATATGAGCAGAATGTGTCTCCTTCCAAAGTAAATACGTTATTTCCCTTGTGGTCCTGTGGAGTGAGACGGCAGCATAACTCTCCCCTGGACACTTTTCACCTGTTTCCTTGATCATAACAACATTAACATTAACTAACCCTGTTTTTTTTATAGGTTCTTGGAGATCTACATTCCCATGAGGCAGTTCTTCTATAACCTGATCCATCCAGAGTACAGTGCCGTCACAGACGTGTATGTGCTGATGTTCCTGTCCGACACTGTGGACTTCATCATCATTGTGTTTGGATTCTGGGCGTTTGGTGTAGGTTTACAGACATTTCCATGATCTTTAATTGTTTATGAAAATGTCTCTATATTTGTCCAACATCACTTCTGTGCACCTTTTCTCCTGTAGAAACACTCAGCGGCAAACATCACCTCGTCTCTGTCGGAGGATCAGGTGCCGGGACCTTTCTTGGTCATGGTCCTGATCCAGTTCGGGACCATGGTGGTGGACCGGGCCCTTTACCTCAGAAAGTCTGTTGTGGGCAAGGTCATCTTCCAGGCTCTCCTGGTGTTTGGAATCCACTTCTGGATGTTCTTCATTCTGCCGGGAGTCACTAACAAGTAAGAACAAAAACAGGCTCAAAATAGGTTTAAGATAATTGTACATTTTTTGTAGAGCTGCTCCAATTAGCTTGATAATCAATATGTCAATTGTCAGGAAAATAACAGGCAAGAATATTCATAATCAATCAATGAAGTCATTTTTTTTAAGAGTCAAATATTTGTTGGATCGAGCTTCTCTTGTATCAGAATTTGCTTCTAGGAACTTAACATTTTCATTTCTATAGGATGTGCTTGATGGTTAATTAAAATGTGAAACTAAAAACAAATAATTCAATGCAACTCTTACTCAGGAATTTGTTATGTAAAAATCTGAAACTAAGTTCTAAAGCAATGAACCATGACTCTGAATGTTTTACATCTGGCAGGAATTTGTCTTGCCCTTTTTTGAGAAATCCCATTTTTGCAGTGACAGAATGAAAACCATCTTTCTTTATCCACTTTCACACATTCTCTCTCTTTTCTTTTCCTCTTGTAGGCGTTTCAGTGAGAACACGGTTGCTCAGATGTGGTATTTTGTCAAGTGCATCTACTTCGGCCTGTCGGCCTATCAGATCCGCTGCGGTTATCCCACCCGCGTTCTGGGAAACTTCCTCACCAAGAGCCACAATTATGTCAACCTCTTCCTGTTTCAAGGGTGAGTTCAGCCGGAGAAGAATTGTTTCTTCCAGCAGAGTAAACAGGTCCGAGGCCCCGGTTGTGTGAGGATTTCAGTTTGAAGCTGCAGAACGATTTCACCTGCAGGGATTAGTTTCAAAAATTTGAAAATAAATGACACATTTCAAATTTTTGTTTGTCTTTTGGGTATCGCCATTTATATATTCAGCCTTTTAATGTCATGTCCAGAATCGTTTATGTGAGATAAATTTCCTCTCGTAGATAAGATTTCAATTTGCTAAGACAAACTAAGAAAGCATCAGAAAAGCTAAGATGTGTTTGTTTGAGAATAAGCCTTCATGATAATTGTACAGCAGCTGTCAGAGCAGTGTTGAGTCTGAGGTTGTGATTAAATATCTTAAATCTTGTTTTTAGTTTAATTTAATCTTTATCTCACTTCTTTAATCCAGTTTCCGCCTGGTGCCGTTTCTGACGGAGCTGCGTGCCGTGATGGATTGGGTTTGGACCGACACCTCGCTGTCTCTGTCCAGCTGGATCTGTGTGGAGGACATCTACGCTCACATCTTCATCCTGAAATGCTGGAGAGAGTCTGAGAAGGTGTTTTTCATCGTGGCATCAGTCTGGTGTGAAAAGAATCGCCCTCAGAGCCAGAGCCTGTCGTTCTGGAATTCGGGCAAAAATATATTTCTGTCAAAGTCGATCATTTTCTTCTGAAAACTCCTTCATGTTTCTAAAACTTCTTCATATTTTTGGCTTTATGGCTTAAGAAGAAGAATTTCGGATCTGCATGGGCTCGGTGATGGATGAAAGCTAGATTTATGGGCTCTATATTAAAAAGTAAAGATATATTGTGTGTGTGTGGTGCCCAGTATTCCCAGTGGCGCAATAAAAACGTCTTTATTCTCTGCCTCTCTATTGTAAATAATGCACTCTTGCAATCTGACCAGGTTCAATCTGCAAGTACCTCCTGTGCTTCAAGTTTTTGTTCCATCTTTACTGATATTACCCTGAATGGATTCATTGTCTTATTCTAATGGATAAAAAAAAAGTGCTGGCACAAAATACGCAGTTGTCAGCAGCTCTCAGCAACTCTAACAACTCTGACAACTGGGACAACTCTGCTGTTCTTCATGTAGAGGTACCCGCAGCCCCGAGGCCAGAAGAAGAAGAAGGTGGTGAAGTACGGGATGGGAGGGATGATCGTGATGCTGCTGATCTGCATCGTCTGGTTCCCGCTGCTTTTTATGTCTCTCGTCAAATCGGTAGCTGGAGTTGTCAACAAGCCGCTGGACGTCACGTTTGAAATCACCCTGGCTGGTTTTCAGGTGAGGACACGTTGTCTTTCGTCAAATCGTTTCATAGCAACACAGGCTCAGCTGAGAACGTAGATTTTAATGAAGTTAATACATCTGTGACTTCTCATGTGATCAGGTGCTGGTTACCCAATGAATACGATGTTTTCTAGAATGTGAGAATTTGCTGGTTGCTGCTTTTTGACAGATTCAGTACAGAGGCCAAAGATGAATTTCTCTATTTAATTCTCAGTTTTTCCATGTGTTCAGACTGAACAAGACTTGAAGCTGCTTTCTCTAAACGTCCTCTTCTTGCAGCCCATCTTCACTATGAGCGCTCAGCAAAAACAACTGCAGAATGTGACACTGGTGGAATTTACAAAATTTACCAAGAATTATACAAACGATGTAAGTATAAAAAAATACAGTATAAATATCGTGTCCCCCCCCACTCATATAATGAATGTGTCATTGTGTTTATTATGTGTTTATTGTTTGCTGTGGTGAAAAAGAGGTAACAGGGTTTAATTCCCACATCATTTAAACTTGTATGACAAACTTTTAAACCAGGCAGTAAATACACACCAGAAAAGGTCATTTAATAGTTGTCACATATAAAACATAACTTCTGCAGGTTTAACCGAAACTTCTAATCCCTTTGTAAACAACACTTTAAAGTCCCCACTCGTATAATTTTAACTATTTTCGACTTTTGTGGCAATTTAAATACATTTTGACCTGATGATGGCACAAGACGAAAGGTCAGGGGATTTCCCAAAGTATTAAAATCTCTACTGATTTTTATGGCAATCCACCAAGCAGATGTTGAGACATTTAACTCACAACCACTAGTTGGTCTAAAGAAAAAGTTAGGAGGCCTCCAAAGTTACAGTAGTTAAAAGCACATGTTTACATATTCCTACAGATAAGTGAAAAGTACAGTCAGGGGTCAGGGGTCAAGTTAATAGGTTTTTGTACCAACTTACATCACAATCCAACAGTTAGCATATATTTAGTCTGGGTCAAAGAAGTGAAGCGATCAAATGTTTTAGTTAACATCTTAAAAAAAACTAAACCTTACTAATGTGTTATGACTTGTGTTGGTGTCAGGACGCCCTGCAGTGGCTGGAGGGCTACATGCCAGAGGATCTGGTCATCGCTGAGCTGAAAGGCAGCTCCAACTCTCTGTGGACCATCAGCCCCCCCAGCAGAACCCACCTGATCGAAATGCTGAACTCCACTGAGGACTTCCCCATCACTGTGACCTGGACCATTCAAAGGTATGACACAATGTCCACTCACTACTGTATCTAATCAAGTAGGAGTTCTAATATAATATAATACAAAGGTGGCCTGCTCACAATCACCTGTTCCTCCTCTTAATCTCAGAAACCTCAATCTCGGTGCCAAGGCTGAAATAGCATCTGGAAAACGAGTGACGAATCTGAACGAGACAACTAAGACGGAACTCGTAACTCTCCTGAGTGGGACAGGAAATGCTTCAAGTGTGTAAGTCTATCAGCTGCACTAATAGCATTCAGTCACACAGATAGATTCCTGTACATACTGTATATACTCATAATGTAGGACTATATATTTTGTTTTTACACAGTCCTGCTCCATTATGTTAACATACATACGTTTTTTCCTACAGTAACAGCCTCTTTTCCTCTTTCTTCTCTGCAGGAAACTAACAAACATGTTTCCTCGTTATATCCGAGCCCCCAGTGACTCCGATGCCAAACCTGTCGAGCAGCTTTATGAAGGTTATCATCGCCTCCTTTATCACTGCATATTCAAAGTTTTAATTTCTTTTTAAGAAAATAAAAACCTCTGAAAGATTTTAATATTACAATAAAAACACAACACAGAGTAGCTTAAAAATAATTAGTTTTAGTAAGAATTGTATTGTTTTTGTAATTGATTTGTATCTGCTTCATCCTGATTGAATAACTGCCACGATGTCATTCTTCACCGTTGCAGATAAAGACATTATGATGGACATAATTTTGACGTTGAAGCGACCAGAGAGTTCCTCCTTCCAGAAGCAGGAATGGTGGATCGTCGACCAGGCGGAGCCCGGCCCGATAAAGAAGAGGAGTGAAGGGCGTGAAGGGCTGGAGCTTTACGTGTTCAGCGACCAAGTCAGTCCGCCCAGTTTGGGATTCCTGGCTGGATATGGGTGAGTGACCTGAGAAACACTGTGGATTTAAAGATTTTGCTGTTTCAGTCTATATATTGTTTTAATTACATTTTGGGTATTATTAAGTGTTTGGTGAGAACCCAACCAAACAATTGTAGGATAAATGTGAGGGGTGTTGGATGATTAGCACAACCGGAAAGCAGTTTTTCCTTTAACTCTTTCTAAACAGGCATGTTGGGGTCAAATTTAGGTTCTGTCCCCTTTCAACTCCACCTACCAGCTGGAGGACTAAGATTACAAGGGATTCAAAATCTTAACTGAACATCTCCTTCCTCTCTTCCCTGTCCAGGATCATGGGCCTGTATGCCTCGGTCGTTCTCGTCATCGGCAAGTTTGTGCGCGAGTTCTTCAGCGGCATTTCCCACACCATCATGTTCGAGGAGCTCCCCAACGTGGATCGCATCCACAAGCTGTGCACCGACATCTTCCTGGTCCGAGAGACGGGGGAGCTGGACCTGGAGGAGGACATGTACGCCAAACTCATCTTCCTCTACCGCTCGCCAGAAACCATGATCAAGTGGACCCGGGAGAAAACTCAGTGAAACTCAGCGAGGGGACGTTAAATCATGGAGGCTTCTTTTCTGGAGACGCTGGGTGGTGTGAGCCGCTACTTCAGCCTGTTTACCAGCTGATGGAGCACAAAGCCGCCGAGGACCTGGTGTGTCCTCCTCAAACTGAGCTCTGGTGGCGGTGAGGCAGCGTTAGCTCCACACAAAAAACACTTTTTGAGTTAAGAACTGGTATTTTTTACTCTTAACTGATGAAAAACAGCAACAAATTGCAGTTACATTATTAACAATTGAGCACAAATTTGCCGGTGCTGTTTGAAAAGCAGCCGGTGTTCAGTTGGAGATGGACAAATCTTTTTGGGGACAGTTTTTCTTAAGTTATAAACAGTCTCCCGATACTAAGGTGGATTTTTTTTCCAAACACCCGTCGACTGCTCTTCACGCCTGTCGTCCTACATTTACAGAGAAAGGCTCGCACTGGCCGCAACATTACACTTTAAGGGCTTCCCACCAAAAAATCGCTGCACAATTAATGACCACATGAGCACAATCTCGTATTTTCTCCAACTGGAACACTTTTGATTGTGGGACTGTGCAATACTGAGCTCCTGTTTCTCCCGACGTGGACCGAAAGAGAAAGGCTGCGTCTGAGCAAGACACACGAACATAGCCCCACTGTTTTGTTTTTTAAACGTCAGAGGCCACATGGGAAACTCTGCAGAGACACGACAAACCGGAAACATCAGACAATCTTTACTTGCCTTATTTTGTTTGTATGAGACGAACTGAAACGCTAATCAACTACATATCTTTCTCAGGAAGAGCAGTTTTCACAGATATTGTATGTGTTTAATGTTACAACATTGTAGGCTTTGACGGATTTAAAAGATTACGAGACCGAAGAAGCGTTGAGAACTATTTAAACGGCATGAAACTTTAAAATGTGGATATTGTCCAGATGGACCGACACTGAGTATGTTTACCGCACATGGCCACAGTTTATAAGGCTGCGTTCAGAAAGTACATTTCATCGCTGTGGACTTTTTTCCCCCTCCACACAGAAGGAGATTATTTGCCAATCGTCTGAATCCATGTTCTGAATCACCTACAGGTTGGCTCGAGTCGAAACCAGCAGAGGGCTGTTTTCTGAATCAGGGTAACGTGCATTAGGTGGTGGACTCTTGCACATCGCTTGTGAACCTCTCGCTGTTTTTAAACATTCACGAACACTGTGGCGCCCACAGCTGTGCAGTCAGTCGTCAAGGAAAAACTGAAAGATTCCTCACATGAAGGGCTCTGACGTGAAGCCCTTTGGTCCAAACTATGCATTAGAGGACACTGTAGCATGAAAGAGAAACTTCATTATTAATTTTCATTACATGTACATTCAAGTTTAAAGGGACGGGATGAGGAGGAATGAAATGTGAAAATGTACCTGTATGTTAAGGTAATGTGGTATTATAGAGGTCCAGAGATCTGCAAATAAAACGTCTGGAAAGGTGTCGAGCTTTTGTTCTCAGCTGCTTTTTTCTAGTGTGTGAACGAGTAGAAAATCTGTGTTTTCAACAGGATTTAGATTTTTTTTTAATTAAAATAAAATAAAACTGGAGCCCTCCGACTTTCAAGACAACTTCCTCAACGAACAAATCCCCTACAATGCTGTTTGTGCTTCTTTTTGTTTGTTACTAGTATTTTTATTTATTGCATATCATAACAATATTCAAAGTGCTCTAACACATGGAGTGAATGGGTGGTACTACATCTGGATTGGTAACCCACACAAGTAGCAGTTCAGCATCTCTCTTTATAGGTTCACTCAAGTCCGCCTTCATTCTTCTGCTAATGCACAGATGCACTACACTCGTTCAGATTGGGAGGGAATCAGAAAAGTAGCATGAATGTGTTCGCATTAAATATCGCTTAACGGGGAGAGAGCATTAGCCTCATCAAAGACAAATAGGTCTGAGGAAGCTACACAGTCATTACATGTCTGTCAGAGGCCGGTTGGGTGCAGACGTGCAGCCGCCGTTCGTCTCACTGATGTGGAAAATCTGTCTGCTAACTCGTTTAAGAAAATGCACAGAGACCATAAAATGCCACACAAGGGAAATGTTTATTGATGTGCAAAGTTTTGAGATCAGCTCCTGAATATATATATATATATATATAAATAAAAGAGGTGGGCGACAGCACAAATAACAAAAATGTAAACAGTCCCTTTTTTTACTATTCTAATTGTGATATTAGAAAGTTTTCAACTGGCATTTAAATGATGTTCTTACAGAGGGTTTCTCACATTTATAGTCTGAGCAATAAGGTAAAGAAACGCACAAATCCGACATTATAAAGGAAAACAATGGGCTGAATGCACACAACACACCACCACACAGTCCCTTTTTCATGTGTTGGTCACTTTAGTTTGAGGATTGCACGACGGAAGCTGTAATCAAGACACAGCCATGACACCTCGAGGTAGACGAATAAAACAGTCTACGATTGGATATAAGCTGCGTCATCAGGAATATTACAGCTCTTTAAATCTTCAATAACTTCTTTAAGCGCTGATGTTCAAGACAATAGTGTGAATTACTTTTATGCATCAATATTAATATTAATTCACCATAGCATTGAATTTGATTTAACATCTGAAATCCAAACATGCATCGACAGACTCATTGCATATTGTTCCAGTGGATCTTCAACAGGCCGCAGCCGTCAATCCGGAATAAAATATAAGTCAATACAAATAAACACCTATACACTGATCATCTTACTGGGCATATTTATTAGAGCATTTCTGATTAATTATATATATATCTATTGAAAACTACCCACAAACAATAACGGCAGAATGTACAGCTTCACAGAGACGAGAATAGAACTTTTACGTACAACAGGCTTTCATACATTATTGAACATTGAAGATTTTTCATTACACTGAGGATCCAGCTCAAAGAAACCAAATAAAAAATCTGTTTAAACGCAACTCTTCTGCAACACCTACTGTGAATGTTGTTGTTTTTTTTCCTCTTATTATTTTTTGCACAATTAAGATTTAAACTGTCGCCTTTCTGGGGTTCAGAGCTGAGAGGGTTGGTCGAGGTGTTTCTAACTCGTACACAGAGGGTGTAGTGGTGGTGGAGCAGCAGATGGGTTCAGTCGATGCTCTCACTGGAGGCTAACACAGCCCGCCCTCGTAATCGTCCTCATCATCGGCAGTGGCCGGCTCCCCGCCAGCGCCACCTTGTGGAGCAGCCGCAGCCTTCTTCTTCTTTCCTCCTCCTCCGGGTACCCTCAGGGAAATGGCCAGCTTGGCGTACTGTGCGACAGCGGAGAATAAAGTGACTCATCAGATCTCAGATTTAAATATTTTCTCTTCTGACTGACGGGATTCTACAGGAGGGCAAAAGATCACGTCTCCAGTCGAGTTTAGTAACATTCAAAATGAAATATAATGAGAGTTGTAGGTTTGTTTGTTCATCTTTTCGGAACAATTATGACTAAGACTAAATGAAAACTGGCGGAGGGTTGTTTGTCAGCCTTGTGATACGCTGGTGACTTGTCCACTTAAACTTAAAACAGTGTGTATCAGCAGTACTCACGTCATTGTCCATATATTTCAGTAAAGGTGAGTTGCACACGCGGTAGACCTGGTCCTCGTCCTGCTCGTCGTAGCCCTGCAGTAGCGTCTCCATGGCCAGGCAATCTTCGCTTCCACTGTAGCCAGGCAGACTGATGGAGATCAAGTAGCACTTCATGTAATGATCCTCAGTTTTAAGTGTTGCACCGTGAATGTTGGGCCATGTCAGCGGTTAACAAAGTCTCAGATGAGCCACAACTAATTAAAAAATGATTTCACATTGCTCAAAGACAATGTTCGCTGTGTTTAGCAGCAGTAAGCCACGGATTATTGATGGTAACGAAACATATTTGAATTCTCATACCTGTAACTTTCTCTGACGCATTTATCAGCAGCTACGTAGTCCACTCTGTGAAGATGAATCAGCACTTGGGCAGTTGTTTTCTGAAGAATGAGAAGAACAAAACAAACCAGAACTTTTAATTTGATCACATATTCTCAGATTACAACAAACACAGTCGTGTGATTTATTTTGACCAAAAATCACAAAAGCATTTTTATTCTCTGCTGTGATACAGTGAGAAGCCAAGCGACATGAACTACACTGTCTATCCTGGAAATTCAATTCTGACTGACTGTGGTAACACATTTAGTTTTGACTTATGTGCACGGAGAGATAAACAACAGAAAAACAATGAGGTAACTCACCTTGAAGCACATGGGGAAGTTTTCAATCTCTTTGTACATGTTCTTCTCTTTCTGTATAGCGACGGCTGCATCATCCAACCTGGATAGAAAGATGAGAACAGAGTGAGGACAGAGGAGGAGCAGGTACTAATGTTCAACATCATTACGTGGAGGAAAATCCAAATATCTGACTGTAATATATGAATTTAATACAAATGAAAAGAACAAAAACAACAATCATTAAAATACGCTGTGTTGGGGTTATAGATCACCATCAGGTCAAATATGTTTTTAATCTTTATAGAAAAATAAAAACAATGATAATGACAAGCTAATTGTCCTAAATACTTTCTGTATTAAATTCCTAAACAGAAGTTCTTTGCTTTCTCCATCAGCAATTAACCAAAAGAGCACAAATGACAACTTATACTAAGTGATTAATGTAATATTCCCACCCGGCCCCTCCTCCTGTCCGTTACCTTCTTAACCTGACCAGAAGTCTAGAGGCTTTGCCCAGCAGCTCAACAGCCTGACGCAGACGGTCTTCATTCTGCACACAGAACACAAAGGTGTATTAATTAAAAGAAATGAAAATGGAAATGATAGTTTGAATGATTCAGTCGTTGTCAGCAGATCATCGTTACCTCAAACACACCGGCTGCCTTCTGATACAGGTCCACAGCTTTCTCCAGGTTTATAGGCTCGATCAGTCTGAGGAGAAAAACACGTTTTAGTTTGAGGGAAAATCTCCTCACACACAAATAAGAAATGCACGAGTAACAACAAACATATGAACTATTCAGATTCATTCAAAAACTAAAAACGTATAATGAAAGAATGTGTCATCATAATAAACCTACAAAGTGTAGGTGCAGTGTTGTGTTAACAGCTGAGGGCTTTAAGTTTCTAATGTGTGTGAAATACAAGGTGATGTTTTTACTTTCCAGCCCTGTCCAGAGCCATCGCAGCAGTGTCCGGGGTCCCGTTCTCCATGTACATCATACAGGCTTTCTCTATGTACTGGATGGCCTCAGGCATCTTCTTTTGTTCCTGTAGCAGAGCAAACACAATTCTGCTGCAGACACATTACCACTGTCGAGGTGGCACGGTCACACATATGCAAAGTGGGGTCAACCACACGAATTCCATTGCTATTGGTTGAGGCTTTGACAGAGTTCACCAGAGTTGAACCCCCAACGCGAAGCCAAGCTGCGGATTTACTTCACCACAGGAACTTCCCGCTCGCTCAGAGCAGAAGTGAACGGGAGGTGAAGGTTCATCCCGGCTACATTTGAGTATGTGTGACCGTGACCAACATGTTAATGACGATGATTACAACAGAAGCGGTCCTCACCTTCATCATCATACCAGCCTGCTCAATCGCCCTGAGGAGGAAGAAGAGT
Source organism: Hippoglossus hippoglossus (assembly GCF_009819705.1). NCBI lineage: Eukaryota > Metazoa > Chordata > Actinopteri > Pleuronectiformes > Pleuronectidae > Hippoglossus > Hippoglossus hippoglossus. The sequence continues at coordinate 20,171,882 of NC_047167.1, read as the reverse complement.
CAGAATAAAGCAAAATTGTTGTTGTACACTATATGGACAAAGGTATTGGGACACCTACAGGAGCTTGTATGACATCCCATTCTAAATCCATAGGCATTAATATGGAGTTGGTCCCCCCCCCCCTCTATAACAGCTTCCACTCTTCTGGGAAGGCTTTGTGCAAGATTTGGGAATGTGTCTATTTTGCCTAATCATCCAGAGGAGCATTTGTGAGGTCAGACACTGGCCTGGCTCACAATCTCTGTTCTAGTTCATCCAAGAGGTGTTGGATGGGGTTGCAGTCAGGGCTCTGGGCAGGCCAGTCAAGTTCTTCCACACCATAGTCACCCAACCACGCCTTTGTGGCTCCTGCTTTGTGCACTGGTGCAGAGTCATGCTGGAACAGAAAAGGGCCTTCGCACAAACTGTTCCCACAAAGCTGGAAGCATAGAATCGTCCAAAATATCTTGGCAAGCTGAAGCATTAACATTTCCTTCACTTGAAATAAGGGGCCTGGTCCAACCACTGACAATGATACTGAATAAAAAACCTGAATTTGATGATTATAGGGAGAGTTGACCCAAAAATTGTAATTCTCTTTATCTCTCGTTCTCATTAAGACCTCGTTTGGAATTGAATTTGAATGTCGGGGTTTAAAGAAGCTTGGATGACACCACAGGAGCAGTATGGAGGCATTTTATGTTTGGTTTTTTTCACGTTTGAAGAATCAGTCACCAGTTACTTCGATTGTTTTGGATTTGGCTGCAACGCTGATTACCCCTGAGACTCCAGAAGTGTTTTGTGGACTCAAACACTTCACCCCCCCTCCTCCTCCTCCATCTGCATAGCGGTGCGTGGAGAAGGAGATCATTTTCATTTTAGGGTGAACTATCCCTTCAAGGAGGTGTGTCCCAATACGTTTGTCCATGTAGTATGATTGATGCTGTGTCTTCATGTCGAGGATGACATCCCGATACTTACTTTGCAGCGTGAAAGAGGCTGATGTGTGAGTTAAGGTCAAGAGAAAAACAGACTCACACAACAACAACAACAACAACAACAACAACAACATTGATTTATTGTCACAGGGGAGCGAACAGGGAGGATACGTCTTGTTTTCTGTGTGGTACTCCGCCTCCTTCAGGTACGCATCCTTGGCTTGATCGTACTGTTTGGCGTTCTTGAAGCACACAGCTGGGAAAACAGGACGCAAACAGTTTGAATGACAGCGAGTACACGTTGGGATGTCTCACTCGGAAACAGATGTGTTGCTTTAGCACCTGCTTTGGCGTATTCTGACGCAGCGCTGTCGAAATCCGGCTTCCACTTCGTCATGCTTGTCTTTAAGCTGCGCAGACACACACACACAATGATTGACACAATGATTAACATTAAGATACACGATACAACAAGCCGAGATCACAGCACAAGATCAAAGCGGGCTAACGAGCTTGTGTGCGTCGCATCTACCATTAACACCGCCACAGTGGCCTCGCGAGCTAGCTAACGTCAGGGATGACAGCAGCGGGGAATACGCGGGTTTCTCGTCGCGACTCACCACTTCTCCGCCTTGGCCATGTGCTCGTGGGCTTCGTTTATCTTCTGGGCGGCCATAGTGAGGAGCGGCTCCGCGGGGATGTGGTGAACTTGCGGTAGAATTGATCGCTGCCGGGGATGTTGTCGCCTCCGTGTTTGGATTAGGAAAGCCTTCCTCCTCAGCCGATGACGTCACGGGATGTCGCAGGCTACGGGCGCCGCCGAGGACCAATCAAAGCCAGAACGCGATTGGAGGAATATAATAATAATAATAGCAATAATAACAATAATAGTAATAAATGAGAATCCATGTTTGTTGGGAATATGCTGAACCAAACATAATATCTATGGATATGATAAAGGCCTTAAATAGAAGCTGAGCATCCACTGATAGTTTTGCTTTTGCTTCTGCTGACCTCCTGTGGTGTCACTTGTCACAGATGTGCTGCGGGACATGTCTGACCCGAGCAGCAGCATAAGAGTAAACAGTGTATTAAGTTTTGTATTTTAAAAAACAGGTTCTCTTCTGGAAAGAGAGTAAATTGTGTTTAGTGAAAAGACTTTTAGAAGTTAAGGGCATCTGGTATAAAATAAACAAACACGTAATAATAATATTAATTAGTTATAACAATATTAGGTATTATAATTATTAATAATAAGAAGAATTGTAATAATAATTATGATGATGATAATAATGATAATAACAATAGTCATAATATTAATGATAGTGATAATAATACTACTACTAATAATAACAGTAGTAACAATAATACTAATTATTAGAATAATAAAGATTATAATAATAACAACAGTAATTCATTCATTAATAATAATAAGAATAATAAGAATAACTACCACAGAATAAATACCAAATAAAAAAGACAAATATTTTAACATTTTGCGGCGGAAGCGGAAATGATTGTGTCGAATGACGTCACGCGGTGTCTAATGGCTGAACAACAACTCTCAGCGAGAGACAAACTTTCACAAACTTCCACGGAGACGAGAGAAAGTTGGAATTAGCTCGTTGCTCGGGCTCCGTCGCAGTTTGGACGAGTTTGTGTGTTTGTTTCTTCGTCGTCACCGATGTGGACTCACTGATGGATCCACGGTTCGACATCCCGCGGAGGGCCGCCGGTGGTGGCGGGGGCTCCGCGAACTCGTCGCCCGGTCTCGGGGCTCAGTCGCGCCGCAGGAAGATGCCTCCGCGCCCCGCCGACTTCAAACTGCAGATTATCATCATCGGCTCCCGCGGCGTCGGTAAAACCAGCCTCATGGAGAGGTACACGGACGACACCTTCTGCGAGGCGTGCAAGTCCACAGTAGGTGAGGACACGAGGCGGGGACGGGACTTGTTTCTGTCAACTTCTGTGTTGACGTCCAGCAGCAGGGGGCTCCGTCTATTTACTGAAAGGGAGGCTAGCTAAACCACCACGGGGGGGGGTCGTGGTAAACAAGCTGCCTCATATTTATATTTACTGTGTAACGCAACTGACCAGAGGTTAAACCACCAGATGTAGCTGGCTAACTCAAGCTAACTGCAACAACTACACTGGTCAGGCTAACAAATCTGACCCAGAGATGAGACTGCCCCCCCCTCCCTTCACTCACACGTCTGACGCTTGAAATGTTGTTTGGAACAGTTGTATGTATGTTTAGGCTTTTAGATGCAGCACGTCTGCACCCAACAAAGTGTTTATTGTATCTTTTAGTTGTGAAGTTTGCACAGAACAGCTGCACAAGTACAGAGGAAAAGAGCAGATTCAGGAGAAATCTCAAAACTCAAATAATGATAAAATGATGTAAATATCAAGGGAAGCACTCACCATAGACAACTATCAAGAATAACACTGATAATATAGTAAGATAGTTATAAGTAATAGGGTTTTTATACTATAAGACTTTTATATGTTTTACACAGAGGCTACAAGAGCTGTCACTTTCTGTAAATCTTGTAGTCTGAGGATTGGATCTTAAAGTGAGTTTCCCTAAATTGACAGCCAATTATGTTAATAGGTAATATTATACTTGAATAGCACAGATGTCCAGTTAAGTAATTCAGTAGCTATAGTCATAGTTGTTATAGTTATGTTCCTTAGATTACTTAATAATGTTGCTCTGCCGTGTGTTGGACTTGTCCAGTTTATAATACACGAGTAGTGTTGGGTAAACAGTCCTGTGACCGATACAGCAGCCAGCCATAGTGTGCAATCCCAAAATAGGTGCATGCAGGCAGCTGCTCTGGCAGCGCTCCATTTTGTGCCCTGTCACTGCTGTGACTCTGCTCACAGGTTGTGTCACAAATGTTGTACCACAGAGGTACAAGTCTGACAGCCTCTCAACTTTGCCTGAAAATGTTGGTTTCTAATTTTGTTAATTCTTGTGATATAGCTGTCATTGTGCACAGCTTGTAATATAGAAACAAAGAAACCTCCTATTCACAAATACAAAATATGATTCAACTAGTCACAAGCCTTGGAAATGTAGAGGTGTGGTCAGTTGTCTTCATGCAGCTTGATCAAAAACCAGCCAAACCTACTAACTGAACTACAACACAGGCGATGCTGACACATGTTCAGATAAGATGTGTGTTTTTGATCCCTCTTGTAGGAGTTGACTTCAAAATCAAGACAGTTGAGCTGAGAGGGAGGAAGATCAGACTACAGATATGGTGAGTAATTTGAAATGCGTCTCCAGCTCCTTTATTCCTCTACATGGTGCATTTCCTCTGTGCTGTCATTGAGCGTTTCCTCTCCTATCATGCTGCAAGCTGCTCTAACTCACTGGTGGCTCACTGGTTGCATCTCAACTTTGTACGTTAGGTGAAGCGTTTGTAAATAAAACAACTAATAATAGCCTCCACTAAATCCTATATGAAGGTTATTTATAATGTGTCATTTTTTTATCCACCTCATTGATACCAGAGATGCTTGGCTAAGTCAGGCATTCCCAAACTGTTCAGCCCCTGATCCCCCAAATTGGTTGAAGTATGGTCACCTACTATTCCTACGGAGCTGTAAATTGACCTGCTGTAACTAATGCTGATGGTAATCTGTCATGATCCCCTCAGAAGTTGTGTGGGGACAAAGTAAGACAGACTCTTTTTTAATTATTTATTTGAAATTTGAATTTTCTTTTAATGTTATTTGATTTATGGGTGAAAAAATAGTTTGGGAACTACTGGGCTAAATAACAAACATGTGAGTTCAACAACACCATGAACACCACATCCTCCAAATGATCAGATACTTGAATCGGCACCACTAGAAACAGACCCGGGTGTGGGCGGCCATCTGCCTCGGTGGGTGAAAACGGGGGAGAAGAGAGAAAGGGGGGATTTAAGATTTCTCTGAAAGTTTTTAGCTATAAGACACGTTATGAAAAAACACATCTTTTATTCCCTTATCTGTATCACTGAGTAATTGATGGATGTATGTTACGTTAAAATGTCAGTCAATAATGAGTTTTTCAGCAGTTAGGGTGAGAGAGGTGCAGTGTTAGTGCTGCTTGATAATCAGACTGAATTGGCTTTTTGCTTCACTTCATTATTCTAATATATTATTCAAAAACTCAGATATTCAGAAGTCTGTAATCAGGTTAATGTCATTGCTCAAACAGACCACCAGAGACGGTATGATGTTATTCGATGATGATGTTTAGCCCCTGCTTGTGTCTTATGACTTTAACTTGGCCTTAATTACATTTTAAAAACATCCGGCAGCTCTTGTATGATAAAAACACTGATGCCACATTTAGGAAAGGTTTTGTACTGGTAATTGCTTTTGTGTGACAGAGTAGTGGGGACTCCATTGCTTGTGCCTCTAACACATCTGACTTCTTCACTAACACCCCGCCCGCCCTCCTCATCTCATCTGCCGTTTACCACGTCCCGTTTTTGTCCCCGCTCCTCTGTCCGTCCTCGACCTTTCCGATCAGGAAGGCCGCCCTCCGTGTGTCTTGTCTCTCATGTCGAACTCCTCGCATCAAGCTGCCACGCCCCGGCCTTACCTAACGCTGCCATTGTGCTGCTGTGTGTCTGTCTGCTCTCCTGCTCATAAGCCTGACTCTGACTCACAGGGGGAACAGGGACAGACTGGCTGGCTGAAGGTACAGTAACACTGCACTGTGAGTGCAGCTCTAACCGCTTGTCACGCTGCTAACCCAGGATCAGATGATCAGCTGAATCATACTGTGAACTAATAAATATCTGTACACACATTTAAAAATATTTTAATTTCCAAAAATCCACATTTAGTTAAAGTAAATCGAATTAACAATGTCTGTGTGTCTTAATGATCATGTTGATTGTAGCACAACACATTTGATAAATAGTTTACAACACTATAATGTAGCTTTAACTGACATTTTAGTTTTTCTAGTTTTCAACAACTTGTACTGCCTTCTAATCTGAAAATATGTTTCATGTAATCACAACTTTTCTATATTGTCATTAATTGTCTGTTTATATAACAGCCTTGACTTATGAGTGCGTACCGGAGGTATTATAATCGACAAAAGCATTGATATAAACCTATTTCTTCTTACAGCTACAGTACAGTATGTTAAAAGACATTTATCAAATGTTTATATACTGGTAATAATTGCTAAGTAAATCAATTACAGTGTAGAGAATCATTTCATAACTGCACATACATGTGTCACCTTTCCTGTGATGATGATAATGATAATGATGATGATTGTGTGGGTGCACACAGAGAATCTCTCTTAAAAAATGACGTATGAAGAAATGAGAATTTCATTATCAATGAGTAAAATTACATTAATAATATGTTGCTAAAGCTGATTCTTCTTTTCCTTAAGGATTGTTCATATACATCCAAAAGCTGTTGTTATTAATTGTATTGTGTTTAATTTGTGTTGTGCAGGGACACTGCCGGCCAGGAGCGGTTCAACAGCATCACATCAGCTTACTACAGGGGTGCTAAGGGAATAGTGCTGGTGTATGACATCACCAAGCAGGAGACGTTTGAAGACCTTCCCAAGTGGATGAAGATGATAGACAAGGTAACCAAGCACAGATGTAATGTTAACAAATCAAGCTGCATGAAATACTTGACAAATCAGTCACATCGTCCAGCCAGCTTCCATGGTGTCAGTGTGCTGAACAGATTTCAATGCAGTGATCTAGTAAAACTTTAATTAAAAAACGGAGGGTGATGATTTGCTGACATGGCTCCTCTCTGTTCTGTGTCAGTACGCGTCAGAGGAAGCAGAGCTTCTCCTGGTTGGGAACAAGCTGGACTGTGAGAGCGATCGTATCATCTCCAGACAGCAGGGAGAGCGGGTGGGTTCTACACACAACTGCTCCCTGTCAACGTATCACAGAATGTCATCTTTATTCTCCATACATTTAAACAGATCAAGGTTTCTGAAACAAGATGCATCAGTACTAACAGCTTGAAAGCCCAGTCGCAGGAATATAGAGCATAACGATCATACTAAAAACTATGTTAACTCTAATTTAATTAATTCAGATTGTGCTATCATCAAGAACATGGACTTAGAAGACACAATGTCCGACGAGTAACTTTCACATGAGGTCTCTCATTATCGAAGTGATGTAACAGGCTCTGTAATAATTTCACCCTTTCTCGTGTTACAGTTTTCCTCTCGAATAAGTGGAATGCGCTTCTGCGAAGCTAGTGCCAAGGATAACTTTAACGTGGATGAGATCTTCCTGAAGCTTGTGGATGACATTCTTAGCAAGGTCAGTATGAATAGATTAAAGATAATAACCTGTGATTATTCCGTTTGCACCTGCTGCAATAATATTCTCTTGTCCTTCATTGTGCTAGTTGTGTTATTAAATTTCATGCAGTCTGTCCAACTTTTATTTGGTTTTCATCAATTAATGATGTTATATGTACCCTTTGTTCATTTTCTAACAATTCACTGCTTCAATTTGATTCTTGTTCTGCATAGAATTTGGTTTTACTTCTTTCTCATCTTCAAATTGAGACTTAGTGGACATTCAATAAGTCCCCTGCTGTCTGAATCTTCATCGTAGTGACTCAGTTTGTCTCTGTCCCTGATACGTCAGATGCCTCTGGAAGTTTCCAACAAGGAGCTTTCCAACAGTGTCCTGTCTCTGCAGCCTGAACCGGAAGTGCCTCCGGAGTTGCCCCCACCTCGCATGCGCTGTTGCTGAGAGTGGTCCCCCATCCTACACACACACACACACACACACTGCACACACACAGCACACACATGCAGAGCACCAATCTGGCCACCAGGGGGCAGGACGCGGCAGCAGTTTGGAATTTTTGACTACTGCTCTGACTCTCTTTTAACAAACCAGTATTATCTTATCCTTCTTTCTCCTCCCGTTTTTGTAGCTGAACACTATGACATGTGCCGTACTAACACGTGGTCCGCCCACCTCCTTCCACCTTTCTGTCGACATTTGACCCGGACTACCTCATTCCTCTGACCGATAGACGAGCTGTGCCCCTCAGGTGCCTTCAAGGTGGAGAGCCCTCTGGTCGCAGTTGCACATTTTCTATGGAGGGGGGGATTATTGAGGGGCCCTACAGCTTGTTCTCTTGCTGTTTCATTTTGTCACCACACACACACTAAGTTGTAACGTAGTCTGAGTCGCCCCGACAGTCGGTTATCTCACAGAAAATCCGCTTCGGTTCAATTCTGGGTCTCGGTACAGTAGTTATATATTCTTATTAATAAGTATTTTTACCAAGTGACAGGTTGACTTGAGGTAAACAAAGCACATGATGTAAATATGGTGTGTTGCTGTAATGACTGGACAAAGTGCAGATTTCCGTGGCCGGCAGCGGGTGGTCGTGCGGTGGTGATCGGTTACTATTCCTTTGCCTTAAAGTATTAAAGTGGCTGGAACGGCTCTCTTCGCGTTTTCTAAAAACTAATGTTTTGCACTACAATCCATCGTAACTAGACAAGCTTACGTGCAGAAAAATGAAAAAGCACACGACTCGTAGATTAGCACTAACAACTATCAATGTTGCCTCACTAGTGGCCGCTCACAGCTCTTCCACATCCTGTTAGAGAGGAGAGATGGGTAATGTAGTCTTCAGTGGACTGGAGCTTTCACAGGGACAATTTCCACATGTGTTGCTGTTTTTTTTGAGGGAGTAGAGACAGACAGAAACTACACAGGCACATCTTTTTTTTAAGTTTTAAGCTTCGTTCTTTGGTTTTGTTACTAATATTTGTAATTGTTTTGTTTTGGTGTTTTTCCTTTTGGATTCAAATACAGTCGAGAGAAAGCGAGGCGAGTCTCCCTTCGCTGGGGAAACAGTGCAGGATTTGTGTGGTGTTTGAACATGACAGGAAACTTCGATCGGTTATCTGCTCGTTTTGTGCAGCTTTTTTTTTTTTTGCTTCGAGTTTCATATCAAATTAATAAAGTAAAATAATAAAATAAAATCTGCTTAAAAGGGAACGTTTGTGTTTTTTAGAGGAAGGTTAGCTGCTTTGAAATTATGAGTTGGCTGTTTTTTTATGGACCAGTTTGGGGATATCTCATCAGTTGTTTCAACAAGGCAATGCATGTTAGGTTCTCCTTTTGTTCGTGTACACATTAATAATCATTTAATTCCCATTTAATTCCCCGTCTTTGTGGTGAAATTACTGCAGTATGAGTAATGTGCACTGTGGGTGTTTTGTTGCTACATGTTAAAACCCACGAGAAGGACGAGCCCATTCAGAAGACGGGATTTGGAATTGATAAAACTGACTTTCTAATAGGTTTGTTTTATTTATATTTTTTAAGTTTTATGTTAAGCTCAAGCTTTTGTGGACTTAAAATGGCACATGATGGATGGTAACAAATGAATAGTTTCATACCAAAAGAAAAATATATGTGAGCCTGACATCCCAGCACATCTTCCAGTGAGATTAGCAGCCAGCAAATGACCTTCGTCTGTCCGCCTCCCTGACATTTCACCACTAACCCTGTGGTCTTTGTTTCAGTAGCTCAGCCTTATACTACTCAGTGTTTTAAATATACGTTTTTAAACAAATGCTTTTATTGAAATGGAAATCTGTATCCTTTTAAGAGATGGAAGACTGTACTTTGTATTAAACCTGTTTCAAGTCTTTGGAAAAAGTTTTCGGCATGTTTAAAGTGGATTTGTGGTATTTATAACTTGTGGCATTCTGGAACTAATGAATTGCAATTAAAGATATCTATATTTATTACCAAACCGTGGTCTTGGTTTTACTGTGTGACTGTGTCTTTGCAAAAGTTGGCTCTGAGGATCTTGAGGCGACTTTTACCAAACTTCTTTAATAAAGATGCGACATCTGACTGACTTTACTTCTTAATATGGGAAATTTTAGATTGGGGTGTTTGATCAAAGATTGATTCAAAGATCTGATTGATGTACGATCTTCAAATAACGAAGGTGAGTGATGGTTCATCTTGTTTTAATTAAAGATATTTATATATAAATATTTAAGGATGTACATATATATATAAAGATATTCTTGATTTGTATGTGTTGTCGCAAAAGTTTAGTTGACTTTTCTTTATCAACTAAACTGCTGTTGAAGTGATGGATTTACTTCCAAGTGCAGATCTGATAGACATAATATTTTCCATAGAAGAAGGTGAATATTGTTTCTCTTGTTTTGACTAAAGATATTAAGATGGTCTTAGTTTTACTGTGATTTACTTCTGAATACACATGTGTATTTTTTGATGGGGTCTGAGGAAAGAAAGGATCTGATACATAAGATTTTCATTAGAGGAGCAGTATTGGTTCCTCTTGAGTGCATCACCCCAGTGAGGGTGATCAATAACCAGTAGTGCGTGTGCACAGTGTGCGTGTGTGCCATTAGGCCACGCGCACCTACAGCGTGTGAGACCTGGTCCCACAGAAAACAGGAGGGTGTGCTCGGGGTTGCTGCTGAAGCAGGAGCGCATGCGCCCCGCAGAAAATCACGGCCGAGCGTCACACCGCAGCGGCTGCAGCTCCTGCATGTCAGCGAGGAAGGAAGGAGAGGAGACGGGTACGAGAGACACACGGGGGGCCCAGCCGGAACTGAGGGATGGAGACCCGGCGTGAGGAGGAGGAAGAAGAAGAGGGCTGACGCGACCCCCGACTCACTCCTCTCTCTCCAACTTGAGCCTCGTGCACGAACCCGGGCTGCAGATGCAACCTGTCCGTCCTCCCATCCGTCCCAGTAATCCCCCTTTTGATTGCAGCGGTTCCTTACGATGACAACCTGGTGAACGCGCACAGGATGGAGTAAAAAAAAAACGCCCGGCACACCGCAGGATGCGCAGCCCCAGCCCGGCAAGGAAGAAGAAGGAACCTGGCTGTTTGTCTGGCGTCGCATGTCCGAGGTTTTCCGCGGTGCTGTGGATTGATCGTCTCCTCCTGCATCGCCCTCCTGCAGCTGCCGGTGTCGGGGGATAATGGAGAGCCCCAATGGCTCCGGCAGCGACACCAAACCGCAGAACCACCAGTTGGAGAAGAAGCGGCTGAACCGAGCGCCTTCCCCGGCCAGACCCTTCCTCAAGGATGTGCACCCCCGCTCCGCCAAGCCACCTGCCATCGTCCCCAAATCCCCCAAACTCCACAAGCAGCAGTCCGCCTCGGTGCCCTTAGCCCACCCGAACCGCAGCTCCAGACGCAGCAGCACCGGGGCCAGAGAGAAGCCAGCCACCGTCAGAAGTAACACCAAGTCTGCTGCTGCCAAAAAGCCCACGAAGGTGCCCCAGCATGCGGCAGCAGCCGAGCCCAAAGCCGCCGGCACCAAACCGGACAGCACCGGCAGTCCGACTCTCATTAAAGGCAAGAGGGGGAAGCTAGGCTCGGGGTCCCCGGGCCCTCACCTCCATGGATCCCCGATCCGAGTACCGACCGGGGCGTCCCTCGGCCGGGTCAGCCAGACCGACAGCAGCTCGGACCTGTCGGACTGCCCGTCCGAGCCGCTGTCGGACGAGCACCGGCTGGCAGCGGCCGCCAGCAGTGACGCCGAGTCCGGTACCGGCTCCAGTGACCGGGATCAGCAGGGGGCGGATAATCCGCCGCGGGCAGAAGCGACCGGAGCTGCGGCTGCAGCTGCTGCTGCTGCTGCTCATCCGCCGCGCACAACCGAGGCTCCCGCCGCCAAGGGAAGCATGTCTCAGGCTCAGCCCGCAGAGAAACACAAGAAGCCCGCAACAGGCGCACAACTCGCACTGCCAGGCGCCGGGGATGCAGCCGAGGAGGAGCTGCAGCGGGAGATGGAGGATTTGAGATCTGAAAACGACTACCTCAAGGTAAGAGGTTGCTGCCCCAACAGCTGGAGAATCACTATCATCCAACTCACATGACCATTTTTTGTTTTGCATCGTGTATGATCTGTGTGCTGCAGCAGCTGGTTTGTAAAGACCCTCGATCGGTCCTGTTTACACTAAAGTCCCAGCTCCACTTCTCATCACAACCTGTGACAAGTGTCCTTGAGCATCTTCTCCTCGAGCTTTCAGCCTAATCTCACTGACCACAGTCTGAACCCAGTGCTCTCTGATGCCCGGCTGCCATGTAGACTCACCCCCCCATCCATCATCTTTATAACCTTCCCTTTGCAGCCTTGTGGTTTTAACCTTTATGAATGGCAGTTTTATTGATAGCAGTGGTTGCCTGTTTTTAAAAAATGTCATGTTTTTACACTGTTGCTGTCAAAGTCACCAAAGTCTGTTTCTACCGTGAAGATTCGTCTGTTACACTTTGGCTGCAGATTTGTCTCCGTGTACAGATCCAAACTGCACTTACACTTATTCATTATTAGATTTATCTCTACTGAACTCCTTTGTGTCAGTGTGCAGGACTATTTATAAGCGAGTATATAATGTGCAAAAAGCCATTGACTGGTTCAAGAGGGAAAAAATCAAGGATCTGCAGTGTTTCTTAATTAGTCTTTTGTTTTCCAGTGTGTTGTATTTTCTGTGTGAAGACTTCACGCAGGACCCTCCTCCCCCCTTCTACTCTATAAGTAGGCTATACCCATAAGTTGGGGAGGGGGGGGGGGAGGGGGGACAGACAACAGATAATGCGGCAAACAATCTAGCAGTTTTCTTTTATTTCCCCCCAGATGGGAGACAGGTTTATTTGAATGTTACTGTGAGTGTTTATTTCAAACATGATCACGCATGTCTGTGTGTCTGTGTCTCTCTCTCTCTCTCTCCGGCTCGGTGAGAACACAAGAGAGTTAATCAGCTTTGCAGCCTCTCGCTGTAATGGCTTTATCCCACAGGACTTGATAACAGTCAGATGTCCCATGTGTGTGGGGTTCAAACGCCCTCCCGCCTGGCTGTCAGGCTGCCAGCTGGGTCTCTGAGGTGAACTCCAGAGACATCCCCCAGCCACCCCCGTCATCCCAAAATGTCTGGGAGTCCCAGACATTACTGCCTGTTTTAATTCATCTCAGAGTTGACACCTCTCTGCTTATTATTCTATCAGCATTATTGTGTATATTCCTGGTGCTTTGCTTCTTTTGATTGAGAGGAACAGAAGAAAACATGATGAGGTGATGTGTGACAAAGGTCATGAAGAGGATGTGAACCTTTGTTATTTCATGTACATCACAGCAACAAGACGCTGCAGAGTGATTGTTTTTAGGGCTAAAACTAACCCTGATTTTCATTACAGGATAAACTGCAGAATACTTTTTTATTTAACAGTTAATGAGGTCAATGAAGTGTCTTAAAATAATACTAAATAACCAAATTCAATGCTATAAACCGAGTAAAAATGTAGGATTCTATTTCTGATAAGCAATTAGTCCATGTCAATTATTTGCTATCAGCTCCTTTTTAATGTGAAGATTTGTTTTATCCATTTAATATTGTTATTTGAACATCTTTGGGAATGAAGACAAAACAAAACATTAGCACATTTTATTTAAAACTTTAAAGATTAAGCAATTTAGTTGACGACTGTACGTTGGACAGAAGTCGTTTATGGAGACGTCGCTCCACCACAGTTAAAGAGATGACTAATTACCGGTGATGACTCGTGCACACTCACCACAAACATCAGTGATAATCTGTAAATATATACCTGGTCCCAGGATGCTGCTCTGGTTCTGCTTTTAACCTGTCCCATCGATCGGACCGACCCTGTGCGAGGTCGTTAGCTCCTTCCTCAGGGCCCCGCTCAGATAACACCGGGCTCTTTGCCTTTCCCAATGAGGACAGATTGAGTTTTCATTAATTGATACACTCTTCCCTCCCTCCCTCACCATTCAATATCCAATTGACTTCTCATCAGGTGCCAGTCAAGCTGGTGGAATATCCCTCCCAGGGGAAATCTCCTGAGTAAACTGAAGCACCCAGGATAGCAGGCGAACAGATACCCCCCCCCGAGGCCACCGGACAAACCATCGTCGTATCTCGCTCACTTATACAGATAAATCTCTTTTTGTCCAGACTAGGATGTTTCATGTTGATCGGAGTTGGGGAATATGAATGCATCAAATCCAAGAGATAAGATGCTTCATCATTCCTATTCTCGTGAACATGGTATTTCAGAATCAGAATCAGAATCAGAATTCTTTTTATTGCCAAGTATATTTACACATACAGGAAATTGCCTTGGTGTGGTTGGTGCATTTGGACATAAAAACAACAATCGGACATAAAACAACACTATATACAGAAAGAACAATAAGTTATGTTATGGGCACATTCAGGAACACTTTATGGCACAAATATTTATTTTGTACAGAATGAACAAAAGTTACCAAACATTAGAGATTTATCGATGCAAGTGTTGGATATCAACAGTGTAACTGAAGTAACAGCTGGACCCTGTTTCCACCGTGTCTCTCAGGATGAAGTGGATGAGTTGCGGGCGGAGATGGAGGAGATCCGAGACAGCTACCTGGAGGAGGAGGTCTACCAGCTGCAGGAGCTGCGGAGGGAACTGGACCGGTCCAACAAGAACTGCCGCATCCTGCAGTACCGCCTGCGGAAGGCCGAGCAGAAGAGCCTGCGGGTCGCACAGACCGGCCACGTGGACGGAGATCTGCTACGGAGTCTGGAGCAGGACCTGAAGGTCTGTGACACCGTACAGCATGTTTTTGATTTAGTTTTTCTATGTGTTTGGGTGCATATGTAAGCTCATATATAAATAATGTAGCATGTGCTTTAATGAAGCATAACAAGACATATATGTGTTTTCTATCTTAATCTCAGGTGGCCAAAGACGTGTCGGTGCGCTTGCACAACGAGCTGGAGAGCGTGGAGGACAAGCGCAGCCGAGCTGAGGACGAGAACGAGCTGCTCAGACAAAAGATCATCGAGGTGGAGATCTCCAAACAGGCGGTGCACAATGAGCTGGAGAGGACCCGAGAGGTGAGAGGATGATGATGCTCACATGCTGGTTGCTCCACTGCTCCCTCAGGTCACCGCCACACACAAAGACATGTTTTTATGACACTTAGGAAACAAAATCATTAAAAGAATCTAAGACATCCGCAGATTTTGAGTATGAATGCAGACTTTGTTTCGGGCTTGTGCTAAGTTCATGATGATACTTCAGCGTGACATGGTGGTAAAGTGGTTAGCGCTGTTGTTCTTTCTGAACGGAGCAAGAAGGTTTTGGGCTTGAACCCGGCAGCCGGCCGGGGCTGTGCAGGGTTTACATGTTCTACCTGTGGCTGTGTGGGGTTTTCTGTCTTCTTCTACTTCTCCAGCCTCTTCCCATGTGTGTATTTGAGCAGGAACTAAAATTACCATCATGTTTTGGGTGATGTGCATAATGTTGCTATTTTTGTGAGCTACATCTGAGCTGTTTATATTTTGACTGCACGGTAACTGTAGAGTCACACATCAGATTCATGTAGTTTGTAATCATTCCATATTGGTTCAGTTGCCTTTTGAATTATTGCAGAAAGAGAATAAAGTTTTTCCACCTAAACTTTAGAATTCAGACTTTTATCCCTGAACTTTTGCCGCTCAGTGGAGGGAGTGTTTGTTTTGATAGAGGCAGGGAAACTTCTTCCCACAGGTAATAAGATGAGTGGCGGTTGTTCCTTGGGGCTGCTGCTTAAGTTCAGCTGCTTAAACTAATCAATTCTGACAAGCAGCAGGTAACACGCCGTCTGGCAACAAGCAGAAAGTAGGCTAATACCCGACCAGTCAGGATGGAGATGCATTGGGGTTTTCTCTTGGCGACTGGATGACACCTTGCTGCCGTCATGTGCATCACAGTATCTCAGCTTATTTCTGTCGCATGCCTCCACTGGTCGAAATTCTATATTCCAAAGCCGTTCATGACCTCAACTTTCAGTACTGTTGGTTTCAAAGGCAACTTATCAGCGCCTGACGGAGCTGCATGTTTCCCGGGACAGACAGTAAATCCATATCTCGTCTGGATGTGACAATGCATCAAGTGCAAACTCTGCTTTGTGTTGTTGTCACTTGACACTGGTGAACGCTCGAAAGAAAATAATTGGGGAACAGTATGATTGAAGTGGAAGGACATTACTCACGATGAGGAGCGTCTCAAATTTGCACAACAGTTGCAGCATTCTTCTGTCTGTTTGCTCCAGAGCTGTTTCTCAGAGCAGGATTGCAACACGTACGACCGCAGGATGAGACAGGCTTTATTTGAGCAAACAGAAATAGTGGGCGGAGGAGGAGAGAGGCAGAGATAGCTGCTGCTCCAATTGATTGCAGATTTTTTTGTGTTCCCCCCGAGATTTGGCCCAGAAAAACAAAATCCACGTCTGAATCTGCACTTCAGTGTCACGTGACGCTGTTTCTCTTCCCTCCCTCCTTTTCAGAAGCAAATCTTCATGATGCCGGACCCCCCGATATTTTTTATTATCTAGTTTCTCTGTCCACATCCTCATTTTGAAAGTCCCGTGAAATTAATAATGCACAGTAGGAACTCATTAGTTAATTTGAGTGTTGATAGCAGCAGATGATAAGAGTGTTTACAAACAGAAACCATTAAGTCAGGGCCGCATTTAATTGACCGAATCCCACAATCTGCCCTTTGCTCAGTTGCTCAGTCACAGAGATACACATCAGGGACCGAGGAGCCCAACAACAAGATTGTGTTCCACCCGACTGAGAGGTTGCTCCTTTACTTTTCAGCTTTAATTAGATTATATCAATTGTGACCAAGGTGCAATTTCCTCATTCACCTACACACTCCTTTGTGTTTTTAGATTTTGGAAGGCACTCCGAGAACCTTTCTGTGCACTTACAGATATTTGACTCTTGGTTTAAATTTGTTTTCATCAGCGTGTTTATAATTTAGGTTTGTGTAAAAACTCAATTGCCAATTTTGATACTACACCAGGAAAAATTCGCGTTTGGCATCATCAGTATTATGCTGCAATCTGTGTGGAATAATTTAGACAATAAAAAAATCCTGTCAAACCCTTTTCTTATTACTTTAGTGGTAAATACATGAAACTGACCTCAGGACAGTTTGTGCGTCTCTGGCCTCTAAAGCTCGTCTCCTCCTGTCCCCTGTTCTCTGCTGTCAGAGGCTACACAGTGTGACTCTGGCCCAGAGATTGGCACCCGTGCACGGATTAATCCAAGAAGAAGGCCTGTTATAAAACAGCCTGGCATGTTTTCATACACGCTGACGGGTGGGGGGGAGGAGGGGAGAAAAAGACAAAGAGACACAGAGGTAGAGCAGCGGAGGAATCGGCTACAACCAGCTCCACAGACCTGATACTAAACAGTTTCAGGGAAGAAGGTCGTCAGGAGCGTCTCTCGTTACTGTTTTGGCTCGAGGAGCGAATTGTTCCTGCTTGCATGTGTGTGGTCACTGCGAAAGGAGAGCAGTGATTGGTCGAGAGATTTCTTCATTCCTCTGACATTTGAAGAAAGGCTTAGTGATACGTGTAATGAAATGGAACTAATGAAACGTCAACGTGCATAACACCAGCATCAGGTGATTTATTAGGTGTTCCCAGTCCCCTGCGATAGATTCGTCTTTCATTACAGCAAATTATAATCCTTTGTGCTCAGCTGTTCCTCCTCAGCGAGCACCAGAGTATGTCATATTTCCTCTGTTGTCACTCAGAAGCATCTCGTGAGGACAGGATGTTGAAGAAAAGCCCAAAAGTAAACATTGCATCACACATTGTAAAACCACCATCTCTTAGTGGAGGTGTTATTGTGTTAAACCATGTCAACACCACACTGATAGTTCTGATTATACTTGTAGGATAAGAAGAATATCTGATGTAGGTGTAACTGCACGATATCACACATAACAGCACCAGTCAGAACATGTATACATACATCACCTTCTTTAAAGGGTGGATTCACCCAAATGATCAAAAACATACATGCATACATGACTTAAAGTCCGAAATTTTTGGAAAATTTAAGTAATAATTTTGTATAAAAGTTTGTTTTATTAAACCAAATGTCCAAAACTTACATTTTGTTTAGTTTACTATAATATATGACAAAAAAAATACAGATTTAAAGCATTTGAGAAGCTGCAACCAGGGAATAAATCAATTATCAAAATAGTTGCTGGTTAACATTTATCATTGCAGCTCATATCAATACCACTCATATCTGTATGGTATTTAATTTAAAGCCACACCCAGTAGCTGAGCACTGTCGCCTCACAGCATGGAGGTTCCTGGTTTGAATCCTGGTTGGACTGGGTTCTTTCTGTGTGTAGTTTGCATGTCCTCCCCGTGTTTGCGTGGGATTTCTCTGAGTAAGCCAGCTGCCTCCCACACTTGCAGATTGGGGTTAGAACAATTGGAGATACTAAATTGACAATAGGTGTGAGTGGTTGTTTATCTCTGTATGTTGGCTCTGTGATAAGCTGGTACAGCCTCCCTGTTCTGGTCTGAAGGTAACAGCATATCCACCAGCAATAGTGGGATACAGCCACCCTCTAAACAGCGAAAAGACATAAACCACTGTGGTTTTATTCAGAGAGAGTGCTGAGGCAGTGTTGGGCACAGTATTTTCATTTTTGCACGCATGTAAAAATAGGAATCGCCTGTGTCTCTAAGAGTGTCTCCCAACATGAGTCTTTTATTGCAGCATGCCACTACTACAAAGACTCGAGTGGGGAAAGCCTGCATTGTTTATAAGTCGCGTCGACGATGCCTGAGCGAGAGTCGCCTCAGACGTCATTCGTTTCATGTCAGAGCGGCAGTCTGGTGCTCCTCTCTCACACTTTTCCTGCAAGATCTCAGCACCAGAGATGTTGGCTTTGAAGCATCTCCTGATCCTCCTCTTCATCGTACCGTCTCCCCGCTCCGCTCAGCTCCTCTTCTCCGCTGTGGTTCCCTGCTGGAGGAGTGTGAAGGAATCTCATTGACCTAGTTAACATCTTGTGTCAGACTGCACCAATGGGAAGGAGAGCAGGCGTGAGCAGAGGAGTAGCGTAGGGACTCTGCTGTAAGTTGAAAATCTGCTGCAGTGACACACATCCATATAAAGATCCCCCATTTACATAATGAGCAGCAGAGGGTGTTTGTTTGAACGTGTTGCTGTTGATGCTGGATGCTGTTTCCAAAGATTAGAAGGTCAGACCCCCCGTTGACAACATCATAAAAAGCATGGAAGTCAATTTAAGAACATTCCCGTCGGTCAAAGTCTGCTTCGCACTTGATAACATTAATATTAATGTACGTCTTAAAGTGAAGTAGGCCAAACCTGAACCGTGTGGCCGTAAAGCTTTTTAGCAGCGATGATGTTGCTTCGCTCTCGGCAAACCATCGCCGACACAAAGCAAATGGAAAAATCATCGATTTTGCATGAAACCCAGGAGCGATGTGTTATGAGTCTGGAGCTGCGTCGTTTGAAGTTTAAAAGCCTTGAAATAGGAAATTCCTCCTCCGAGTTTTTTTTTAGATGCAGACATTTTGAAAGTGTTTTAATTTAAAAAAAAGAATCGTGTCTGCTGCTTTTATCATCGCAAAACATCCCGAAGCATTCGTGGTTGCAGGAATCAGAGCATTTGAGAAAACACATTAACGGTCAGCGTAACTCTTCAGAACTTGTGTTTCTTATATAAATTCAAAGCATCGTTTTTAATATGAAAGCCTTTTAGCCTTTAGATCATGTGTTAAATGATAGTATAATATACATTCTGAATTTAGCAGATTAACTCATTGTCTATGAAAGCAAGAAAACACCTGGGAGCTGTTTTCTTCATGATCAAATTACTTGAGGTGCAAAGTCACAGCTGCAGCTGCCATTCAAGGCCCCTGTGAGGAGTTTCAAACTCAGAAATAAGAAAAGGAAATTGGGTAAATTTAATCCATCGCTTTTGCTCCGAGGTGATAGATTATATTTAATATGCTGCAGAAAGATGAATCATAACTAAAAAAGCATGATCACGTAGAAGCAGCTCCAAACAGAACCTGAAGTGTTGCTGCAGACACCTGGCTGAGATTTACTCAAATTTCAAAAACTGGCATTAAGTCCAGTAAAAAACCTAATCTCATCATCACAGTGAGTTGCTCAGTTTAACCTAGATCTGAAAACGGAGGAGCCACACACTTCCCCATTCAGGGCCCCGCTTCTCCACTGTGAGAAATGTTATTAGCAGTTATATTTAGGCAGGTTGACAGCAGCTTGGCAGGCTGTAACTCAGCCTGATCGGTTGTGTTCCTCACCTCTCCTCCGAACACAGGGAACAGAACAATACGGCTCCCAGTGGCAGGTGAGGGCCTCGTCAAGGGTTGTGGAGAGTGAGAAGTTGTAGGTTTCGATCTCTGTTGTGTAGCTGACTTTTATACGAGGGAAGAGCTATGAAAAATAACTCAAAGATGCCATTAACAATACAGATGCCAGGTGAAGCTGATAAGATGAATAGTTCTTGAGATATGTGAGCCACATAAAGAGAGACAGAGATTTTTAGAATAAGTAAATAGATGAACGTACGTTAAATGCGTTTGTGAATCATGTTGCTTCTTGCCTGTAGGACCTTCATATCCAAAACTGTGCTGATGTAATCACCAGTTCTATAAAATAATCCAAGCCTGGTCACATGTTCCCCATCAGCCCCTCAGTCCTGTATGTCAAACTGTGTGTTTCTCAGTTTGTAGATGAGACCACGGGGTGTGTGTGGAATCAGTGAGTCGGTCAGTGATGGATTAAAAGAGCTCATTTCATGTGGCAGGGGTCAGAGTCTGTCTGAGTCACAGAAGGCTGTCACCACGTTCCCGCCGACAGCAGCTGGGTGACACAGCGCTGCCACAGCGCTGCCACAGTGTAGAGACGAGGTACCAGACTTTATGGTTTTATGTCGGAGAGTCTCCTTGCACGTAGGAGTAGACATGATCCATTGTTGACATAAAGATATTGACAGTAACACCCTTAGAAATATTGGCTTTTTAGCAGATAAACCCTCCACTGTGTTCACTGGATATTCACTATCTTTGTGCATGAAGTGTTTGGTGCTGCACAGACAGCACATGTTGTGTTGTTGGAGCTTTTCTGTAGAAAACAGCTGCTCTCTGCATCTGGAAACTACACAGATGAGTGTCGCTTGAACCAAAGGGTTCTAGTTTCGATGCTCAAACTATGGTACAGTATCGACTGTAGTTTTGAAAACAAATTCAAACAATACACAAGTCTAAACAAAGTATTTTAAGCTTTATTGACAGTAAAGGAAAATCTTAGATTCAGATCTTATTGTGTATTTTTTTTTAAACTCAAGATGCTTTTAACTTTTCTCAGTTCAAAGCAACATACGCTCCTTGACAGAGTACAGAGCTGTGTCCGGTCGACCTCGCTGCATCTCTTTAGCATCTGCCTTGATATTCAGAGTGCTCTATTTTGGGAGATATACAGGTCTTGGAAGCTGCGTGAGCAAACTCCCCTGTGTATATTTCCTCCATACAGTAGATGCATCTGAGCATCGTGGGAGCCTATAGACAAGTTAGTGCTTTGGGTTTGAAGGGAGATGAGCTTGTTGTAGAAGATGTGAGGGTGAAGGACAGATGGGAGGCAGACAGAGGCTGACACTTCCAGCTCCCTGGGGCTGTGTGTTGCATGCACACACTCATGATTAAGTGATGACTTCAGCAATAAAGAGTTGCCGACACAGCTTGTTACAAAAAAGCAAAGAATTTATCAAAAAGCTGCAGCATCTTAGTGAATCTTATCCCTCTGGCATCCACCTCTTCTTCCTGCTCTTCACAGCGTTCAATTACACAGGAACTGACACAAAGGATGAGTGAGTTTAAACAGCTCCACAGGCTTCTCAAGCTCCCATAACAATATGTGTCATAAAAGTATTAATCTGAAAATATCCCTGATTATTACAGAAAACTGAAATATGAGCTGATATCCTTTAATAGCGGGTTTTGAATTTGAAGCATTTGAATTTAATAGATGATTTTACCCAAGTTAATTTATTGTACTGTAAGTGTCATAACGCTGATCCATAAATAGAAATGGAAATAAGAATAAATCTAAATTACTGGACATGTAAACAGAGGACGGAACAACATTTGTATTTTTTTCCGTCATGAGGCAAATATATGATTCTGAACAAACAGCAGCTTGCATCGTGAAGCTCACAGCGCAGGAAACAGATGAAATGACAGAATGTTCCTAAACAAATGTGGAAATGAAACAGCAGAGAACAATCAAGTCCCTTAAAGACCCGACATTAGCATATAAATAGAAAACTAATTAACAAGGGCGAGAGTAAATTATTGGCAAGTAAAAGCAAATGTTTATTTCAAGAAATGCTTCTTCTCTCTGCCTCAATTGGTCAGAGAAAATCTGTTAGACACATATTAGTGTTAAAGGTGTCTGATGATGCTTGGCAGAGGTAACAAACAGCACAAGTTCTAGGAGACACAGACTTACTCAACAGTCATGATGATGCTGAAGATCCAAATTTAGGTGAAATTAAGTTTCTCAGGTCAGGAAAACCCATTTCATCAGGAAGCTGTGGCGCCTGCTGTTCAAACACGACCCCCCCGGACCTCTGCTGCCACCTGAGCTCGGATGTCGTCGTCTTTCACACGGCCCAGTGGCAGATTGGTTGTCTGCTGGGATTTGATAATACAATCTCCCTTTGCTCCTTCACTGGCTCCCCTCCCACCGTTTTCAGGCCACAAGGACCACATGTGTGCAGAGGTGAAGGCCCCCCCCCCCCCCCCCTTATTACCGACCCATTGTGAACCATTTGTCACACACAAGGGGACAGAGAAATATTGAGTGGGCCATAAGTGGCGCGGGGGTGAAGACGACCTCATTGTCAGCCAGCTGGATATCAACGAGCACTTCCCCTTTTCAACCCCACACCCTCCTCCAGTCTTCCTCCCCCCCGAAGCTCCTGTCACAAATAACGAGAAGCTGTTGTCTGGTTCCCATTAGTGAGCAGAGGACGCAAGGCAGGGGATCCTAATAGTGTCCTAGACCCTGAAACAACTCCATGATCATGGGATTTATTTATCTGTGGCTTATCCCCATACACCTTTTCTTAATGGTCGCAGAAGGAAAACCTTGAAAAACAGCTCGGCTCATGCTAGTCATGAATAGTAGATGATCTTCGGAGTGGCTGGAGGCCGTCGCTCGATGATTATCGTGGGCTTGAGGATAACAAGCCCCTGATAAAGGCTCAGTTAAAGCTCCGGCAGCCATCTTGAGGAGGCTATTTACAGAAACAATCAGATATTGAAGAGGCGAAATAACACTATTGTTGTTTTCACAGTAAATTCAGTTTCTGCCCTCACAAACAAGTTTTTCTTATACGAGATGTCTGAAGATGTTTAGATTTTCTACATTTAAATTGTCTGTGAGGCTAAAAATTCAATTTGTCATCTACACACGTCTGTGGCGTGTATATCATGATGTTTAAGTGACGAGTAAAAGCAAATAAGCAAGTGAAGGTGCTGCTGTTGTCGACCATGCTAACTTTAGCTCACTTGCTAACAGTGTCAAAGCGCCTGTCGCTCCGAACAGGCAGACGTCCGTCATCCATGTGTAAGTGTCACCTGCTAAACTCAAGGAAAAGGCAGGAAGTCAATCTGCTTCGATCAGCACTCGAGAGGATCAGCTCTCAGAGTAAAAGCTCACAATCTCCTCGATGCCGACGATCTCACAGACTCCATCAAACTGAACCAATATTTAATTTGTCTCCACGTTCTAGTGATATTTTGGATTTCGAATCAAATGTGACGGCTCTAACACAGACGGATTGAATCCACTATTGGATTTGGTCTTTTCCTGGGATGTGTTGATGACAGTGAAGAGATACATTTGTGAGAAAATGAATAAACGTAAAGATATAACAACACCGGGTTTATCCTTTAATTCTCCTTTTGAAAGGGGAATTCTGAATCTAAGCCAAAACCAAGTCTGGTTACATAAAGGAAGAGATGATCCCTGTTCCCTACACGTCTGAGCCGCTGATATTTGTTATGACAGCAGCCGTATGGGAAAGTGTGGTATCTCTTTCTGTTTTTATGATTTGTCAGCATTATTTCGCCTGCAGCCCTTCAGTCAAGTTGAAGCTCTCCGATCTTTGCCCGTGTCCTCTGAACATCATGATGAGTGCGGAGTGACATTTTGCCTTCCCTCGCCCCCCCCCTCCCCTACTCGACTCTCTCTCTCTCTCTCTCTTATCTCTGCACATTACACACGCCACTGGCCCGATGCCAGCGCCGGTCGTCCCAGAATACTCGGCGGACCTGCTCAGGAGCTCGCAGGCAGATGACATGGCAGCTCTTCCCTCCTCCTGGTGTGTCTGAGCCACAGTGTCGTTTATAGCCGTTGGTGTTGCTCCACAAATGGGACGACTCCTGTGACACATTGCATTTACTATTTAGTTATTTTAATAACCTAACGTCAGCGTCCTGTGTGTGAGCTGCCGATGAGAGGGCAGACTTTTTGGACGGCTGTGGATGACCTCCAGACAGAGCAGCCACCAGTGAATGAGTTTCACAGATATCGGCCTCTTTTGGTCACCTGTGTCCCTCGGGAAGGAGTTTTCTTTTTCTGCTGAGTCTGCACGGCCTTGTAAAGCACCGGCCTGCAGCTCATTTACACACATTCCCCCCCGGGAGCTGCTCGCTACAATCTCCTGCCTGCACCAAGGACCATGTGATAACTGTCCAGGGGAGAAAAGGAGCTTCTCATTGATCGTTCATCTCAAACAAACACTTCTATTAACCCCTTGAGATAGTTGTAGCCTCCTGCACTTTGCTTTTATTATGACAATGCCACACTTTTGTATAAAGGGGATAATCTGCCTTGTCTTTAGGGTTAAAGTTATTCCACAAGTAATAGATTAATCAACTTTATTGTTTCAGTCTTTCAACCGAAAGAATCAAAACAATTCTGAATCTTCTCTGACTCCAGCCTCTAAAATGTATAACTGTATAAATGATATAACTTGTCACTTATTCTGGAGGACGATGAGTCTGATTTTCAACCTGAAGAAACCAGATCGTTTTCATAACATTTCAAGTGATTATTCCTTTATTTTGTTCAGCGTAGCATAAAAACATTAAGACTGGTAACAGGAGGAGAAACAGCAAGTCTGATGTAAAACCTGCATCAATCAGCACCTTTAGTGAAACTAGTCCTTGATGAACAGCCGTTAATTTTTAGACCGTTAGTCTGTTAAACCTGCTCCAGCCTCATGAACACACATTAAAGAATTAGGTGCACCATCCCTTTGTATGACAAGTTTAGGAGAAACACAAAATGTTTGGCTTGAAAACAGTTTAATTCAGTGTTTTAATATTTTACAAATGTTTTCTGCAGTTAACAACTTCAATTCAGAAATATTTGTATTATTCTTTAACCCATATTCCTTGGTTTATTATTTATCATTACTGTAATGAGTCCTTCCCACCCCTAGGCCCTGGCCCCACCCCTCCACTTAAGTATGGTGGAAATTGTCTGTTTAGTTATTGCATAATCCTGCTGAATAACAAAACCAGCAAACAGGCATGAGAACTGTTTTTGGGGAAAGTCTCAGAACTGGAACTGTTTTCAAAATGTTCCCTGATGTTGTTTCCTCGTGCCTCGCTGTCTCCTCGTGTCACTTTGACAACAGAAAGGTCAGTCAGCACCTCCCCCCCCGCTGGCCTCCAGCCATCGAGGACCTGTGTCCCTGTTAGACGACCACCAGCTCCTGCACAGAGCAGTGACGGGAGGTTGCCAGTTCTGCACTTGTCAACCCTCCACGTGAGCGAGGGGGCCACATCAGACCCCACAGCAGCTCAGTGGTTATCATGGCTACGTCCAGTCTGCTCTTAAAGGCCACAGTGTTTTATGAGGGCAACACTGCAGGCAGGTCAGAGATGATTAATAGCAGCACAAGTAGGAACAGCAGCAGCCGCACGTCACTGCGAGTCGAGAACATTAACGTCAGGAGGAAATGTTAAGTAAAGTTTAAAGTGTTTCTATAATGTTAAATCAATTGCTCAATTCTCCGTGTCAAAGAGGCTGAGCCCAGATTTTTCAGTTTGTCCGTCTCAAACCATTCGTTTCCATGGCAGCCAGAGATGGACAGGCCAGTGACGCAGAGGGTCATTAATTACTCTGTGAAGATTTCCTGCTTCACGACTGTTCACAGGACGACCGACCACTGTTGACTGTTGCCTCTGAGTCTCCTCTGACGATCATTAAAAGACTTTGTGCTTAATTAATTCAGACTTTCCTTCTTTAGTGTGTTTTCCTGTGAGACCTGAGACGAGTGTACTTGTGAAGAATCGAGCAAATAGTACAGTGAGAAGTGCTCATGTGGAAAACTGGCTCAGTCTAGATCAGCGGTTCCCTCGAAGGGGAACAAGATAAACCTGAGAACCCTGCATGTGATTAAACCAGAAAGAAACCAAATTACACCTCAGATACACAAAATCCATTCTTGTCTAATATTGTGGTACATTGTATAAACAGAACAACAGCATATTAGTTACAGAAAATGATAGTAAACTTTTCACTTGACTTCTTGAAGGGAGTTGAAAGGTTTCTCCTTTTATAATAAAACTATAATTTCACCCAAGAGCCTTTATACCTTAATCGTATCCCCCAAAATATAATAGTGCGTCATTCATTGCTTTTGGCAGTGGAGTCTCCATAGAAACAGCTGTTTGTCACACGTTTATTCTCCTTATCGCTGTTGGCTCAGTGATGTGGACAGATTCGCAGACTGCAGGACGAGTCCACCTGCCCTCCTTCTTATCCACCTGCCTCTGGTCTAATATCCTCTTATCTTAAAGAAGATAACACAGAATCCTCACTGCCTCCCTCCTTCCTTTATTTCCTCCCTTCTTTTCTTCTCGTTAAAGCATCCAGAATACGCTTGTGTGGCACTGAGCTCTTGGTGGCTGATACATGAGCACGTAGAGTAGTTTCCAGTACGGCTTTATGCACTTAAAATAAAATGCTAAACCTGCAGAATAGAAATGAATCCGTCCAGGCTGCGTGTCAGGAAGGTACCGTGAGATGCAGCATATTGTAATCACACGTTTGGGAGAAGCTGAAGCTGCTAATGGGAGCAGTCACTGAAGTATGGCCTGCGCTCTCTCTCCTGCCGCCTTCTCACCGTGGGATCTGCCGACTCAGCGTAACAGACTCAAGGCAGTTCAAGAACCAGTTTGCCAACGAGTCAATGTATCTTGCATGCAACACACACACACACACACACACACACACACACACACACACACACACACACACACACACACACACACACACACACACACACACACACACACACACACAGTGACTTATCACAAGGCCGAGATTGTGTCACACTGTTAAACCTGGTTCACTGTGGAAGGAAAACAAATTGTTGTCGCTCAAACGCCCACATATGTTTGGAGGCCATTATCCTCTGATCAGTTATTAGTATTATTACCAGCTAATTACTGTCTCCTGTTGTTTTGTCTAAATCAGCATGTAACAGAATCAGCACCGCACAAGGGATTAGTAGAAAAACTCTTGGGGAATTGTCTCGCTTCCCTTAAAAGTTGTCTCCACCTTGTGTCTGCGGTTTGTGCCAGCTGGCAGCGTGGCAGCGTGTTCCTCTGCACGCAGCGTGCCAGGCTGCCGCGTTGTTTCGGGGGGGGGGGGGGATTTGTAAAGCGCGAGTGAAAGGCGAGTGACACGCCCCAGAAAAGCTCCATTGTGCTGCTCTTTAATGGACGTCGGGTCTCAGACTGAGGGTCAGGGACAGCTTAGCGGCGAGAGGAACAGTGTGGGAGTGACCCTCCGCTGCTCACACACGACCTCCTGCAGACACGCACATACACAAACATTCATTGACACACACAGACACACACACAGAGGCAGGCATACTGGGCTCACACTGATATATAACCTGTGCATGTCAGCATAGGTCTCTATAGCTACCAGTATCGATTTCTCCGAGAACGACTGTTTTCTCAGGCTATAGGCTGCTGTAGGACCTGCACGTCTCTGGTGGGCGACCGAGAATAGAAGCACAGTTGACACCTCATATAAAACAGACTTTACTGCCACAGGGGTTTACAGGAAAAGCAGTAACCTCGTTTATAGTTCAGTATATTACGATGCAAATGTGCTTCGTTGGTCCTTTTTTTTCCGTCTTTGTGCGATAACAAGATAACTTGAAAATGTGTAATTCAATTACTGTGAAATATGTCCGACAAACAGACGATAAGTTAATAAGATTCGTGCGATGATACAGATCAAGCATTTCCTGTGTTGTCTGTTAATAACATTTCAGCCACAATGTTGTGCTGCGTTCATGGAGCAGAAGAAAGGACCGGACACCTCGGATGTTTTGTTCTGTATGTTTCCTTGTCGCAGGCTTTATTTGGAATATAAGGTTGTGCACATTATAACAGGTTTTCCCATCACATTCTTGTTTTTGACATTTAAAGTTAGAAGAATGAAGAAAGAAAGAAAGAAAGAAAGAAAGAAAGAAAGAAAAACAAAACATTGCCCTGAACTGAAAATCTGAACTGATAACAATACAAGCGTATTAAGAAGTGCAAAGAATTCGTTGGTTTACTTAAAAAATTAAAGGTTTATAAAGACTCAATCCATAATTCCCAGCAGCTTTTGTTGTGTGCAAGTCTTTTTTTCATTTTTTCATGAAACACATTAATCTGAACGTTAACCAATCCTTGCTTTCTTACTTGCAATTGAAAAATAAACATACTTCATCACACTTGGATCCTTTAAGTTGTTTAATTTTAATAAAAGTTGACAACACAACACGAAGTAGCACATGAGAAACATTTTCCACTATGTTATTGATAAATGTTGGATTTGAAATGATCATTGAAATGAGGCAGACCGAGTTAGTTTCATGCTCTAACTAATGAAGAACAGATATTTTCTCACTGTTCCCACTGGTCTCAAAATCTGAGTGTTGAAAAAATCAATTCAGTAATATTCTCTAACTTTCTGATCTTGTCTCACTTCAAAGATCATCTCTTATCGCCTGCGAGAAACTCAGTGATGGATATTTTCCCTCATGTGCTGGAAGTATAATTAGTTTACTTTTACCACTTGTGAGGAATAAAATATAAGCTATAAACACAACACAAATTATTTCATTGTGAAGCTGTTCAATTAAATAGTTGCGTATTTACTCATCGACCAGACATGGAGCAACATTTGCCTTTATTTAAAGCCATGTTTGTGTCTGCCGGACAATCGTAAGTTCCATATTCACTTTGCTTTTAGCTCTGTTTTGTTCTCCACCACCTCCTGAAGAAAATACCTCTGCTCTGGAGCCACTTTCCTCTCCAGCTGGTTTTTGCAGTTGGTGTCTAAACTATCTGTGGAGCTCTAACATATCAAAATACTGTGTAATAAAATACTCTGCCACTATACAAGCAACTCCTTTCACAGTACACGCAGCCATTTGATCTATTATTAATCTGAAAATATCGATGAGTGCAGCTTTAAGATCTTGTGTGTGGAGGAGTTTTGCCTTTTTTTAGATCTTCGACTAACGAACTGACTCAAAGGAGGGAAATAAACCCGCCTCGATGTCGAGCTGCAGGAGCCACAGAGAGGATGGAGTCTGTTTACATCTGTTTACTGCTCCTGTTTGCTGAGGATGGTCTGACATTGGAGTGACCTCAGACTGCTGCATCCTGCCTGTGTTTCATGCACCGACAGTAATATGAACCCACGACTGCTTCGCACACACGCAGCAGCAAGAAGAAGCGCATGCTACACCCACACCTTCTCAGACACACGCAGGAGACTGGTGACCGCAGATGTACAGACGTGCACGATAACACATGTGCACCTAGTGTCAGTAGCGCACTCTACTGGATGACTTTAAATTCATTCATCTTTGATTGGCTTATTGCTTTTTGAAATATCGCTGCCACAGCTATTCGCGGTAGCCAGCGTGGGGGTCTTTGCACGTCGCATGTTCACTGGCAAATTGAATTGCAATGGATTTGCATGGTTCCTGTTTGGCTAGATAGAGCATCTCCAGATGTAGTATATTTAGACCACTGCAGGTGCTGAGAGCCAGAGATTGATCGTCTATAAAAATAACACAGCTCCATGTATCAGGTTGCAGCAGGAGCATGAATAGAAAACACTCGCATGCATCGGAACATGTCCTTGAATGAAGGAAAAAATGTGATTAAACGATTCAAACAGGGTGTTTGACACGTATGTGCATCCAGTCAAGTTTGTGTGTCGTTTTAATTAATTTATTGAAAGGGATTACAGTCCAGATTGGAGGCTCATTCATCCAGATCTCACTAATATAATCTGCCTCGGAACATTTCACAGCGACTTATCTCTCTGAGCTCTCCCGTCGGCTGAGCGATATTTATTCTGTTGTGTTGGAGTCTTAGGCTCCTCTGTCAGGGTGGAGAACGGGTTTATCTGCATCCAGCGGCCGTCGCAGCTCCTTTTGTGCACCGCTCCCCCTGGTACCCCCCCCTCCCTCCATCCCGCCCCCTTTTCGCTGGTCACACCACGCTTCCTGTTAAATCCCATTACCGGAGCCAGACGCCCCTCTCCACACTGTGCAAAATCTGAAATAGGCCAAGCTGCTGAGTACAGATGCTGCCGCTCTGTTCCCATTCTTACACATCCTCCACCCCCCAAAATATTTTTGTTCCTCCCCTCCCCATCGGGTTCTTCTTTGCAGTGATGTCACTTGTTCCAAAAATGTCTCAGTTTTACGCAAGCGGGCGTGTCAGCGTACACAATACTCTTCTTTTCCTTTGTGAACACACCAGAGTTTCCAAGATCATGTTTTTCCCTCAGTGTCAGAGCTTCACTGCACAAAACTGTTCCTATTGACTGATGTGCTTTTACATATAGATTATACTGTTCTCCCTTTAGACTTGGATTGACACTAATGGATGACGGAACACACCTTCAAACACACACACAACATAATGGCAACTCTAATTTTAGCGCAGCGTAGAGTAACACAACACTGTCACACACACACACCATTCACTGTCTTGACGTCATCATTTATCTGCACCATAAACGACACACACACACACATGCATACTCACACACAACGTTTGCCTAACTAGATTTCTTAGGACATTAAGTTTGACCTGAAACCTCGTGCCTAAACTTAATCCCTGCATCACCTTTAACCTAACCACTAATTCTAATCTAATCTCAAAATGAATTTACCTTTAATTCAACTCGTCCGTTGCCCAATCCTGATTCTAAATTTAACTCTAATCTATTTTAATGAGGCTGCTGCAGGGAAATCTTCAGCAGAAAAAAAATAAATAAATACAAGATCATCCAGTTGAACCTGAAATTGAACCAAGATTGTTGCATCACAACACAACATGATCCAGCCCAGTGCACTGGGTTAGTCAATCTGATGCACTGTGTCCCTGATGCTCAACACTTTGCAGCTTTGCAGGAAAACGTCCAATTAACCCCTAAACTTCTAATCAACCTAAGTCTATGCCATGAAATGAGGACCCTGAAACCAATCTTCATTTTAAAGCCTAACCCGAGTCTTAAATTTCATTTTAACCTTCAACCATAACCCTTAACTTATAATTCCAGGCCTTCAGATGTGTTTTTTCCGTCTGAATGACCTAATTTATATGGTCTGAAGTCCAGCTGGTTCTCAGAGGGATGGGACAACACCCCAGAGAGCACACACGCCCCCTGCATCTCGCATGTCCTTCACGGGTGACATGTGTGAGGCCACATTACGATGGGATGGAGATGTGGAAGAAAGAGAAGAGAGGGAGGGAGGGAGGGATTAAGACCAAGTAGAAAAAGGGATCAGACGGTACAGGTGGAAAGTACAGACTGCCAGTGGAATACAGACAGACAGACAGTCAGTCAGTCAGTCAGACAGTCAGTCAGTGAACCAGGACCCCCAGCGCCTGCTTCACCCAGTCCCAGCAGGGTAACGACTGTGTAACTACAATCTGCTAATGCCATCAGCTGGCAGATGCCCAGGGGAGTTAAACCAGTCACACCAGTACAGCAGCTCAGCTCCGACACCAGCTGGAGCTGCCCCCCCCCCCACCCCCCACCCCGCCTGCATGACTGCCTGCCTGCCACTAACCCAGGCTAAAAGGCTTGTGAGAGCAGTGCATGCAAATGATGATGAAGAGTGATGCAAGTGTTTATGTTTGGGCTTTTTTTCAATGTTTCTGCACATGACTGCACTCACGCAAATAACGTTGAATTGTGTGTAGGTGTGTGTGTGTGTGTGTGTGTGTGTATATATGTGTGTGTATATGTGTGTGTGTGTGTGTGTGTGTATGTGTGTTGCAGATTGAGTTTTTAGTTTAGCAAGAGACTCTATAAAAGCTGAGCTGCTCAGGAGGCGTCACCGTGTCTCGTTGTGTTGTACAACTGGTGATTATTTAAACCTTTTTTAATCCAATTATTTGGTTGTAACAAAGACTCGGCACAGTGTGACGTCTTGTTCCTTCAGCTCAAAAATCTGTTCAAACATCACAGATATTCAACCCTCGCTGTGATGAAACTGAAAAAAATCAAATTTGGAAAAATCCAAAACCAACACATTTTTAGGATTTGTTCTTGACAAAAAAATCAAATAATCAATCAATAAAAAAAAGTCAATTTAAAGATTAATTTTATGTAAATCAACAACTGGATTCAACAAGTCTCTCAATTATTATTTTTTCTGAATTGTTTTTATTCCCTTCCTTCTCTTTGGAGTCTCTGTGTTACTGATTGTATTTTGTTCTTTTGATTTGCTCTTATATAAAACATTTTAAATGCATCTAAATACTTGTCTAAATGTGAAATAGTTTCAAAACTGTTTAAAAAAAACACAACACATAGTATGTGTAACTCCAGAAAATATTGAATAAGTTGCTTTCTGTCAATTATTATATCAAACCTTTATTATCAAAGTAACAGCAAACAACAATATTTTTTGGGGATTAGTGTGAACTGGTATTTAAAGGTCAGTTTGCCCACTTGTATTTCCAGGTAAAGGACACAGACAATCTTATTGATTCATGTTCCTTTGGTTCCTTTTCTCTCTTATCACACGTTCGTTGTCGATTCCGAGCCTCAAATTGAGTTCAGCACACAGGGAACAGGAATCCCTGGTTGTCTGGGGTTCAGAGCAGCTTTGCTCAAGATGCCGACTTAATCCGCCGTCTCCCCAGAGAGGTTAGCTCCGTCACCACGGCTGGGAATTAAACCGCGACTGGTGTTGGAGATACTCGGGTTGGTGGTCGGGGGTATTATAGGCAGAGATGAGCAGAGTGTGTAAACAACTGTGACCTGTCATCGCTCTCAGTCATTTTGACATGTGGCTAATTTGGAACTGTGAAAATATGAGCATAAACAAATGTGTTTGCTTCTCTTTTGAGAGAGAATCAGTGTGTTTGTGTTGTGACAAGATTAAACAACACGTCATGTAATCGACACGCGGCAAGAGATGCTTAAAAACATCCATGTACTTTTAACCTGTCCATATTTAGCTCCAAGCAGAAGTGTCTATTTCAGTGTGGAGGAAAACAGACGAGCTTAAAACACATTGGCAGAGAACTGTGTCAGTAAATCTGATTTATAAAATCCTCATCATGGGAAACTCCAAGTTAAAAGTTAAACACACAAAAGAGAGACAAACTTCCCACACTGTCACTGTCACTGCGCCCTGTTCGGTTGTGTTCATGTTTTGGTGCCGTCTCTAAGTGGGCGCTTCCTTCCTGTCACCGAGCCAGCGACTGAGTCAAAGTGCGTTCCTGCTTCGGGCAAAACCGGTTCCACCTCCTCACACTTTCCACCCGTCTGGCCATGAATGATTCACACTGTCCTGTGTGTTGCGCTGGGAACTGAGCTCGTACAGTGAAGAGTTTGCTCCATGTCAGTGAACTTAGAGGAAGGAGACCGTGATGAATAATATTTTGTTCACTGACTTTGTTCTTCAGTTGGGAAAATGTCTCCTCCTTTCAAAATATGTTTCTCATTTATTGTTTCTCAATTGAAATATTTGAGGCCAAGCCTTGACTCCTCAAACTGTTTATTCCCATAAACTGACATAAAATTGAATCTCAAGTGCAAAAATACGATGAAGTAAAGAAACATGCTGAAATACTGAGTTAATGACAGCAGCTGATTCATTGTTGACCAACAGAATCTTATATTATTGCAAAATACATATATATATATATCTTTTACTCTCTTTACCAATGCAACAGGGGATTTTTCAACAAGTTCCCAATAATTCATGGATCTCGATGAAACTCAGGTAGATTTGTGGGACTGATATTTGTGAGTATGTGCTGTCATATGCGCTCCACTGAGCTCCATTCTACTTCATTATGAATTCAATATCCTTGGATTGTCAGTCATAAAAAATCTACACATCAACCAACAATGAAAATAACACTTCATCACAGCCTTTGTGAAGTTTCTGATATAGTGGAACTACATTGAAATATGACAGCGACTCTGAGATTGAAACATTAATATTGAATCATGTTTCCTAGACAGGAGCCTGGCTGTGGCTTAACTTATCATCAGGACCTTTAAATAACTGCATCTGTTCCTGGAAACACGTTCACACTTCAAAGCTCTGCACTCTGCATTTATAGAGGGGGATTTCTCTCTCTCTCTCTCTCTCTCTCTCTCTCTCTCTCTCTCTCATCCTCTCCTCCCTCCATCCCTTCCTCTCTCTCTCTCATCCTCTCCTCCCTCCCTCCATCCCTTCCTCTCTCTCTCTCATCCTCTCCTCCCTCCATCCCTTCCTCTCTCTCTCTCTCTCTCTCTGTCTCTCGTGTCCCCGTCTTGTGCGGCTGCAGCTGATGTTGTAAGAGACCAGATAAAGATGAATGATTATATTTGTGGGTAAGACTAAGCTGCCGTGCAGAGGGCCCTGTTTTATCCAGGCTTTGCGTGCAGTGCCCACTGTAGTATTAGCTGCAGGACAGATTCCCCCATTGGACGGGCAGATGCTTTCCCTCCGAGCGTTGTGGAAGCACCATGTGTCAGTGAATCTGAGCCGGGATAAGACGTCCGTCACACCGAGCTCTCAATGGGATCTGAAGTGCCCTGCTGCATCACAGTGACAGAACATCCTCATCATCTGCACATCTGAAATTTCTCTCAACTTTATACACATATAAATCACATGTAGCGTTTATTAGCTCCTGATCCTCCACTCACTCGTAGTAAGACTCACATGTTGGCCTTTGATTCAGGCTGTGCATGAATCAGAGTAATTGTGTCATGTGATCTGGTAAATGCTTCTTACCTGATGGAGATGTCATGTAAGAGATTCACATAGATTAATGCTCAATCATGTCAGCTTGACCAATAACTCGACCAATCACGAGTCAGTCTCAGCTGTCATTCATGACGTTTCACGATTGGCAAATGTCCCATCTGCTAACATGAACGTGGCAGGGTTTATATACTGCAGCCACCCAGCGGGAACCCAGATAGTTTGTCCTCACTTTTAGGGCGGTGTCATGTCGTCCACTTTTATATGCAGTCTATGGTGTTTTTACAAACTCCAAACTGCAGATATCCTCACTGCTGAACTCAAAAAGCCACTTTTAATGTTTGTATCACTGTGTTGTGACGTTGGTGTTTTTGTTTTTCCGACTCCCTTACGCAGCATCAGCTGTGATAGTGTGTTTTTTTTAAATCCGTGTTTGGGTTCAGTTGCAGTTCATGTTTTACATCCCTCTTCTCTGCTCCTTCACAGACTGCTCTGAGGAGACGAGGGAGCAGGGAAACATTCAAAGACAAGAAATCCTCAAGTCAGGTAAAGAATTTATGGAAATATTATTTTCTGGACTTCAATATCAGCACGTATTTTGTGTTGAAGGATAAGTCTGTTGTTATTTTTTATTTCTTTAACAATTAAAGGCTGGGTGAGATGTTCTTTCATTACAATCAAGAGGCACTTACATTAGATTTGACTCAAACCCATGTACACCAGCCTTCTGTCGCAAATACTCACTAAGACACAAATATGTATTAATTAATGAGGTTGAGAGCCACAGACAATACTTAGATACAGTAGGATTTATATAGGTAGATAGGACAATAACACAATGATAATGGAAGTATAAAATATGGTCAACTGTATTCCTTTAAAGCTGCTTTGATCTATATTTCTACAGTAAAACACTGTGATTATTGGACTTAAATTAATCAGGTGACCAGGCTCACCAGTTCAAATGAATGATAATGTTTCTCTGTATCTGCTGGACATGTAAATATGCAACTATTGTATTTTTCTAGGAGGACAGTGCAGACCTCAGGTGCCAGCTCCAGTTTTCCAAGGAGGAGTCCAGCCTGATGAGGAAAAAGATGGCAAAGCTCGGCCGGGAGAAGGATGAACTGGAGCAGGAGCTGCAGAAGTACAAGACGGTTTACGGGGACGTGGACAGCCCCCTTCCTCTGGCTGAATGCTCCGGCGGAGGCCCTCACACCACTCGGGAGGCTGAGCTGCGATTACGGCTCAAGTTGGTGGAGGAGGAGGCCAACATCCTGGGCAGAAAGATTGTGGAGCTGGAGGTGGAGAACCGCAGCCTGAGGTCAGAAAATGACGACATCCGGTGTCAGTATGAAAGGGACTTCTTCGGGCGGGAGCCGTTCTCCAGCATGCCCTCATCGCCGTATGGTGGCGACGCGCTGGACTCGGCCAGTGAGCTACGTCGCCATCTTCAGTTTGTGGAGGAGGAGGCTGAGCTTCTGCGCCGCTCCATCTCTGAGATTGAGGACCACAACAGGCAGCTTACGACTGAACTCAATCGCTTCAAATTCGGCCCCAGCAGCAGCTCTGGGCCCGTAGCCGAGGAGGGTGGCGAAGGAATACTGTTTAAACCCGGTAACGGTGGGAACGGGAATGGTTCCAGTAGCGGGTTGATGATGGAGGAGCTAAAGTCGGCCAGGATGCAGATCAATGAGCTAAGTGGAAAGGTAATGAAGCTGCAGTACGAGAACCGCGTCCTCATGTCCAATGTCCAGCGCTGTGACCTGGCCGCACACATCGGCCTACGCACCGGCAGCCCTCGAGACAGCGATGCAGAGAGCGATGCAGGGCGGCGAGAAGCCACCGACGACGAAGAGACGGGCCGACTTCTTCTCCTCCATCCCAAACGAGAGGGCCCAATCGGAGGTGAGAGTGACTCTGAAGACATGTTTGAGAAGACAACGACCACCTCAGGGTTCGGAAGCATGAAACCCTCCGATGGCAGCGAGCTCAGTGCCACCGATCTGGCCAACCGCAGGAGGGAAGAGCGGGAGTCATTCGGCAACGTGAAGCGAGAGGCGGACCGGCTCGGCAAGACGGTGGACCGGCTCATCACGGACACGGACAGTTTGATCTTCGAGGGCCGGCTGCTGGTGACGACAGGAGAGAGCCTGGAGGGAGGGGCGGCGTCCGGATCCAAACCAGACGCGCAGGTCCTGGACAGCATCAACACTCGCATGAAGGCGTTCCGCACCGAGCTGCACATCTTCATGGAGAAGTTGGACCACGTCGGGGAGGGTCTGAGAGACAGGACAGACGATCTGTCGCCGATGCCAAACCTCACAGAGTCCAGCAGCTTCCTGTCCTCAGTCACCTCCATGTCCCGGGACTCTCCCATCGGCACCTTCGGAAGAGACCTGGTGACAGACTTCCAGGTAAGTTCAGCGAATAGACTCCCTGTGACCTTCTCTCGTGCTTTTTAAGGTTAAATCTTTTTTTCCCATTACTTTTTCCTAAATGTCAGTATGAGAGACGCCCTGAGAACAAGTTATCCATGATGGAGAAAAAGTAATTACTCCAGTTTTCTTGTGGCCATTGAAAACCATATGTTCTTTAGAAATAATCCCACCTGGGTGTTCTTCCAGATGGCTTCATTCCTTCACTGCAGCAGAAGGCAAAATGAAATCGCAGAATGATTTTAGTCGCTGACAGGATCCAGATATAGACGTAGCCTTGAGTAAACCCATTGGTGTCTTTGTGAAGAGGAGACTTCTTTTAGGTTTGATTGAAATACGTGCAGTCATTAGTCGACCCTTCAAGGCCAAAACAAACTAAACGAGATCCTCAGTCAGCAACGTGTGCAAAAAAAAATCAGCTCTAATTAAAGACAGTGGCCGCTCCGTGCATCTTTAGTGCACACACACTATCTGCAGCCAGGCTTCCTGTCAGTGGGAATCTCATTAAGTTGTAGGCAAACGTAGGATAGGTTTGCATTTTTTCAAATCTATCTTTATACAATTGTAAAAATACATTGAGACACAATGATTCCTCCTCTGCGTACTTTCTGTAGTGTGACTCCACTGTAAGAAATGACGGACAAAATCCACAGTCGTCGTGTTCCTCGTCGTAAAGGGGAAGTGCGTCGATTTTACACATCAGAATCTGTTTATTGGTCTTTGTCAACACTGAAAAAGTTGCATAAAGACTTGGAGACAGAAGTGATTGACATCTGCAGACCTGTCCTCAAGATATATGTATATAATATGAGGCTGTAGCAGGTATTTTTTTGGACAAAATTCCAAGGACAGTGTTTCTTTGTTGCGCCGTGGTGGAGGCATGCGTCCTAAAATACCAACTTGATAAGTTAAAGTCTAATATAAGCTTTGGCAAAAGTTAACACTACATTTTGCACAATGTGAGAACTGTAGATTTTGTCCAGCATCTCTTATAGTAAAGTCGTGCTACAGTAGAAGGGGAGTTTGACTGAGGTGGTAGAGCTGCTAAAAGCTATGCCAAAGCCTCAATATGAAATTGAGTTGGAAGCACCCCCCCGTCTACAAATCTCCAGTGCCAGCACAGGGTAACATATCAGCCCCCCCCTCCCCCCCGCTCCACCACGAGCCACCCAGCTCTACCACACTGGCACCATCGCCATCCCTCCCTCCCGACCGCTCCGCCCGCCACCACCATCGCTTCCTGCTGCTGCCGCCACATTCACATCTGCATCTTCATGCACATCCTGCCTGCCCCCCCCGCTCCTCTGCACTCACCGTCTGCAGCCGCCCTGCTTCCAGTCGACCAGGGCCAGGGTGGAGGGTGCTTAGGAGAGTGCTTGACAGGGTGCTTGGTATGAATGGAGCGAGTAGTAAGGGAGTGATGACGGCTTCTTCCATTTGGGTTTAGTTTTGTTTTCCTGACACAGTGAATTGTTGCATGATGAATTTTGGTCAATACTTTTTCCCCTTTACAGCTCGGCTACACCATGCAATCATTTAGTGGGACTCATAATGACACATAAATGGTGTAGCTGTTATGTTTGCACAAAATATTATCCCATGCACTCATACTGACACGTGGGATTGGTTACTCCACGGTGTTGCCAAGGAAACGAACCATAAAAATGTGTGTGCACTGACTAAAATAACCTCTGTTATTAAAAGTGAGTGTAACGGAGAGATGCATGGTGCTGTGTGAGTGGCCTGTGGAAGAACCGCGCTGGCTGGCTTCCTGCTTTCTGTCCTTGTGTTATTGCAGCTTAGTGTAAGTCCACATATTGTGTGCTCTCCCACAGCAGGTTCATTATCTCTGTGCTTCATGATCAGGCAGACACCTCGGACGTCTTTTTCTAGTCGTACGGAATTGAACCGACAGCTCCTCAAAACATCTCACTTCAAGAACTCAGTCTGCTTTGTATGAGATAACAGACTGAAGCTGCCTCCATGCTCATTCTATCCAATGACTTGTTTGTGCTTTGCTCCTCTGCCTGTGGGACTCACTGGTTAGTCTGGGTGAAGCTGGGTGGTTTGATCAAAGTTCACTGACAACTCACCTGTTTAGAGCAGGAAGGCTTCTGTCCACTGAGAACTGTTGAACTGAGAGCGTCAGAGATTTTAAATCACTGCAGCAAAGAGCAGGATGTACAGGAGGTGTAAACACGCTGAATACATTTAGATAAAGGAAGATACAGAACGTTCACAAGAGAAAGAAGTTGGGGGTGTTTTCTTGTAATTATGACTTCTGAATCTCTTCCAGCATCTTGTAATATGCAATTACAAGATTTTATCTGGAAAGGATCTCATTTAAAAAAGCAATCTCATAGTTATGATATAGTTATCTTGTTGGTACAAGATCTCTACGATGAGATTTGTACATGGAAATTATCTTAATTTACCTCAAAGTGATTATGTATATATTTTCACTTAATTCACATTATGAGAAAGTATCTTATTTACGATGTAATAACAAGAATTATTTCATAAAGAATTGGAAAGATGAAAGACAAGACCTGATTCAAATCTCATATATTGAACAGTAAAGTTTGTGATTGTGAAAGTGTGAGATACATGAGATTTAAATGTTTCATATGAGAGTGGATTTTCTCATAATGATCTTGAAATATTAATTTCTGTCTCGTAATTACAAATTTTTAAAATCTCTTGATTATCTTGTAAAGAGGTTGAAATATTCTCTTCTAATTATAATTTTCCTTTCTCTTAATAATGACAAAATTACAGTAAAACTTCCCCAATGTCTTTTCCCTTGGTGAATTCTAAACATGTTTGCAGACACTTCTCTGACCTGATGGTTGATGTAGATGATCATTATCTGATAAGTTGCTGTTTGCTTGGAAGAATAAAAATGTGGTGGGGGGGGGCACCGCTGCAAAGGGGATCAGCTGTCACGGCATCAAACCACGGAGCTCCAGTGTATTTCAAATGCTGTATTGTCTGAAAAAAACAACAATGTGCATCAAACGGACTCAAGATTCAACTTCCCCCCCCCTCGGCGAGCTGCTTCTCCAAAAAACGCTCGGCTGTGCACGGGCATGTGTTGAAAACCCTCTGGCGTGCTCGCTCTCGCTCTGCAGTTTGCCGTGGTATCTCTCAGCTGTTGGTTTGGACTCATGTATCCCTCATTGCATGCGCTTCATAACGAGTGTTTTGCATTCTTTCCCCCCCCCCCCCCTCCTCCCCGACTCCCTCTCTCTCTCTCTGTTCCTCTTTTTGTTCCCGCCAGATGTTTCAGCCCATGATTTTGTTCATCCTCATTCTCGTTCTCTTCTCATCTCTCTCATTCGCCGTCATCTTTAAGTTGGTCTTTCTCTTTGCGCTCTTCTTCGTACTCTAGTCCGTTTGTTCTTCTCCACACCGTGTAGTCTGTTAGTTAACCACCCCCCCCCCTGCTTATATTCTTTACCCATTTTCTGTTTTATTTTTGTTTGTTGTCCCCTCATCCACTTTCTCTCCTCGTCCCCCCCCCCCCCCTCACCCACCCACCCTGTTTGTTGTCTCCTGTCTGTTTTGTCCACCTCACACATTACACCCACCACTACGACCTGCACCCCCCCCCCCCGTATCCCGCACCTGTCACCCAATCCCCTAAACCCCTCACACCCCATCGTCAACACTCACCCCCCCTCACCCCCTCTCGTCTCCCCCTCCCCCCCACCCCCACGTCACTCACAGTCCGTTCAGAGGGATGAGCTGGAGTGGCGTCTAGGACAGGAGCGAGGCGTGGAGCCCCAGAGCCAGAGCCAGGGTGGGGGCCAGGCCCAGTGCAGGGGAGCCCCGGGACTCACTAGGTACCACAGGCCCCTGGCTTTAAGAGCAGAGGTCAGTGCCTCCTCCCTCCTCCATCTCCCCCCTTCCATCCGTGGGACTGAGTTAACACTGGCTCCACTGTGAGCTCCACAGACATGGGCCTGTACTGAACACAGTCTAAAGTATTCATCTAGAGTTTTGACAACATTTTTCTCCCTCACACCAAAATCCTAAGCAAATACACTGTTGAATGCAGCTCCACACGGTGAATCTCCAAAATAAAACCAACCAAAACTAACTGCATGTCAATATTAACATACAGATGCACGTCACAGAGACTGAGACATAACTGTGCCAATGTGACTTTTCCTTTTCCAACGTTGATTCTACTGTGTCACTTCTCGGTGACTAGGCACTGATGCTCCTGTTTCACAAGTTTGAAATCTGTATTGGGCTTTTTATCGTAACTGATATCAGCAGAGAGAGATTGAATTCTATAATGATGTTGATAAAAGAAGAATCTGTGCATCCGAACTAAAATAGTCAGAGAGCCGCTCGGTCCAGCCGGTCTAGTCACGTTTCGATGCTGAACACGATTTCACCTCACCCACTCTAACTTCACACTAAATATCCGCTTCCACAGCCACTGAACTTTTCTCTTTTGCTTTTGTAATTAGAACCATATTTCCCTGGACGTTTGTTGATCGATTTACTTCTGCGAGGAGGAAAGTAGATTGGATTGTACCTTAAGAACTGAGAGCGTTTACCCGCCAGCTTGGAGGTTTTAGCTCATTTATTGCATTGGCTGCACGTTGTGTTCTGAAAACCTGATGTGACGGTATATTACCAAGACTAGTGAGACTTATTCAGACACTTCAGGGCTGCAACTATATTCCTCATTGATTAAACTGACAAATTGTTTTTTCAATTAATAGAAAAATTGTCCAAATAATAATCAAATTCTCACCTTCCAGAAGCAAGAAACAGCAAGTACTTGACATTTGGCTTAAAAAATTACCACAATGATTATTTGATTGTCAAAATATTTGCAGACTAATCCACTAATCGTTGCGGCGCTAATGCACTTAGTGAAGCTGCGTCTGCACACAGCGCCCCCTGTGGTGATGCCCTCTGGCACCGGATCATGACTGTCGGCTGTGCTGTCATGACTCAGCAAATTAAACATATATACACACACACACACACACACACACACACACACACACACACACACAGACACACACACACAGAGAAAATCAATGAGGTGAGTGGTCCCAGTGCTGCAGCTCACACCAGCTCAGGTCCGTTGAACTCTTCAGTGACTCGGCTGTTTCAATAAATCAGCTGTGTAATCGCACTGATTCATAATCGCCGCCTCGTGCTCGTGTTCTTGGCGAAGCCCCTCGCCGTTATGTAACGCAGAATGCTGGCAGCGCTCATGTGACACATAACTACTACAGTTACAGTTACGGCCCATTCGTGTAGATTTCCTCTCGGTCCCCGAGCTCTCTGCAGAGTGTAATCTGTGAGGTGAACTGAATGAATGGGGAAAGCAGCCTGGACATGGCAGGATTAGCGCTGCGCTGTCGGCCTGTGTGATTTGCATTTGACATTGGGCTGACGGGGATGTGATCCAGGGTCAGAACACACTGTCAACTCGCTGTTGGAGGATCCAGTGAAGGCCCAGCACATAGAGAAGAGGAAATTGCCTTTAGTTTCCAAATCAAGTCTGAACCAAGGAAAACGTTCGATAGGAGGAAAACAAGTCAGCAAGTTGACAACTGAAAAAAGTGTCATTACATTCAAAACCATAAACATGAGCATCTCATTTCCCTTTGAGCATTTTTTCACCTGCTGTAAACAAAAACAAACCTGATGTGCGTTAATTTCCTATTTTAATTTCAAATATGCAATGAATAAAAGCATCTTAGTACAATTTCTTATAAACTTTATTGTCACGATATAATTTTTCTACATATTTCGGTGAGTTTTAAAGCTGCAGTTAATGCTCCATGTCACATCAGAATAATGCAGCTCTGGTAAAAGTCACCACCACAATAAACCAAAACCTAGTTGAGAGCAAGAAAAGAGTAATCAATGCTGAGTTTGCCGAATCCGGTTCCAGTCTTTGTGCTCCGCTGAGCTAACAAACTGCTGCATCACATATTTACTATCCAGACATGAGAGCTCAACTCTCAGCAGGACAGTAATTAAACATAATCCTCAAAATGTCAGAATATTCCTTTTTGCCTTTTTGAGTCCGGCCTTAAATGAAGTGCAGCGTTAAATTATAATCACATCCTGAGACGTTGCAGGAGAAGTTCTAATGGATTTCTACTTGAGTGAAAGTCAGATGTAAGAAACGTTTCAGTCCTGCTCTGTGGATTTTAGTTTCACTGCAGAAAAAAAACGAAAGCGAACAAAC
This sequence comes from Hippoglossus hippoglossus, assembly GCF_009819705.1. Taxonomy (NCBI): domain Eukaryota; kingdom Metazoa; phylum Chordata; class Actinopteri; order Pleuronectiformes; family Pleuronectidae; genus Hippoglossus; species Hippoglossus hippoglossus. Next base: position 20,128,065 of record NC_047167.1, on the reverse strand, counting down.
ATAATCGTCTCACACTACAAATCCCCTGTTTGTGTTTTAGTGCGATATTCATATGTTATTCAACGTCTCCAGAGTGTTGGTAGAGTGACTGTGTGTTGTGCTGTTGTGGGTTCAGCTCCGGGACACGCCTGCTGCTGACATCCAGTTCCGTCTCGATCACGAGCGAAGGCTGAGAGCGACGACGGAGGAACACGAGGTCGTCGTTTCTCTGCCTCAGGTACGACGACGCCGTCAGTCACGCCGTGTTTTTAATTTCATGAGATTATTAACATTAGGCCCAGAACTATCACACTTCACTGACTCTGCTAACTTTACTTAAGTTTGGGCATAATTTAATTAAATCCAATACTTTGGAGAGGGGGGGGAAGTTTAATATCTCCATAGTTGTAATTTATTCTTAGACAGAAATTGAAATCACAATCAATCATCAATCTGACATGTAATTTCTATAAAACCCCAAAACCTGGCATTCGTGCCAACATGAAATTCAAAATATGATTAACCTGACAGCTGGTAATGTGATCTTTTTAAATTAAAGTAAAACTAAATGTTTTGCACACAAAAATACCCTAAAATATCATTTAGGACTGAAAAAAAATCTAATTAATTGTTTTCAATAACTGATGTTTAAGCAGAAATGCCCAAAAAATCTCAAGTGACTGCTTCTCAAATAAAATACTTTCCTAGTTTTTTAGCCTTTGGATATTAAAATATAACTAATTAAATTTCACCTAGGGCTCTGGGGAATTCTGATAGGCATTTTTCTTTTTTGGACCATTTTCTGACAATTAACGATTCATTAAACATATTAAATGTCATGTAAACTCCTTTAAAACTAATAATCCTGCATGAAAATGATGAGAGAAAATGAATAAATGTGACTTACATGACAAAAGCACCATTAAAACGTATTAGACTATGACCGTTTTTTATTGAAACTCCAGAATGTTTCTCAGTTTCTTCCCCTAACCCGTGTCACAACAGGAGGACGAGCTCCTGCGTCTGGAGGCGCAGCGCGGCGGACTGGAGCTGCTCGGGCTGCACAGTCACGAGGGGCCCTGGGCTCAGGAGAGGGCCCTGCTGCAGCAGGAGGTTCGCCTGTTCAGACGCAACACCATCATCTTCTACATGAAGCTCCGGTGGATCCTCACGCACTGGAGGCTGAGCCGCAAGGACGACTCGGCGGAGGAGACGCCGCACCCGGAGGTGAGTCACAGGACTTACATTCAGATATTTACTAATTCCCTGCATCTTCTCATTCACTTTAACGTACTGCGAGTAATCTGTTGAGTAAGAGAAGGGTGAGCAGCATCCAGCAGCTGGTAATTTCACTGAGCTCAAACAAACCCTCTGAAGAAGTCTTTCTCCAGAAGGTCTTATGAACATGGAAGTGAGGGAAATTAAGAAATGACTGACAAAACCTTTTCTGTGCTATTTGGATTTTTCTCGATTCATAGATATTTATTTTGATGAATCATCAGATGAAAGTGAGCAGAATGTTTAGTTGTATTCTTTGTCTCAGATGTGTCTCTGTGCTGTTTCACTGTTGTTTTGCGTGCTCGCGCTGCCGGGATGGAAAGTGACTCAGTGACAGTTCTCCTGAAACAGAAAGTACATGATTTGAAGCAGAGCTTTTTTTTTCGTGGCTCATCTGTTCCAGTTTGAGAAGTTGGAGGGCATCCCAGAGCTGGGAGTGATACTGGAGCAGGCCGAGTCGGACTCGGATCGAGATGACAGACTGTGTTTTCCGCAAACTCTGGGGGACGACCCGGACCCCGTCATGCCTCTGCCGTCCCCTGACCAACACCTGCAGCACCAGAGACAGGTGCCCAGTTATTATTCCACCATCCACACACTGGAGGGAACATTCAGCTGAACTCGAAATTACTGTGACGACTCTTGAAATTGATTTTTGACCATAAACTGAGCACGTTTATGTTTTTCATTCATCAGCCTTTGTGATCTACAGAGAAGCTTTCAGGCAGATAAGCTCATATTATTGTGCTAATTTTCTTTGAATAGCAAATTTGATTGTAGCTGACATCACTAAACTTGAACAATTCAGGATTTCCTAATTCAGTGCAGTTTTAGCTCCTCCATACGACACATACAGAAAATACACACGCTTAAAAAGAATTTATAAATTTAGTAAAACACAATAAAAGCACAGCAGTGATGCAATCTAAGAAAATTTAAGAAAAAGCTGTACAGTCACATATATATACAGTATACGTGTACAATGAACAATGCAATTGTTAAGTAGTAAGAAATTAGAGTGGTTGTACTGGTTGTAGACTGGTTGTACTTTCTATTCTCTGCAGTAAATTGATGTCCTGACTGGGTTCGGACATCGACTGCAACCTTGTGTTCAATTGCTCCGCTCGTTCATTTTCATTGTGCACAAATGAGTGTTTGGCAGCCGACTCATCGGAGCCGTTTGGCATCGTATGCAGATGAGAATTTTGACCCAGATAAGTTTTTTCATCGACTAGAGGCAGTAATTATTTTTGAGTACACCCAGTTTCACGCTTATTGTTCAAGCGAAGGCACGGGGACCCTCGGTTGCACTGGACAGGGACAAAAGGAGCTGTGTGTCTTTTGAGGCCGCACGTAGCGTGTGTGCAGATCTGCTCTCTGTCCACCACTTTGCTTTCTGCTGAAGTAAAGAAAGTATGTAGGCATTTTTTGGGTGGGTTTTGCATTATTAAGCAGCTCTAAGTGCTCTACTTTGTCTTGTGTTTTGATTTTTTTCGACAAGGTCATGAAAATGGTTTGTGCCATGATCTGACATTGTTGCCGTACTCGTTCCTGTTTTAACAAGCTCGCCCAGTCGACTATATTGAGCTTGATGTGTGAGAGAGTAAAAAATGCAGAGACTTGCTTTAGGAAGCGTTTCCACACATGGTTACCACAGCGAAGCAGAGCGAGCTCGGATAATAAGTCCTGCAGCCGAACTGAGAAGAGAGTGTGTTAAGTCGTGAAGAGGTCGTGGAAAGTTTTCAGTGGAGACTTGGGGAGAGAAAATCCAGATTCATTCACCTCGGTGCTGAACCATATAAATACAATAAATACAGCAGAGGAGATGTTATATATAAAATACATATTTTGTGTTGGTAAAACTATAATTTTATTCCAATGGTTTCATGAGGATTTCACAGTTACTGTTTTCACACATGAACTCCAGGAAATGTTCAGAAAATTGGGTTTCCGGAGTTTTCCTTTTCACACATGAAGAACGCAGCAGGAGATCAGACACAGAAACTTTCCGAAACATTCAGGCGAGGGGCGTGGCGCCTTTTTGGAGAATTTTGACATTGGCCATTATCACCAAAACCTCTCGATTCTCGTTGACACCTTCGTCGGCACCTTGTGTTTACGGCTCCTCTTTTTCATCCTGAGGGATTTGTAGTCTTCCAGTTTTGCGTCATGTAAATGTTCCAGTAACTTTCTCAGTCGAGGTTTTGCGCTCTGTTCCAGTTTATTCTGAGATGCTCTAAGGGAATCTATAAAAAGAAAAGTCTCTGACATGTCTTTGATGTCCATGTTGTGTTTATTCACATACACAACAGTAGAACTTTAAATGAATAATAAGGCACCGTTCCTGTAGTCACTTCTGCCGTGTTAGAGAAAAGAAAACACTCCCTGTAAGTCCCCCGTCTGTCCTGTAAATACTGGACTGTGTTCCGGGTTTTATCTCCTTCTCAGCTGAGGCTGGCAGAGCGGGCGGCGCTGTAGCGGTGCCTTCAGGTGATGTTTTTCCTCCTTTGAGCTTCACTGCCTCCTGCCAAGACCTGAAGCCTCTCAACAGCACAACCTGAGAGGCTAACAACCCTCCACACACCTCTCTGAGCGGACACACAGGGAAAACATGCTGTTTTATTTCTCTCTTACTCACTGGATGTCACTGCTCATGTTGCCTGCAGCCCTGGAACACCCAAATCCAGATTGTTGGACCAAAATAAGCCGAGAATTGTTGTCGTCTAGTAGCTTGTTCCTGAGGAATTTCCGTTCACATCAGTAATTAGGATTTTTGAGGATGTGTGCATCTTCGTCTGTGCCAGGAATTGAGAAGGGATGGATGGGGAAGGTCAAGCAGAGCAGGAGACAGATGGGAAGTTCAGGTCAAATTGGTTTATAAAGCACTTACAAAGCAGGTTCATCCCAAAGTGCTTAACAGAGAAACAAAGGACACATACAGATTTTTTAAAAAGCTTTCAAGATAAGGAAAAAACTTCCTGTGTGTTTTTGCTCATGTGTTTTTGCTGATTACGTTCCTGTGTGTGCAGTGTGGGGAGAACCGTCGGATGCTGCAGGCGCTGCGCACGCTGCTGGAGGAGTTTCGGGAGGAGCTGCGGGAGGAGGAGACGCGGCGATGGCAACTGCAGCAATCCTACGCCAATGACAAAGCCGCCTGGGAGGTCAAGTGGGCAGAGATGAAGTGCCAGGTGGCCCAGGTACAGATGGCGTCTCAGCGCCCACCTTTAAAGGGACAGGACACAATCTGGCGTGGGAAAGCGGCGATGCGTTCGATAAGCAGCCTGACGACAGTAAACACATTGCCTCCTCCACGGGTGAAATCCCACTCAGGGCAAACAAGTCAGAACCGAGTCATTTTAGCTCCCCCCCCCCCCCCTTGGGCCAATCAGTCATTTTGAAAATGTGATTATAACATTAATAACAGCTCCAGGTTGCGTCTCCTGGGTCAAACACATTTACAGAATCCAATTCCTAATCTCATCTCGTCCATTTAATTGGAGGATGGTCAGAATCCAAGGAAATAATAACGAATCACTTCCCAGGCGTAATGTTATAGGTACACAGTTTTCTATCAGTGTCAAAACTAATTACTTCAGTGTCGGGTTGTTCATCGAAGCATTTAAAGTCCAGAGAATTGGGTCTGGACTTTACCCAGAGTTTGTCTTTCACACCTGCACAACACAGCCGGAGGTTTTCTGCTCAGACGCGTTCAGCAGCAACAGATCCTCCACATTATTCAGGCGAGAGGCAGGAAGTGACGTATTCATTCTGCTGCAGAGATCATGTGATTTTGTTTACAGTTCACCCGGAGATATTTGTTTTATTTTTTCATTTTTGGCGTCTGTCGCGTGTTAGAAGCCTCATCAAACCCCCCTGTTCACTCGCTGAGAATCCAGTGGGGGGGTCCCCTGCTGTGCGCTCTCATCCCATTCTGCAGACTTTCTGCTGACTCCATAGAAAAATGAGACAATCTCAGTAAAAAGCCAGTTCTGTCTGTAAGTGTTTCTACTTCACTGTCCCCCAAGACACATTTGTGAAGGTGGTGGGTATAACGGGTGTTTCTAAGATTGTGTCTATCCCCAGTGATGTAAGTGATATATATATAAAGTACCAATACGACAAACAGTTTTCATTATGCTGTTAAAACTGTAACAGAAAGTTTAAAAGGTTCTTGGTTTGAATCCCAGTTCAGCCAGCACTTGCAATTTGGTTTGTTTTTTAAGTTCACAGCAGACGAAATGATCATCACTAAGGTTGCATCGAGAGGAAGATAATAATTGATACTTTGAGGATATTGCCTGTGTTGTATCTTGGCCCCGGCTGCCTGTGTTGTAAAATCTGAAGAACACCGTCAGCAGCAGCGTCTCCTCTCGGCTTTATCTGATAAAACGGAAACCGCGGCTTCGGGAACCAATTAAGAGCTCTGAGCTATAGGAGGAAGATTATCGTTTTAGCTCTCATGCTTTTTAATCTGCGAGGCTTTTACATGGTTCATATCCATCCACAGAGCAGAGGTCACTCGGGGCCTCGATGAAAACTAATTTACTTAGTTCCTTCTGATAACATCGTGTCGAACTCCACTGTGCCTCATTCTGATTAATTCTGCAGAAACATGCCCCACATCTGCTGTGTGTGATGTGGTCGAGTGGAGCGGAGCAGAACTGGGAAATACCCTCACCTGTGTATTTATATGTGGATATAAAAAGTGATGATTCTTTTAATCACCAGCACCGGATATTAATACCGTTGCTCAGGCTGCTTCATGTTTCACGCTCCGGTTCCGGCTCCTACATAACTGTCTATATTTATAACGTCTTACACCTTAGCGTCCAGTCAGCAGCTATTACTGTACATGTCCTCCTCTCCTAACGGGTTTAAAACTCCCGGTATGAAACAGGACAAGACAAACGTTTGTGAACGGGAGTTACGTAAGCCGACGTGTGAAGGCTGCTGCCTCTGTTCGTCAGACTCTGGTTATGTTGTGGGATCAAAGCCCGTCTGAAGTTTACAAAGCTTCAGTTCTGCCTGGAAAAGAGAAGCTACCAGAATGGCTTCCGTTGTTTGCCGCGCTGCAGCTTTGAAGGTTTTTTACAGTTCTTCTCAATCCCCGGGTCACGAAACCCCTCCGGCGTGCATTTTGAAATATAAATCTGAAAGGGAACCCCTCACTCAACTTATCACTGCGTCTCTGTCGGCTGCTAAACTACTAGCAGCACTTTGTGATATCCTCTTGTCCTCTCACTGTGTTTCATTAGCATTTCTGTTTGTTCTTTTTATAAATACATTTATTTGGGCTTTTTAACTTGAGTTGAAATGTTCCCCTTTTGTTTTTCCTCGTGTAGATTAAGGTTGTTAAAAGAAAAGTTTAATATTTTGAGTTTTCTTACTGAGTGGGAATATTGATGCAACTGTTGGGTCATTTTGATGAAGAACCCATAGCAGCACGTTAGCTTATCTTAGTATAAATACTGCAAATGAGAGAAAACATGCAGTCTGGCTCCGTCCAAAAGTTACAGAATCTGAAACCAGCACCTCTGAAGCTCACAGATTTCTAAATCTTCATGAGCTCTGTACACGTTAACAATCACTAATCAGCTCAACATGTCTGTGTCTTTCCTCTGTGACCAGTCTGAGGAGGAGGCAGGAGGCCAAGTGCGAGGTGAAGCCCAGGGAGGTGAAGGGGAACCGGCCGGAGACCCAGAGTGGGCCTTGAAGCAGGAGCGTGAGGAGCACCAGCGCCTGCTGGCCGACAGCCACAGCACCTCCCTGGACCTCCGCTGGAAGCTGCAGCACGGGGAGAAGAGGTGGGGCCGCGAGAGGGGCGAGCTGCTGGAGCGCCTCGACCGGGAGCGCCAGGAGTGGAACGGCAGCATGAGAGAGCTCCACCGCAAGATGGAGAGGGTGAGGAGAGGGGGATGAGAAAGATGGAGGGAAAAGGGTTAATGTAGAAGCACACAGACGTCCCAGTTGTCATGGAGATGTTAACATTTCTCTGAGCACTTCAAGTTCTTCTCATTCATGTTGGTGTAAGAGGTTCAAATTTCACACTGTACTTGAAAACAACACATGGACAATATCACTTGATCTGTTTCCAAGATCAAGAACAAACTTTCTCCTGTTTGCTGCTTTTCCCCCATTTATTTTATTTTATTGTGATTTGAATGCATGTTATGCTCTAATACAGCTGACAGGAGATAGATGACAGGTTCTCTTTAAAAGAAGGTGAAAAAACATTCCTGTTAATCCTGATCCGATGCAAAATGGGGTCATGCCCCACCCCTCCACAACATTTCATGGAAATCAGTTCCGTAGTGTTTTGCATAATCTTGCTAACAAACAAACAAACAAATAAACAAACGCAGATAAAAACATAACCTCCTCCGGAAGGTAACAAAATAATGCATGAGAGAAGTTATTTTCTTCGCAGCCCTTGAAGCTATTTTAACTGAACGCACAAACTTAAAGATCAAAAGCCTCTGCTAGTTAAGATGTGTGTGTGTGTTTGTGTGTGTGTTTTGTGTATGTTTTCAAATAGATGTGGGAGAGAAACAGTGACAAAACACTCCAGGCGATTATCTTCTGTGTTGTTTGGTACTTTAGAATTGTCAAGGCAAGACACAATACATACGGAGGATTACTAAATAATTGATTTCCTTTGGGAGGTGTAATTAGAGGAACTGCAGCAGCATCTCACCTCCTTTGTGTCTGATGTTCAGGGCCGGATGTGGGAACATCTACCGGTTAATGTGATCTGAGAGGGAGAGTGATAACAGATAAGGCGGAGGCAGGAGTAACGAGAACAGGAACTCGGTCTGAACACAGCTCACGTTTAGCAGCTCAGAGACAGAATCTGCTGATGCTCCTCTGAATGGAGACACTGAGCAGGAAGCGGAGATGCATTATTCAGGGATGTTGCAGCAAACTATGAAGCACAGGTCACGAACTCAGCTGCTCCGACCGGCAGGGTGGAAATGAAAGAATAATGGGTCTTCACTCCTTTAACCTCCAACCTGGAGCAAGGTGCTTGACACCAGATGTTGCAGGTGTGTCGAGGGAAACACTTGGAGAATACGTGTACAGCCAGGTGTTGCATATTCGACGTAAACCTCCACTGATTTCCTCTACTGGTAGACAACCGTTAATTCTCTGACTGATCACTTCATGCGTATCTCTCTCTTTTATTCTCCGTGCAGATGCAGAGGGAGCTGAACACCCGGCGAGGCGAGGGCGTGGATGTTAAAGACGGCAGCTCGGGCATCAGAGTCATGCTCTCACCTCAGGACAGCCCCTGCCCAGCGCCCCGGTCCCCTCGCTCCCCGCGCTCCCCCTGTACGTCCACCCCTGTCCTGGCCCCTCCCACACGCTCCCACTCTGACTCCGAGGTCATGCTGGAGGAGCAGGGGGCGGCGATGAGGCTGAAAGGTCCGACAGAGAACCTGTTCCTGGGCGCGCTGTCTCTGGACCCCCTCAGCCTCCTGGAGATCCCTCCACCCTCCAGACTGGAGAGTGAGAAGAGGTTCCCCTGCATGGAGGAGGTAACACACACAAAGACAAATCACCTTTATTGATGTACAGCTTTCAAACACGAAGCCAGTTTTTACCTGATACACATAAATAATTTATCACTTAGACCGTTTCCACATGACTGAACTCTTGTATCTGTTGCGTTTCAGGCCCTCAATGAGCTGTCGGAGGGAGAAGGTGATCCTTCGTACCCAGAGGAGGAGATGGGCGGTGGGAGTCTGCTCAGGTAAAGAATCCTCAGGTCCAAAATAAAGAAACTATAATAGATGTCAACAGTAAAAACTGTGAACTGGTGTGACTGGCTGCCGATTATCAAACGTCCTCCTCCTTCTGCTGAACATCTGTTGCTCATAAATACTCATTGATCCTTTGGGGAATCGGCTGTTGATTCTATTAACTGTTTCTTGAAGTGACAGTGAGTTTCTCCGGGACAGTTTCTCATGTGGTGAGGAAGTGATCCAGCTCATTATGCTGCTAAATAATTCAAACTATTTTAAAACACTGAACGGCAAAGAGCTGCTTCACAAAGAAAATATACAGGCACATGTTTTCTCCAGTGGGAAGATAAAAAAAGATGAGATCATGAAATGTTTGTCGTGTTTGCTTTTGTAATGACCTCCATGTGTGTGTGTGTCTGTGTGTGTTCTCTCCAGGGCCAAGTCCGTCTGCTCCATGAGTGACTTCCAGAGGCTAATGGACAGCTCGCCGTTCCTCCCCGACAAAACTCGCCACGGGGATCAGGGCCAGGACGACGACACTCCTCCTCTGTCTCCAGACGACCTCAAGTACATCGAGGAGTTCAACAATAAGGGCTGGGACTTCCCATCATCCACCTCTGGCCCTGGTCCTGCTCGGGAGGTGTGGACAGACAAAATCTCAGAGACCCGGGGAGGGGAACCTGTTCCCGATCCCTTCAAGCCACAGTCCTGGTTCCTCACCACCAGCGCCACCTTGACCACCAGCACCCTGAGCAGCCCTGAGCACTGCCACAAGTCCCCGCTGAAGGGCAACGGAGCAGGGTCTGCAGGGGGTGGAGTGGACCACTATGGGGTGCACATCCTACACAGCCCCACCAGAACTGGAGGAGCCGAGCGAGCTACTGCCCAAGACCCAGACTTCCTGTACGCCAAGGGGACCAAAGCCAGGGGCGGAGGAGAGGCTGGGGTGGGAGCCAGCGGGCAAGATGAGGTGTTTAGCAGTGGGAGGTGGGCATGTGGGCTCCTGGAGACTGGGGGGTTAAGGACTTCACCTAGTCAATCTCCCATCTGCCCCACAGTGGGCTACGCCTCGTCTCTGGAGCTTCAGCTCTCCAGGAACCTCAGTGACGACATGAAGGAGGTGGCCATCTCTGTGAGAAACGCCATCCGCTCGCCACCAGGGCCTGTCGTCCGGGACACCGCCTGCCAGACCAACGGCTTCACCACACGAGGCACTCAGACCACCCAGACCATCAGTGTGGGTCTTCAGACGGACCTGCTGAGGAACCTGACCAGCAGCCCCCACCGCTGCCTCACCCCGAAAGGAGGCAGCACGCCCATCTCCTCCCCGTCACGCAGCCTGAGGAAGATTCCGTACTCCCCCGTGGTCCAGAGCAAGTTTGAACGACCCTGCTGCTCGCCAAAGTTTGGCTCACCCAAACTCCAGCGCAAACTCTCTGCAACAAGTAAAGCCGAGCTACCCAGCACCAGCCGCGCCCCGACTCCCACCACACCCCAGAAGGGCAACAGCGAGTCGGCGTGGGCTCGCTCCACCACCACTCGTGACAGCCCCGTTCACACCAGCATCAACGACGGCCTCTCCAGCCTCTTCAACATCATCGACCACACCCCGGTGGGCTTCGACTGCATCCTGAAGTTAAACAAGTCCCCCAGTCGCTCTCGCGCCACCCCGCCCCCCACCGCCGAGCCCAGCCCTGCTCACGCGGCTCTCGCCACAGACCCCAGAATTGTGCAGGAGTTCTTGCGAATGGCCAGAGGGCGTTCACCCAGCCCCGTGCAGCTGATAGTAGAGACGCAGGGGGACAAAAACTCTGAGGTGGTGAGCATACGGCAGGACCTGTCGGCCCCGCCGGGCTACACGCTGGCTGAGAACACAGCACGCATCCTCAATAAGAAGCTGCAGGAGCAGAACTTCAGAGAGGAGCGGCGGCTGCAGGCCGGAGGACAGAGTGGCAGAGACGACAGCAGCAGACAGGCCGAGGCGGACAGAGGACAGTCTGCGTGTATGGAGGTAAATATAGAGACGCACCGGTTTCATCACTTCATTGTTCATTTTATCTGGGGGCCATGTTTAATGACACAAAGGACGTTCATGACTCAGTCTGGGATTTTGAAAAACGTTTGATTAATCCCCCCCACAAAAAAACTGAGCTACGTTATATTGTGCACGATCACTAAAATGTTCATGCTTTTTTCTCAGATGGAAAGCACTGACCGATGCAATGGTAATGTTCAAATATGAAACCCTCCTCAGTGAGACTCAAATTTCTTCTCTATATTCAGGCTCTTAAAAGTTCTTCATCTTCTTCTTTATCTTCTTCGTCTTCTTCTTCGTCTTCGTCTTAGTGGCCTCCTTATACTTTGGCTTTTATTTCTGTGCTTAAATAAACCGAATCAAGACTTTAACAGAAAAATTTGAATTTCTGTAAGTGGAATCAAAGTTGTGTAATTCAATATATTCAATATAAATATATTCAATATAAAGTGCTAATATAAGTGACAGATCCCTCCATCCATCTTTCTGGTCACGTTTAAATAATGAAACAGGAAGAAAAATGCATTCAGCGTTCTGCACGTGCTGACATGCTTTTTATCCGTCTCTCCACGGAAAGATTAAAACTTGACTTCCAAAGTGGGTCACGTGGTATTAAAGCTGTACATTAAAACAATGTTCCCCAGACAAACTGTGTATTTAAAACCATTGCATGTGCAGTAAGCAGCATTAATCCCACATATGCTGAATAATATGTCCACTAACATCAAGGTTTGACCAGCTGCTGTTCACTGAGCTGCAGAACAGACAGTAGGAACAGACTCTGTGGGGGGGTCCGTCTCACTGACATTCACTAAGTGATGTCGTGACTTGTGCAGAACTAAATAATGGCTTGTGATGGTACTTAAGCACGCAGCATGTAAATACTGGATCAAGTGTTATTGTCCCTTTGACTGGATAGATACACACAAAGACAAAACCATTCATGTTTACAATTGATGAGACAACTTAACAATTAAATAAGTTTCAGGGACGGGCAAAATGAATTAAACCTTAAATCAGGGTCTACCTTGAAATCCTATATTTGCATAGCACTCAGAAGTAGTCAAGTCTGTAACCTGTACTGCAGCCAGCCACTAGGGGGTGATCAACACGCTTTGGCTTCACTTTTGGGGAGCCGTCGTCAGTGTTGCAAATCATGCATGTTGTGATGAACGTCAATATGGACCCCTACGTCTGTATTTACGCATCTCGTCTATTAAGCCGATCATGCTTGTAATGATGAACGTGACTCACGTCTCGTGAGCTTAACACAAGTCTTTGCTGTCTCGTGTTTCAAAATAAGAGCCTTGTTCCTTTCCCCTAAGTCGCTTCAGAATCTCAACACTTCGATGCTTTGAAACGTCGGTATTGAGCGTCCCATCCTTACTCTGGTCCTGAATAATAATTTACCTCAAAATACAATAATTGTATGCGTCTGGTACGATACTTCAACATTTCCCATCTGGCAACGCTGGCCGTCATGTCGTCCATCTTTATTCTCAGTCTGTGCTTCTGAGGGAAGTCGGCACCTCTCTAAAGAGATTTAATTAAAGGTAGTCACACACAGCCAGTGGACAGTTAGCTTAGCTTAGCATAAAGACAGGGAAGCCTGGCTGTGTCTGAAGGAAACAAACTCCATCTGCCTGCTGCTCCGTGATTAACAAGTTACCTCTTGTTTATTCAATGCAAATTGAAAACCGTAATATGACGTGAGAGACGTTAACTGAGAATGACAAATTGATTCATTAATTAAGTCGTAGGATGAATGAAATACCTGTTATATTAATCCTGAATATAATGAAGCACCTTGATTAAATATCCAAGATTACTATAAATTTGTTCTGCACACTGAGAATTACGGCTTCATACAAAAAACAAATATTAAAGCAACAGCGGCCTCGGAAGAAAATATATAAATATATAATATAATTCTCCACCAGTAGCTTTATTTCCCAGTGCATCTCTTCATGTTGCCCAACCCTGCTTCGCTGTGTGTTTCATACTGAGCACTCTCTGTCGTTGTGTGCATCTTCACCGGAGGTCGACCTCAGATCTTCAGTTTTCCTGCAGGTCTAAAGTGAATGAGTGTGTGTTTCCTGTTATCTGTGTGATCTGCAGGCGGGAATCAGCCGCCTCACCTCCTCTGGTCAACCTCTCTGCCCTCTGACATGCCAGACTTATCGTGTATCTCCTCTTCCTCTTTGCCAGATTTTTACCGATTAATGTTTCCCACTCTATCTTCCCTCCTCCTCCTCCTCCTCCTCCCCCCCCTCTCTCCCCCTCTGGGCTTTATCTCTCCCTCCTCCTCCTCCTCCTCTTCCTCCCTGTCCGCTGTGCTCTGATCCAGAACCACACTGTCATACTAACAACTCCTTGGGGACTCTAACTCTGCTTGTCTCCGCGATGTAAGTTCCTCCTCTTCCTCCCTGACCTTTTGGCCGGTGGGTTCACCGACCACATGGACCTCTCACCTCACACACCTGCAGACCCCCGCCCCTCCTCACCTTGTTCATTAATGCATGCTTCACAGGACGGCAGAGTGACAGTGATCGGAGTGGTGTCAGACGTTGTGCGATGGTCATGTCCCTGTTTCTCTTGTGTTGTTGTGTGCATGTGTATCTGGTACAGACCATTTGTTTTTTGAAGGACCATACTGGTGTTTTTGCATGTTTTAGTCCATTAACCATAAGTCACATTTTCTAATATCATACCATCCCATACACATTTCTATCACATGATTCAAGTTAAATCAAAATTCCAGTATGAAAATCAACTTCCAAAGACTTGCATGTCTCCTGTCAGGTTCCATTGAATACATAGTAAAACATATCGTAGTTCAAATAGCATCAGACAAACCTGAAAAAAATGACATTTATAAAAAACGATTTTCTCATTAAATTCCGTCTTTATTTTTGCAATATTACGACATCATTCTCAAAAGCTCAAATTTGTTTTCTTCATATAGCCACAAACTGGGAAACACACATACATACCTGATTTAAAATGGAATATCCCTCTGATGAAGCAGTTTTCAAGTTTCACTAAGTTGGTTGTCATACCCACAGACAAGGAATCAAACCAGTTTGTCATTTGAGTAAAAATAAATGGGATTTGTCACGAATGGATCAGATCCTGTAAAACCGCTGGTGTGGTCCTTTAAAACGAACTGACAGAGAAAGAGTCTTCAGATTGTGTCCTGATTACTGACGGAGGTACATGTTGACCAGTGTGTGGACCAGTGAGCACGACACAAACCAGACGACTCTTTTGGAACGTTCCACTCGTTCCTCAGCGCAGGTCGATCCTTGTCTCTTTGGGCTGCGCGCCGTCTGATCTGCTTTCTTCTAACTCTGTGTTTCTACCAGGTTCTCCTCTGTCTGTCCACATGTGTGCGACTGGAGGAGCTGCGGTGTTGTCTTGTTACTTTTCCTTTATTCTTTTCTCCTCTTGCAGTTTCCCCCTCATCGTTTCCTCTCACACTAACCAGACCTTTAGAATAAAAACTGATGGAGACAGCCGCTAACACTCATCGCTTCTTGTGCTCCCTCACCTCACCTGGTTATGTGGGATTTCTGGTGGAGATTAACTGAATATGCTGGTACAAGTTGCATGCTTAAAGGAAAAGTCCACGTTTCTGCAGTTAAACCTTCACTGAGTGACACAGGGTTAAAACACACAGCATAGAAAGAGGCAACGCAGAGTTTGAGGGTGTATGTCACAGATAAGAGAGAAACCAAAGACTGTAAATAAAGATGGACGACACGTCTCCACTTCCTCCCTCTATCTCAAAATTTAACTAAAACATCCAGGATACGAAAGCTGCCATCTTGCACCAATGACGTCATTCGGAGTCTGCGCTGTAGCGGTCGGAGAAGTCGCGGTAACGAGGTCCTGGCGATACAGGCGCTCTATCAATCGCAGTGTGAGCTGTCAATCATGATATTCCGATATGCTTTTATAGCATCAAATAGCTAAAAACAAAACTTAAAGGAAGATGCAGCCTGAGCTGAGACACAGCTACAGACATTCCAGGGGCTGTTTTGATATCAAGTGTTAAACTTTAGTTTCTCAGGTCCGATGAGATTCTCTGTGTTTCAAACATCAGGTAAAAAAAACACCTTATTCCTTTAAAACTCTCATGGTGATTAGAAATGTGGTCTCAGCAGTAAAGAAGTGTTTGAAAGTGGATTTTTCCTTTAAGGCCAGAGCGTCCACTGAGGAGGAGTCAGGGTTTCCTCTGCCGACCGACTGACTTCCCGTCCTCATTACTGCTGCATGACCTGTGGCGCTGTGCGGTTTGATGTATCAGCATCACACAGGAAACCTGGTGTTAACCCACAAGCCCATCAAACCACGACTGGTGTGTTTTTCCGGTGTGTTTCACTGTCCATCGGTCGAAGTCTCGGAGAAATGATTTACTGATGGAGACGTTTATTTGACGCAGACGCCTCCCATCCATCTGTCTGACTGGTTTCCCTGTCGGACGTCCTGCAGGTTGTCTGACACGTCGGTCACTGGTGGATCCATCCCACTCATTCTCATTTCATCCCCTCACGCCACCGCGAGCCTCGTGTATTTTTAGCAGAACCAGATTGTTGCTCCGTGCGTTCGACGTCCTTCATCATTTAGAAATCTAACACCTGGAGGTGAACTATTTATAAATCAGGCCAGTGGCGTGATCGTTCAGACTCTCTGACATCAATCTGAGCGAGAAAGAAAAAAAGCTCTCGGACACTTTTCACTCTTCTCGTCGCCTCATTTCTTCTTTTTCATCCCGGGGACAAATGAGAAAAGCTCCTCGTGGTGTCATCACCATTAATATGTATGTGCGACACCATAAATGTGCACACACAGCGTTGAACCAGATTTGTAAACCGCTACGTTTGCATTGTTCTGTGTTTTACATCTTCATAAAATCCACGTGCATTAATGAATAAATCCACGTGGACACACCCATGTGTAGATGTGAGTTTCATCCTTCACCTCACACCTGCTGTGTCCTCTCACACACACACACACACACACACACACACACACACACACACACACACACACACACACACACACACACACACACACACACACACACACACACACACACCTGTATGTGCTGCGAGACAGAAACAGGTCGACTCAGCTCTATGAGGATGAGGGAGGTTTCACTCCACTGGAGCTGCTTCCTCCTCATTTCACTAATGCTGCGTGATGGATGGGAGAGCGTGACGTGACCAGACAGCTCAAGATGCTGCAGTCACAAGATGCTGAGCTTTGACATTATTCATTGAATACTGTGTACATCAGATGTGGTCAGAATTATCTTGGTCAATGGACTTTAACGGGAGGTGTTTGGTTTTCAAGTCAGTTTCAACTTTCACTAAACAGAGTTGTTATTAGATCTGAGAAGGGAACAGATGTGAGTGAGTGTATGTTGGTGCAGATTGATTGAATCTGAGGGGTCTCTACTGAGTTATGACTTCTGTGAATGGAAGTTTAACAAGTTGTTCTGAGTTTCCTTAAGTCAGCCGTGTTTTTTCTGTTGTGTCTCAGTCAGTTGTTGTAGAGGGACGGTTAAAAACTGGTTTCCGCAGCAGGAGACGGACCGTGGATGTTTCTTCACAGCAGGAGATGTGTACTCGTCGTGGCAGGAAAACAAATTTCATTAACAATGGCTCCATCAAGTGTCTCAGTAAGACGCTGTGACAGTGAGCCAGCAGGTCCTGGAACAGTTTTTAAATCAGGTTGTTCTTTTCATGCTGTGAAACTACTCAAGACAGTGGTGTTCAGATGACCGGGTGTTTACCTGAGCAGGTTCAGTCAGAGGCTGAGAGGTACGAGGAGGGTGTGCAGCAGTTTGTCTGTGATTCTGTGGGTTTTATTTGTTTCTTTTTCCTTCAGCTATAAGTTGATACATTTGTTATTTTTGTTTCATTTGCATTTATGTCAACAAAACGCCACTTTTCTGCAGGGACGTGTTTCACCGCTCGGCGTGCTCCCATCGCACACGTTAGCATCATGACCGTTTAAACTAAAATAGTTAAACTGCATCGCGATAGGATCTGTCTGCGTTTATTCTGGGATGTAAATTTTAGTGGGAATTTGTAAATATTCAAATTATGTGCAACCAATTGATATGAGGAGACTAGGGGACACTTTCTAATCCTGCTGATACAGCACAAATCCAACCAATCTTTTTAGGCAATTATTTGAGGATTTGAAGGACAACAAATATCCAGAAAACTCATCTAATGATTGTTTCAACACAATTTCAATTATTTTGAATGAATATTTAAATAAGTCAAACAGTCGGTGACAAACAATGTGTCATTCAGAGAGTATTGAGATTAAAGTAACACTGGAATAATCCTTTTCTTTGACATGACTCCTCACTTCTCTCTGGTCGTTCACCGTCACTAACACCGGACCTTTCAACCTTTCTTTCAAAGATCATTCTCTGAGTTGAAAGTGGAACATTCCTCCTTTTTGTCTGTGCTCATCATTTTCTACATTTGACCTCCGCTCACTTTCATTAACGTTTCTCAATCTGTTTTCCTGCGGACGCCTCGGTTGGCCCCGCCCTCTCTCTGACTCCTCCTTGTCGTTGGCAGGACCTGCCTCGTTCTCCCGTGGCTCCGCCCCTGGACTCCTGCTTCCTCAGACCGGCCCGCCCGGCCAACCGCAGACCCCCGTCACGCTGGGCCGCCCGCTCCCCCTCCTCCTCCCCCAAGGGGAGAGAGGGCTCGAAGAGGAGGTTCACCTTCCCGCCGCCGGGTCACCGGAAGACCATCCTGGAGGGCGAGGAGCTGGCGTGAGTCCGTCCTCTACCTCCTCTCGCCCTCCTCCACCTCAGCCTAGAAAGACCCAGTACCTCAGAAGCCCCACCCCTCCAGATATAGAGACTCCCTCAGAGCCTGACGGGGGGGGTGGGATCCACCCAGTAGCACCAGCCGACCATCGAGGAACCAGAACTTCTTCGTAGAAGAACCTGGAATGTACTGTAGTCTCATCAAGACACACAAACTACATTTCCATAAGAGGTGCCTGCACACACTTGAGTTTATCATCATCCCACATGTGTGTATATATGTAACTGATACAT
Source organism: Hippoglossus hippoglossus (assembly GCF_009819705.1). Lineage (NCBI taxonomy): Eukaryota > Metazoa > Chordata > Actinopteri > Pleuronectiformes > Pleuronectidae > Hippoglossus > Hippoglossus hippoglossus. The sequence goes on along the minus strand of NC_047167.1, from coordinate 20,109,935 downwards.
ATATATTTAACTTTAGAAAGTCAGCTGTTGCATTTTTAAGAAGTTTACACCATTTACTTTTCTCATGTTTACACTTTTTCTTCTTGGTCTTATACGTTGTCCGACATCAAATCATGTTCAAACGTTTTTTTTTGATAAAGACAAACTTTGATTTATTTTCTTTCCAGCGTTTGAAGCTTGAATTTTCAGTTTAGTTTCGATGAGAGAGAAAACAACACAAACAAACAACACAAACAACACAAACAAACAAACAAACAAACACCTGCTTCATCGGGTCTGAAGCGGAGACACATGATGTCATTTCTGATGCTCTTGTCCTCGTTTCTTTTTACACTGGGTTGAATGTTTGGCTCCGTGAACTTATGCATATTCTGAACGGAAGGCAGTTGTACAAATATCAGTGAAATATTCGCATGCCTTTTCAACACTAGCATGTACATACGAGCTCTTGTCGTCTGTGATCACTCAGCTCCGCCGTGAGGAGGAAGAAAAAAAAAACCAAGTTGTGCTGGAGTTTTTGTTTGTCACATGATTTGCAACGACGACAACAAAAACAAGTTTTTAAGTCAATTATTGTATCAACCAGACTGTCTTTGTATAGTTGTTACTATTGGATATGAATTTACTTTTTCTTTTGACAAGAAAAAGGGATTGTGGGGGGGGAAAAAATATGAATGTTTTAAATGAAAAGTCTACGTCAAAAAGTCTAAAGATCTATAGTCATGTGTAAATAGTAAATGGAAATAAACATGAATGTGTATTTACAAGACTGCTGTCTCCTGTGTGTGTGTGTGTGTGTGGTTTCATGTTTTTTTTATATATATAGGTTATATATAAAGGTTAGATACAGCTCATGATAGATTATACCCTCTTTCATTAGACCTGAGTGTGTGTGTGTGTGTGCATGTATGTGTATGTCTCTCTGTGTGTGTGTGTGTGTGTGTGTGTGTGGATTACAGTGCAGACTGCAGGATTACACTGGGTCAGGGGGCGACAGACACACAAACGCACAGTGAATGTGAATAAGAAGATTGTGTCCTCCACAAGTCAAATCCTGTTGCATCATGGTCATACATGTGCCACCTTGCTCATGTTCCGCCGCTTGTCACGCGAGATAAAGTCATTAAGCCCGGACGAGATGATTTAAAGGGTTTGATAAAACATTCTATCAATTTACTTTCTTACTTCTAGTTATGTCTGGTTTAAGATCGTGGACTCAACTAAAGATTCTTTCATTATTTTCATATTCAATAATTTTGCAGTTCAGTACATGAACATCAGAAAGTGATGAGCAAATGAAAGTAGGTGTCTTTAAATTGCTTGTTTTTCTTGCGCAAAAGTCCCAAATATTCAGTTTCCAATTATTTAAAATCAACTCCTGTCTCCTCAGTATTATTTTTACATACTATGCAACTAAGTATTTAGGGAACGTAATCACATCATGTATTTTATGAATGTGATGATGCTGTGTTGTTAAAGTGAAAATCTGTAAACATGTTGACTCTGAACTTGAGTTTATTTTGTTTTCCACCAGTATCTGATCCTGCAGTTTAATATCCGCCTGTGGCGACTCCAGCTTTATGAAACTTTTTCAAGATGTTCAGACATTCAGAGAAAAAAATCACAGTGACACATTTTTATTTTTACATTTTGGAAATGATAAATGGATCTCGAAGAAAAACACTCATATTTAGGGACTGGTTCCCATGAGTGTGTCCAGTTGTTTGAGTTCTGAGAAGCAAAAGGTCAAAACAGTCACGAAATGAGAGCAGATTCTGGTTTTCATCAACCTGGAGTATTTTCATAGCAGCAACAGGTAAATGATAAATATGTCCTCTTGTCATTTAGGTGAACTGGTCCTTTAGAAACATATAAAACCACAAACACACAAACATCTTTCTCTCCTCGTTGTCTGACTCATTTTCAGCTTCTCATTTTTGCAGAGTGAAATCCGAGCGTTTCAAAGTGTCTCCAGGTTTTTATTGGCTCTGGGGGAGAACATGTGATGGAAGGAGGTCGGTGAAGTGGGGAGCGATAAAGAGGCAGCACCAGAGAGCTGAAGGCCTCCGTGTACCTTTCACTGAGCTGCAACCATGAATAATTCATGCAGGACCGGCTGCTCGCTGGGAGCCGCTGACGGCACCGAGCGGGTCGGCCGAGGGAAAGAAGATGCTGCTGCTTTTTACTTCCATCCGCCCCGAGAGAAACCCACCCCTGCTGAATAATTCACACCAGTCCTGAGAAGACACACACACACACACACACACACACACACACACACACACACACACACTTGTGCACTCTAAACTCTGGACTCTGCTTTAATGATATCCGCTGCAGAGGAAACGCTGTGACCTCTGTGAGGAGGAGACGTCACATCCACGTACACCAGATATGATGGAGAAGGAGGAAGCTTTGTTTTTGGCTCCATTTTTACGTCATTTTTAATTTCAATTTAATGCCATTACTTCACTTTCATAGTGTAATTTGCTCCTGAATTTAGGAAGCATCACGACCACTGACAAAATGGAACAAATAAGATAATCTTTGTGTTTGACGTCTGACTCCAGCTCATCTGTGAGACTTTGCTTTTGTATGTTTGTGTCTTTCTTTAATTTTCTCTCTTCCTCAGTTTTCTTCTGAACCCTCATGTGTGGTTTCCTGTTTTATTTTGAAACTCTGGGCTCCTTTCAGGTCATTTCACTATCCCCTTGTTCCCTGCTCCCTCGATCACCTGCACCCTCACGTGTCTCACCTGCGTCTCATCGTCTCCATGTGGACTTTCCTCCTGTTTCAGTTGTTTTCTGTCATTGATTCAAGTCGAGCTTCTGCGTTATTCACCTGCACCAGAGACTGAGATTTTATTTTCTTTACTTTTCTCTCATTTAACTCACATTCACCAACGGAAGCTTCCATGTCTGCATTTGGGTCACAGATATACGGATGTGGGCACCTCTGGCACCTTTGGTGGACATGCAGTAATGCTGTGGTTTACTTGTGGCCCAGATGTGGCAAACAGGAGCCGACCTGTCATCATTCCACGTGGTATGTGGCCGGATGACAGTGTGACAGTGCGTGGGCCAAATCTGGGCCTAAACAATCTTGCTACGTGGGTTCCTCCGTGCTACATGTGACACAAAACAAGAATCACAAAGTCATGTGAAATAAAACGAGACTTTCTGATGTGTCACTGCGTCGTCATCACTCTCTGATCAAACCCGGGGTGAGGAAGAGTTCAGGTGATCGTGGATGTGAGTGTTAAACCAAGCTTCATTTGAATATTTGCTCCGACGCGGGACTGGGATTGAAACATCCCTGTTTTTCTTTGTCTGTGCAGCTGTCGGATTATTTGGAGAAGCTTCCCCTCGTGTCCCAGGATCCGTGTAAACAGACGAGACGAGACTTTTGTTTTCTCTTTCAACTTGTTCTGTGGTTTTCTCACTGAGGGTAAATGTGAGGGGTTGAGATCCGAAGATCCTCGACACTGGTAAACTGAATTCATTTTATAGGCAGACTGATGTTTATGTGTCTAAAAGAAATTAACCAGTGTGATAAAATTAGGTCATAGAGGAGAAAACTGTCCCATCAATCCAAACAGAGACATTCCACACCTGAAACCAAAATATCCAAACCAGGTGTCTTCATTGTTACAAAAACAGAACAAATTAAACTTGATTTTTTATCAATTAATTAAAAACTGTCACACATCATTAATATCAAACTTTCTTTTCCCGTTTACCACAAAGAATAATTTTCTTTACATTCATTTCCTTCAGACTTCAGACAGTAGTTACCAGTTGTGAGTAATGACTTCCAGGACACAGAATTCATCTATTAATGCTTTAAAGTAATAAACTGTTTGGCACAGTGGAAAAATGATTAATTGAACCTTGAGAGAAAAACTCAATTTATTATCATGAGAACATTAATCTGAGCGATGAGAGAAAGTATCTTCTGGTTGAATGAACTGATCTTGAGTCAGTTCAGTTACATCTTTAACAGTCCGACGTGGATGAAGATGCGTTTTAATCCGTTTCTATCAATCTGCTCGTTCTGCGTCCCGCTGACTGAATTCCCCTCCGAGCCTCTGTGTGCAATCTGTCAAATATTGGAGCCCGAATCTCCCACGGGCCTGCAGCTGTGTGCAAAGGCCTCACACAGACAATGAGCGACACAATGGGCCTGGCTGTGCCATTAGCCGAGAGGTTGTCATGCCAACAATACAAAAAGCCCCTCACTCGGCTCAGGGGGAGAAAAGTTTTGGCTCTGAGGAGAGTTCATATTGAGCGAGAGCTTCGCCAGGAGGCCCTTTGCTTCGCCTCACTTTCTGTTACATCATTATTCATGTGAGGGAGAAAAGCTCCCGTCAATGTCCGCAGAGCCGAGCGGTGGCAGATAACCGTGTGTCTGAGCCCGGGGGGGGGGGGGGCAGCGTGGCACAGGACGGGTGTGTTTTTGGGAGGGGGGGACTTTTTGAGCTCCACAAGAAATATACTATTGTGTAGTAAACAGGCAGATCCATTGTGTGGAGAGAGTGTGACGACCGTTTGAACTCTGAACTGAACCAGCAGGGCCGGAGCTCGAACATCCCAACGTGAGAATTATGTCAGTGTTTGCTTATTTTGTTGTTTACTCAATTAAACTAGTTGATTCAACAATTTAAAAACACTTAAACCCAAGTTAAAATGCTGCTTTTGGAATCTACTTCAACAAATAAGTTTTACCCGCGAATTAAGTATTTGAAGTTAAAGTCTCTTACGTGTGATTGTTTTTATAAACAATATGAGGTGAGTTGGTTTCATCTACTTTATTTGAAGTTGGTTTAATCTTATATTTCCCAAATTGGAGGTTGGGCTACGAGTTAATTCTATTTTCAATTCAGGCTAATTTTACTGACGTTATGCTAATATCAAAGTCTTATCCTGATTCAGTTGTTGACTATCCTTTGTTTAATTAATCCTAATCTGAAAATTACCAAATTGAGCAATGTTGTGCTGCTCCACTCATCTGACATCTCAATCTCCGTCCCCCACACACACACACACACACACACACACACACACACACACACACACACACACACACACACACACACACACCCTCCCACTGTGGTGGTTCATTTAAGATGGAAATATTTCCCATCTCTCCCTTTGTTGCTGCCCTGCATCATTTGAAACTGTCGCCTGTTGTGTCAGACTCCAGCTTCAGCATTCTGTCCAACAGGGGGACAGTTAGTTCCTGCCCAACCCCCCCCCCCCCCCCCCCTGTTATCTGTATGTTGCCATGTCTGTGGGGAGCGGTGAGAAATACATGCAGTGGAGTAAAAAGTACAACAAGTGCCTCACTCAAAACAGGAAGTGTCCCATGTTTGCTGCAATCTGTGATTTTAGATTTAATTCAGACTTGTAGTTGACCTTCACCTTGTCGTCTCGAAACCTTCACTCACACAGTGATGGATGAAAAACGTGCGAGCAGCTTCAGGTTCAGTTAAACCATCTGTCCGTCTTTTCAAGAGCTAAAACAAAAAGATGCCGTTCACTCGGTGCCTCCCTGGTTCCTCTTTTGTCTGCGTAATTTGCTTTGGACGTGCCCAGTACTGGCACTCTCACACACACACACACACACACACACACACACACACACACACACACACACACACACACACACACACACACACACACACACACACACACACACACACACACACACACACACACACACACACACACACACACACACACACACACACACACACACAGCTCACAGTGGGGCTCTACACAGGCTGGGATGTTTAAGCCTCTGAGTAACACACACACACACACACACACACACACACACACACACACACATACACACACACATCTGAGGCTCCGGCTGAGTTGATGTGGTTCTGCATCGATTTGAAGACGTTATCCTCCGGATGCTTGAGGTACAGGAAGGATGGAGAAGAGAAGATTCAAGCACTAACTCTCTTTCCCTCTAGATCAATGTGGAAAAAGTAAAGTTTAAAAACAAATTTCAAATCAGTTAGAAGGACTTAAACTTAAATATTTCACATACTTATACTGTATGTGTACAAAGATATACTTTAATAAAAGGATAGTTATTTTTTTTAACTTATTTTTAGATCTACATTTCACCTGTTTATATGTGAGTAATTACTGTATTGAACATATTTTACATATTCTTATTCGGTTTCTTTTTATATATATTTAGTGTAATGCACATATTTTATATACTTTTTAACTTAAATGTGATATTTGTATTATAATTTTCTTGGTCTGTGTATATTTCTATTCTTGATTAAAGTATCCACTGTATATTAGACATTGTATGTTCTCCTGAAAAGTACTTTTCCATTTGAGGGGATTTTTCTTTCTTTGCATCCACTCTGATATTCAATAATCTACAAAAGAAAAATAATAATCTTCAAACCCGCAGTTCATTTCCCTCATGATGAGAACTGTTGTATTCTACATGTCAGAAACTGCTCTTTACATTATTTTAAAGACCAGATTATCTAGCGACATATCAGACGATAGTGAGAGTTTTATGAGATTTTAAAAGAGGAAACAGTAAATCAGTGAATGATGAAGTGAACGCAGAGGTTCAACATCTGAGAATCTGTCTAATGCAGTTTATTAATAATTGATGTTTGGAGCCTGATCTGCTGCAGCCAGTCGATATCCAGTCGACTGTCACTGTGTCAGTGAGCTGCTCCTCCTCCTCCTCCTCCTCCTCCTCCTCCACTCACAGTCTCAGATTCAGTCTCTTTCATTCAGTTACAAACACCAAACTAATGTGTGTGTGTTGGACTGATAACTGAGGATATATATATATATAACACAAGTTCAGTTATGTGATATTGAAATAAATGTTAAACTAAGTGATTTTTATTGTGTCGCTGGCTGTGGGTGGGAGGTGATTTTACTTTACTACTCTCAGATTATTTTATTTGAAAAACTTTTTCCTCAGAAATGAATTTACCTGCTGATCAGAAACATCAATACAAAAAAATAATTCATTGGTAAAAGAATTTGGTTATTTTTCCTGGTCAGTGTTGTCGGGTTATGAAACATCCGCAGGACGCTGTTGTGACCAGAGGAAGATTGAGGAGGAGGAGGAGGAGGAGGAGGAGGAGGGTAGGGTGGTGATGGTGGTGAAGAATGAAGAGGTTGTCATGGTAACCACTCCTCTGCCACTGGGGGGTGATGATGTAACGTTGCCCATCGTTGTGTCTCTGGGCTCCTTTCTCCTCCTCGTCCTCCCCACACACCTACACACACACACACACACACACACACACACACACACACACACACACACACACACACACACACACACACACACACACACACACACTGCTGCATGCACGTGACGCTGAGTGGTGTAGAGACGATCGTAGGAAACCCACCGACGTGAGAACCGTCACTCTGAGCTCCTGTTAAAACAACCTGCTGCAGATTAAAGTTTTATAAAACACATAATTGTTCCTTTATTCTGCTTTTCATCATCACTGACGCTGTGATTTTAAAAGAATCCGGTGCATTTGAGATGAAACAACCTGCTTCTTTTGTCTCCCTTCCATCACTATCTGCTCTGTGTGTGTGTGTGTGTGTGTGTGTGTGTGTGTGTGTGTGTGTGTGTGTGTGTGTGTGTGTGTGTGTGTGTGTGTGTGTGTGTGCGCGCGCTCTGTGCATCACTAGACGATCAGAGGCACAAACCCTTGCAGTAAAGTAAAAAGGCCTCCACAGTGAAGCAGATAACAGCTGCAGAGAATGATTCCTGCCACATGAGGGCATCAAACAGCTGCTGTGCTTGAAGCTTTTAAAAAAATAAAGAAAAAAGCTACAGAACAGATTAAAAACACTTTATTTTCAGGTCAAAGATTAAAAATGTACATCAGTCGTCAGACAAGCTGATAAAAAACTAAGAGAATAAAGGTTCAATTCTCCCTCCAGTGATAAGAGACGTAAAAAATATATATAAACAATATTATCTCTGTGTCTATTTTGTTTGATATTTTGGCCCAAACACAAACCAACGACGGCTCCACATCTGTGCGACGACATAAAAACCACTGATTCATTCTTCCTCCAAATAGAACAACAATTTTAAACAAGTCACTGCAGTCGTCTACAATGTGTGATTATCTTCATCTGTACAGTTGCATAGTTACAAGAGGGAACGAGGGACAGAGAGGGGAAGAGAGGTGGAGAGGTGGAGAGACAGAGAGGTGGAGAGGTGGGGAGATGGAGAGGTGGAGAGGTGGAGAGACGGAGAGGTGGAGAGGTGGAGAGGTGGGGAGATGGAGAGGTGGAGAGACAGAGAGGTGGAGAGGATGAGAGGTGGAGAGACAGAGAGGTGGAGAGGTGGAGAGGTGGGGAGATGGAGAGGTGGAGAGACAGAGAGGTGGAGAGGTGGAGAGACAGAGAGGTGGAGAGGTGGAGAGATGGTGAGGTGGAAAGGTGGGGAGATGGTGAGGTGGAGAGGTGGAGAGGTGGAGAGGTGGAGAGACAGAGAGGTGGAGAGGTGGAGAGCGGAGATGGAGAGGATGAGAGGTGGAGAGGTGGAGAGGTTGAGAGACGGAGATGGAGAGGATGAGAGGTGGAGAGGTGGAGAGACAGAGAGGTGGAGAGGTGGAGAGGTGGAGAGATGGAGAGACGGAGATGGAGAGGATGAGAGGTGGAGAGGTGGAGAGGATGAGAGGTGGAGAGGTGGAGAGGATGAGAGGTGGAGAGGTGGAGAGGTGGAGGTGGGGAGGTGGAGGTGCGTCACACCACAGCGTCACACCTCTGGCTGAACAGCACCTCCACCACCTTCGGGTCGGCCAGGGTCGAGAGGTCGCCCAGGTCTTTGTCGTTGCGGGCGATCTGCCGGAGGATTCGCCTCATGATCTTACCTGAGTGAGTCAGAGGAAGAGGAGGCACGTGAGGAGGAGGAAGAGGATGAGAGAGGAGGAAGAGGAGGAACAGGAGGAGGAGGATGTGGGGGTTGGTTTCAGGAGGTGTTAAAGGGATAGTTTGGACATTTAGGCTAAAAACACGGTGTAAATGACCTTGATTCCAGTCGAATTTGAATGTGGGGGGGGGGGGGGGGGCATAGAGGTGAGCAGATAAGGAGTGAATTAGCATTTTGGGTGAACTATCCCTTTCTTTTACCTGAGCGAGTTTTCGGGAGCGCCGGGGCGTTTTGAATAAAGTCTGGTGTGGCGATTGGTCCAATTTTCTCTCTCACTGACGGAAGGAAACAGAAAAGGAATGAGTGACGTAAAAAAAACTTCATTTTGGATCTAAAAAATCTGATTTAGTACAAAACAAAAACAGTAAAACCTCAGAATAAGATTCCTTAAAACCAAAATTCCACCTCACCCAGTCTCTTGAGCTCCTCCACCACCGTGTGGTTGAACTCCAGGCTGTCTTTGAGGGTGACGAAGCAGTAGAGGCACTCGCCCTTCACCTTGTGAGGCCGACTCACCACCGCGGCCTCCGCCACGGCCGGGTGCTCCGTCAGGGCCGCCTCCACCTCCGCCGTGCTCATCAGGTGTCCTGCAGGGCCGAGACAGGAATCAGGGATGAATCATGAAAACATGAGACGTGAAGTGTTTCAGGAGAACAAAAAGTTTCCCAGAAGGCTGCAGGTTTGTGTTGTGATGTTCTAAACCTCTGTGAAGCTGAGTGATCAGACGTTAACACCTCTCGGTACGATACCTGACACATTCAGCATGTCGTCTATTCTTCCTGTGATCCAGTAATAGCCGTCTTTATCCCGCCTGCAGCCTGCGAGAGCAAGCAGGAGAAAACAGGTTGCATGAACCCCCCACAGAGTTTTTATAGCATCTTTCTCTCTTCCTCCGGAGGCTCATTGGTGTTTCAGTGAGAGATCAAGGTGAACGTTAATCCAGATTGATGAACAATCTGTGAGACGATGGGTGAACGAGGGAAGGAAGATGAAAATCATAACTCCTGTTTCTCACCGTCGCCAGTCACATAAAAGCCTGGGAACTTCTTGAAGTAGGTGTTTTCGAAGCGCTCGTGGTTTTTGTACAGCGTTCGCATTATTCCAGGCCAGGGCCTCCTGAACACCTGCAACACACACAACACACACACACAACACACACACAACACACACATAAGAGAAGTATCACTGCTCCAGTTAACAACAATGAGCTTTATTCAAACCTTTCAAAACAAATGTACATGATTTAAACCATTCAGAGCTGTGGTTAATTTGAAGTTTCCCTGAGCTGCATCATGACGGTGAAATCAAATAAACACACCACAATAAACAATGTTAAAAAACGAAATTAATCAATAAAGCAGATTAAAATGACACAATAAACCATTTCATGTACTAAAGTGAATATTGCAAACGCAAATATCGTCTTCAGACAAGTAAAAGTCACTGATGCAAGAAACTGAATGACTGCAAGAATGAATTAGAAAAGAACAAACATGGTTGAATATCTTTACATAATAAAAATGAGGTTAAAATAAGGTTTATAGCCTTTGACTGTTTTTAATTGTGTGATCTACAGTATTTATCTTATGTCATAAATCTGTGTGCTCAGCTGCTGCATCACACGTATAAATACAGTTGGTACTGAGTTGAAGTGGAACTCACCAGATAACCCTCCGCCTCCCCCTCCAGTTCCTCCCCGTGCTCGTTCAGGATCGCCGGTTCCACCCCGAAGAAAGGAAAGGTCTGAAACAGGAAGCGTGGATTTAACGCAGAGTTTCCTTCCGGATCATCACCTGAATCATATGATCCTCAACAAACGCAACTTTTAAGAGGAAACTAAAAAAATACTGACGCATTCTCAGATGCAAGAGGTGAAAGCCTTTTCTTTACCAGCATGACTGATATTGTTCAAACACGCAGCAGATAGGGGCTGCGTGTTTGAGAGTTACACAGAAAGGTCAGAGTGTGAGGCGATCAGTGTTGAAGGAGATGTTTTCACTCACAGCAGAGCCGGGTTTCAGCGGCGTGGCGGCAGGAAGAGGAGTCAAAACATGACCTCCCTGCAGAGACATGAAGGAGAACATTACACCGACGACATGAAGAGACTCCTCTGAGGTCACTGAGGTCTTCAACAAGAAGGATTTAGACTATATATTATATATCTGAGCATGAATATAACCATTTGAAGTGTGTGTGTGTGTGTGTGTGTGTGTGTTCATTACTGTCTCCGTCTGCCAGAAGGTGTCGACGATGGGACATCGGCCCTGACCCACCACCTCGTGGTACCACTGCCAGGCCTCTGGGTTGATGGGCTCGCCCACCGTGCCCACGATCCTCAGGCTGGAGAGGTCGTACCTGCCGGAGACAAGTGAGAGAAGTCTCATGTTCAATCATCATCTGGTTCTCATTAAATCTCATTACCGCTCTCCCTCTTTTACACTGTATTTGTCTTTTTAAAATTCATATAAACCTGAAGTGTGCAAAGGACCAGTTGTGGTTCTACAGCTTTCGCCAGTTTCCAGTTTCTACGCTGAGCTAATTAGCAGAAAGTTCCTGGTTCATATTCATCACACAGACGTTTTATTATTCTTCTTATGAAACTCTGTGAGAGAGCCAATTTCCTGGAAAGTGTATTTCCTGTAATAAAACTCTTAAAGGGAAACAAACAATACCTCATGTTTATCAGATGGGAAAAGTTTCAGCAAAGCAAGATAAATGTTTTTTATGTGTTGCACTGAAGAGCCGATGGAAGAGTTTCAGTTAAGAGTTAAACAGAAGTTTCGTGGCTTCTTCTTTTGACGGATAACCTCTGAGTATTTCTTGCAAACTCACCATTTGAATTCTAATTCCCACTGTTTAATCATTCATCTCACAACTTGTTTTTTTCACTTCCAAGCAAAATGTTGCATAAGCAGTGAACTCTTTTGAAGGTGAACGTTTCCACATGAAGGCCAGAGAGCCCTGATGCAAGAGCCGAGGTTTTCAGAGACTCAGGGTCGGTGGGTGTCCGCTCGAAGGAAGGAGATGGCCCCTCCTCACCCCCTCCTCACCCCCTCGTACTTTACTTACCCTATATGATCCCGTAGATATACGTTAGACATAAGTTGAGACTATAGCAAATACATAAAAGGTCATATAGGTCTGTCATGACATCCTTTAACACACATTTAGGCTGTTCTACCTCATATCCCTTTGATAACTAATATTATAACTAATGCATTATTGTTCTCGTCCATTCACTGTCTCCTCCTGTAGCTTTGGGGGGGGGGGGGGGACAGGGGGGATGTCCATCAGGGGGGATGTCAGCAGATGCAGGCTCTCACTTCTGCAGAGGTTCTCGTCCGTACTTCATCAGCAGGCGGATGGCTGTGGGAGCTGTGTAGAACTTGGTCACCTTGTACTTCTCAATAATCTCCCAGAACCGGCCGACGTGGGGGTGCACAGGGACGCCTTCAAACTGGGAAATAAGATACACATGTTTTTCTATGAGATTGCTCCTGTTCCTCTCCTCTACGTCTTTTTCTACCAAAACCACAAAGTGTGTTTCTGACTGACCAGGACCCCGGTAGCGGCGTTGGCGAGGGGGCCGTAGGTGATGTAGGAGTGGCCCGTGATCCAGCCGATGTCTGCCGTGCACCAGTACACGTCGTCATGGTGATGGTCAAAAACATACTTGAAGGTCAGCGACGTGTAGAGCAGGTACCCGGCAACGGTGTGGAGGACACCCTGTACCGCACACCGGATTGTCAGGAAGACAGTGGACAAATAAGGGTGGGGGGGGGGGGGGTATGCAGGTATGTGTGTTTGTGTGCATGTGTGTGTGTGTATACGTGTGTGTGTATATGTGGGTGTGTGTGGGACAGTAAATCTGTTAACACAGTCTCATTGTAAGGACTCATCTTGCAGGTTGAAGTGTTGGAGTGTTGAAATAACAAGTGTATATGTGTGTGTCTGTGTGTGTGTGTGTGTTTAATCAATTTACACAGTCAAATTTTCTAGATTAAAAGCATAAAATCATTAAATTTTAAGGTGAAGACCTGTTTTAAGGTTAAGTTTAGGTTAAGGTTAAGGTTAGGGTTAGAGTAAGTCTCCAGGAAATCAATATAAGTCAATGTAATGTCCTCTGAAGTCATGGAGGCACAACTGTGTTTGTGTGTGTGTGTGTGTGTGTGTGTGTGTGTGTGTGTGTGTGTGTGTGTGTGTGTGTGTGTGTGTGTGTGTGTGTGTCTCTGTGTGTGTGTGTGTGTGTGTGTGTGTTGAATAGACACTTATATTGGAGAAAACACAAAAGCGGCTGTGGTGCTTTCAGACAACATAACTTTCTAGGATTATATTTGTGCCTCTCAGTATTAGAAAACCATTAGTTCTCCCTCCAGACAGCAGCTTAAGTAAAAGGCAGCTTGGTTAACATCATTACAGGCTCATCAGAGTGGAAAATAGATGCTGTGATCTGTTGTAAAGATGTGGTTCCACTAAGTATTTACACAGAAAATGAACGTGTTGTCTTCTTCCTGAGCCAGACTGCGTGTTTCTGCTTGTGTAACTGCCCCCCCCCCCCCCCCCCGCAGCTGTGTCTCACCTTGGGTTTGCCGGTGGAGCCGCTGGTGTAGAGGATGAACAGCGGGTCCTCGGCGTCCAACCACTCAGGTTCACACTCCTCAGGAGAGTCTCTCATCGCCTCCTCCCACCACACATCACACTCCGAGTCCCAGGGGGTCTGAACGCACCAGAGCATCAGGGAACAGATCCAACACTTGACTCCACTCATTACATCTGCTCCCAGCGCGTGGCGGCGCTCGGCAACAATACATCACGTTAGATTCAAACTGGCTGAGCCCCTCAGAGGGAGATTCTAAATCCAGAAAGAGGAGCGTGTTTTTGGGTTGTTTCAGCTGCTGTTCTAACCTCGGATGAGGGATCACCTGACGCTTTGTGGGCTGCGGACTTAAAGAGGCCTTCAGCTGAAAGACCTTAAAGACTAAAAAGCTCAGACTGATTATCTCTTTAATGAAGAGTGAGAGATCAAAGTGTTTATTAGAGGGTGGATGACAAGAATCCATTGATGGAAGCAGCCTTAAAAAAGTGTGAAATGTGACAGCTACTGTTTTCCTTTTCTTAAATACACAGATTAATGTGTTAATCTATCATAAGATCTCTGTAAGAAAGAAGTATTATTTTGCCACTTTTCCATGTAAACTTCTTTTCAATTTTCTTCAATCAAAGATCATTACATTAAGAGATACATGTTTTTTATACCTAATTTCTATCCAACATAAATATCTTTTAACACATAGAAGTAAGTTAAATTATGACAATAGAAATGAATACATAAAATAAAACTTCTGTCACATTTTAGCTTTCAGAATAAAATTGTAAAATAAATTAATAGTTTTTTTCTTACCTGTAATTTGTTGCATGCAGCTCCACTCTTTGTCTTCAGCGCCTGGTGTTTGACGACGAGGCACTTGGTGATGCTGGAGGACGCTCTGAGGGAAAAGGAAAGAAAAGATTAAAAAATATATCTGGGTTCCTCGGTATTGGAGTGAGACCTTTCCCCAAGTATTCATGTGCTCTGTTTTTAATATGAACAGTTTATTAAAACACGGCACGATGTAAAACTGCTCATGTTTCCTTCCTGTTGGCTTTCCATCAGTTTGCTAGGTGAGTAGTGGTGTCTCAGATTTGACCTGTAACTTATATCAGGAAGAAACTTTTGAATTTAAATCTAGTTTCACAGACGTCATATAATGTAAAACACATTTTTCATTTATTTTCAAATCATTCCCATGAACCTTGATGTTGCCTCCTGCAGATAACCATTCCCAGCATGCTTTGTTTCTCAGCTCACATCCCTCCCAGGCTCACGTTGCCACGGGAGACGAGCAGCTTGGGCTTCCCTGATGGATCTGAGTTCTCCATGTTGCCCGGCAACCTCGTAAAAGTGGAAACCAGGCGGTGTGTTTCCTGAACGTCCCTGGTAGCAGCTGATAGGGCTTTGTGTGTGTGTGTGTGTGTGTGTGTGTGTGTGTGTGTGTGTGTGTGTGTGTGTGTGTGTGTGTGTGTGTGTGTGTGTGTGTGTGTGTGTGTTCGTGTGTGTGCCTGTATGTGCGTGTGTGTGTGTGTGTGTGTCCTGTGACAGTTTTTTCAGGGGTTGAGTCCCATTACCGGCAGCAGCTAGTGTAAACAAGGGCGGGTGCTGAGAGTGTTAGTCTTGTGAGCAGGACCTACTTCTCCCTGCACTTCTCCAGAGCCTTGTCCACAATCTGTTTCAGGTTGATCAGCTTCTCTCCTCTGTAAACACCATCTGTACATCACAAAAGGAGAGAGAGAGAGCGAGAGAGCAACAGATGACAAACAGATGATGAGGCAGAGCCGGGAGAAGGCGTCTCAACACCACATCACTTTACAACTTGAACATTATCTTTACAGCTCCTGAGCTCCACAACACATCACATCCTGGTGCTGCTGCAGGTCACAATAACTCAGAGGTCAGAGGCCAGGCCGGACCTACCTGCTGTCACCAGGACGCTGCTCTGGGCGTCGATAATCCTCTCACACAGAGACTCCGAGGAGAAACCTGCAAACTGAACGTGCAAAGACAGACAGAGAGAGGCAGAGCTGAGAATTTGTGATTTTTTTTTAAGGAGTAATCCTGTTTAAATTGAAGCTTGGGTCTGTCTTTCATTGTTTTATTCATCATTTGTTTTGGAATTACACAGATGCACAAAAGCAAAGAGACACCAAACCACTGCCAAGAGATGCACAAACAACTGGAAAACAATGAGTATGATGTCAAATGAACAAAACAGACCAAATTTAACCCCTAAAAACTTTCAAAAAGACTACAAACAAACCTAAGTTGACACAAAACAACTATGAATATGGCTGCGTGGTTTGTACAATACAAGGCCTTTTACTTGACTGAGCCCTTTGTGGGGCTCTTTGTGTTATTAACCATCTTCGTGTGACACTTATGACAACATCGCACTCATCATAGTAACTGTTGAGATGTGAGAACAGGACACAAAGTCCGACAAACGACAAACTTTAAGGATTTAACCAGATTATCTAAACCTCTTTATTTGCAGGTTAAACCAACAGTGAAAACACTTTCGGTAAAATTCTTTCCTTGCAGTGGAAACGATGTTTGAGTTCAGTTAAAACTCAAAGTCAACCAACATGTTTTTTACCTGTTGACAAAGGGTTAGGGTGGAAATTATAATGACAGTTATTATAATCATACGAATTATTGTTATTAATTGTAATAATCATTATAATAATCAATCCCTTTGCTGATTCACGTAGTTTTGTTTGTATAAAGAATCATAAGTCACTTATTTTCTAAGCACAACAAAAGAAGCTTACTGAGGCAGTTAATCTGGTTTGACGACACAATTAGACTTCAGTTAGCTTATAGTGTTATTCCTTAGCCGTTGTCCTGCAAACGTTTACTTTAAAGTGCAAACAGTCAGAGTGATGATTCATACTGCTGCAGCCTTTCATTACCACGGATACAGGGTGTGTGTGTGTGTGTGTGCACCAGACATTTAAAACCGCTTTTTCATATGATTGGCATTCGCTGCATCTGCCTCCAGACGCTTGTATCGTGGCCAAGGTTAACAGTTCAGGGTGTATAACGTTTCAGTCTTCATGTTGGCATCATGAAACCAAGTCATCCTGGAAGCAGCAAAATGTCACAGCATGAGGCTGTTCTGTCTGACCCCGTCTATGATTCAATTTTATGCCAAGATAATTTATGTTTAATATTCACATGAGAATCCTAAAAGCTGGAACTATCCCAAAGGTTGCCATGTTGCTAAGTGATGTGGAAAATGATAAAAAAAACTAAGCTAGAAATCATACAACAGTGACCGAGCACAGACAAGGTCACTTACACTCACGTCTGCCAAAAAAAAGCCCTTTGAGAGCCATAAAATGAACCTGGGAGCCGCCAGGAGATATTTTTAACAAGGCCACCAACCCTTTCATAGATGTTGAAGGTTGAATATCTAAAATAGTGCATTGACTCTGATGTCTTCCAGAGCCGGATTCTGCCAGTAATTGTCTGACCCATATACTGAGGTGCTGCAGTGTTCAAACAGGTGACAGCTGATAAGTGCAGGAGCAGGCGAGTCTGGACTGACACAAGCAGGAGCCCAGGTTCAGCTGGTAATAAGGTCAGAGCGGCAGATAACGAAACGTGTTGACGGACATGTTCAGTTAAATACATGATGACGTTATATATAGTCTTATCTGATGACAGCCGACTCATGGTTCTTACAGCCTGCTGGCACTTCACCAACTTTTATTCCTCAAAAAATACTGGAATACTCTGAACCCGCCTTTATTTGATAGAGAAGGAAGCACTTCACACATCCAGCTCTGTTTCCATCATGTTCAATGTACCTATTGTAATTTGTTCTTGATAAAAACATCTACCGAACTAATATGGATGTTTGTGAAATGGGAGCTTACCACAATGGAGTGAACAGCACCGATCCTGGCACAGGCCAACATAGTGTAGACCAGCTCTGGAATCATGGGAAGATAAATCGACACCCTGTCTCCCTTTTTCACCCCTTGATCAGGGACAGAAACACAGTTTTAGGCTTTATGTTGAGTTCCAGTGTGATGGATATGTGCCTGATACTGAACTTTACTTTGAATATGCAAAAAAAGTACATTAGACATATACCAGAGATATATTTGGGGGCTTGTGGTATTATGCTATGGGCCAAATAACAAAACATCAATTTCAGGTGTCATTTTACAGAAGATATCGGCCATTGTTGACTTTAGATACTTTCACACTTTAGTTATAAAATATAATGTATAAATTAACATAAGCAGATTTAAGCATGTAGATAGATAGATAGATAGATAGATAGATAGATACTTTATTGATCCTGAGGGAAATTTAGGGATGTATGTATTTATGTGTTCTGCTGCCAACCGTATTTACCGATGATTAATCATTTCTACATCCAAGCTGTCGATAAATTAATATTAAGATAGAATCAATTAATACTCAGTAATTGATGCAGTTTTCAGGCTCTCACCCATTTGCCTGAGGACGTTAGCACAGCGGCAGACGCGGCTCAGCAGCTGAGAGTAAGTGATGGTCATGTGGTGATCGGGTGAGTTTCCCTCCCTGTGAAGACACGATACAAAGAGAAGAAACACCCAGGATCTGTTACTGTGATGGAAAAGCTGTGTCCGGTTGTATGAAGCTCTTTCTGTAGGTGTAACTTTATTTTCCTAGTGCGTTCGTCCCTCAACGTACACGTATGAAGTGGTTGGGTTCATAGATAACCTGTTACCCAGCAGATAGTAAATATTTTTTTAAACAAAACATTGCTCATTTCTAATCTTGATTTTGGTCCCATTGCATCAACAAGATGCTTCATCAAAGTTATTTATTCAAATCCTACAGTATATATACTGTATAATCCTGGTTTCCCTGTTGAGCAGTGCATTGTTGTACAGTTTAAAAAACACTGATATGATTTGTTGACCCAAACTGACCTGGTTCAACTGTTGCCTCAGACTTTGTATGCATTGGTGCTTACTGTATAGATCAGAGCAAACACAAATCACCTGCAGAATTCCCCAGAGGTCAAGTCCGCAGACTTTGTTTATCCAACTTTTACAAGCTCTGATTGGCTGCGATCATGTGATACAACAACGTTTTCTTGTACAATTTTGTAAATGAGACTCTAAAGGAGTGTGAACCCCTGAATGTGCGCATTACTATTAAATATAAGCCTAAATATAAACGCCCACATTGAGACAATAACAAATTCTATTATTTATATATTTCCTGATATTAAATCCCTCGATTCATCATGTTTGTGAGAGTCTCTCACCCAGTGAAACATTGAACCTGTTGCTGGTTCTATTTAAACTGTCGGCTTTATAGGAAGCTTTAATATAGAAAACTGTATATTATTTATTTTATTATTATAAAAAGTCTGATTTTATTACCAATGTTAAAACAATACTGATCATTTAAGTCAAAACCATTCATTTGTCCTGACAAGCGCTGGGGAAGGAAAGCACCTTTTAAATCTTTATTTGATTTTGTTAATCAGTGATCACTTTATGATCTTGTCAAAGCACAGAGTAAAAAATAAATCGTTTCCTTTTAGAGTCAAACAATTTCTATTTGTGTGCAGTAACTCTTTTGAAATGCAACCATCTGTTGGTATCATGTTATCCAGTAGACCTTTGTAGCTGCAAGTAACAGCCAGTATCAGACGCAGTATAAGTCAAACAAAAGAACAGACATTTGACTATAGGGTCTTATTTCTTTTTGTGTCTTATCATGTGCAGTACAGTCATTTAACGGAGCTGATTCACTGAGTATATATCCTCCTCACGCGATGAGCTGCTGAAACCGGCCCAGCAAACAAATGAGCAGATGTATTACATAAGGGCTCTGATGTAGTGCAAACACTGTGGAGACACTTGCGTGGGTCATGGTTGGTCTCCGCTGTGCCCGTTGAACCCCTGTTACTGCTGAGCTGGCGGAACAATTATTTTTTTGTTTGCAGAGCTTCCTCAGTTGACAGAGCAAATACACTGTGCGCCATAATATAAAGCAAGAGAGCATAAAGCAGAAGCCTTGCTGAAATGCCAAGGTTGTGAGTTTCAATTAAAGAGGTCAGAAGTTGGGAAGAAGGTACAGAAAGAGAATCTATGTGTTTGCATCTAAAATATGCAAATTAAGTCTTATTCTATATTATAGTTATTGTCAGGATTTAGAAAGAGGCTTTGTTCTTTATTTGCTTTATGAGTTCTGCAGGCCTCATGCAATCTGCTGTAATTGTAGATTTTAAAAAAATGAGTTGCATCCAAAATATTAAATCTGTGAAGATTCCTTATCATGTAAAAAGCTCTCTTCTGTTCCTCGCAGCAGACTGAGAGACTGCAACACCAACTCTGTGGTTTGTTTTGGTACACTGGGGTTGCAGCAGGGGACACAGCAGTTGTTATTGACTGGAATACCTGACATAACTCCAGGCAGCATTTCCCATCAAAGCCATCATTGATGCCAGGCACGCGTTGTTGCTTACCAGTAATAGGCAACCTTTTCACCGAGGTTCCTCTCCTTCACATGTCTGTCGAGGACATTATAGCACATGTTGGTTTTGGCCCCTTCCATGCATTTGACATATATGTTCCCTTTGGTCACGTCAAAGTTGTACTGCAGGATTGGACCTGTTGCTGGCTTCTTCCAAAAGAACTCATCAGCAACCTCTTTCCAGAAAGCTGGAATAAAACAACACTGAGAGTGAGTGTTGCGGGCTCCAGGCAGGACAGATAAACAGTGATATTGTTTACAGATGCATGATGGAATGCAAGGAGACACTGCAAGCACTGCACTGAATCTCCCGACGCGTTTGACCTACCTTCTGGATTCTCAAGAGACTTCCTGTACAGTTCCAGATAAGAGTTAAAATCAGGCACATGAGCATCCCTCTGCAGCTCGGCAGAGGGGTAGTACATTTTGTCCTGAGATTCAGGAACAACCATTGCGGAAGGACAGATGTAGACGGACCTATATCATCTGAGGGTGAGTCAGAAAATGGGTTAATCTGGAGTCACTGCTGATCTGTCTGGATCCTCCTGGGGAAGGTACCAACACTGCAAGGCCCTCAGTACTGAGGCAGTGTAAAGTCCCACCTCTAATCCCTGAGCCCAGGCTCTCCTCAGTCTGTTTAGCTTGCCAGCCAATCGACTGGCAGGGTGCGGCACTCCCACTTTTTCATTGGACGTGTCCTCCCTGGCCTGTTGATTGTATTATTTTACTGAGCCAGGAGGTGGAAGAGGAGGAGGAAGAGGAGGAGGAGGAGGAGGAGGAGGCTGTGTGCACTGGGTTGACAGCCAGGGATTCAGGCATGACCAGGGGAGACTGGTTTTGACAGAGAGGATGATGGTGCTTAAATAAATGAATAAATAAATACCTGTTTTGCTGTTACATTTCTGTTTGATCATATTGCATTTTACCAATTAAAAAAACTGCATGAAACTAAAAGTAATATCAATAATAGGAACAAGTAGAAATAAACTGAAAAAATAATATGTAAATGTGATATTGATGCCTATTACAAATAGTTATAATTATGCTAAATATCTCCACATATCTTCATTTATTCATCATATTCCGTCTCCTGCAGCCTGAAGCATTTGTTAACATCTACTTCACCGTACTGTTTGCCTTTTATCCGTGCTTTTCTACGTGGGCACTGAAGTGCAAACAGTTTGTCCGTCCAGTCGGCGACAAGCCTTGTTGACATGCACCCTTTTCCATTAATGCTGTTATGTTTTCTTATTTGTCGTTGCGTTTTCATATTTGCTGTTGTGTTATCTTATTGTCTGTTGTGTTTGGGGATTTTTCATAGTGTTTTCTTATTTGCAGCTGTGTTTTCTGTGTTATTTTTAATTGTGTTTTCTCATTTGCTGTTGTCTTATCTTATTGTCTGTTGTGTTTTTTGAGTATTTTTCATTGTGTTATCTCATTTGCTGTTGGTGTTTTTTGTGCAACTTGTCTCTTTGTGTTTTGCACTGCATGCTCCTCTTTTCTTTATGACATTAAATCCTCCTCTTATGTAACAACCCATTAGTTCTTTTCACTAACTGAGCTCCTGGAGAACGTGCAACGTGAACTCTCAGGTTTCATAACACATCTTTGTCTCTGATCCTAAACTCCTCTCTGGGATCGACTGAGTCACGCAGCGCCTGCCGCCTGGTTGACGTCAGACCCTCTCAATCGAGCCCCGACACGGCCGCTGCGGTCCCGTTGATCCTCTGTCGCTCCCGGGTTCGAACTTCCAGCCCCAACATGTTCCTGTCCGCCGCTGTTCGCGCCGCGGTGTCACACACGGTACTGTCCCGGTGTCCTTTGTGTTTACAGACCCGCGTTTCAACGATTTGTTGGAGGATTCGATGAGAAATCGCCGTGACTCCTCACAAGGGCAAGGAGGCCGCTAAGCTAACTGGTGTTGGGTAACGCTAGCATGCTAGTGTTAGCCTTCTGCTGTCAGACGTTTACAACGTGTTTAACGGATGAACGAGTGATGTTCAAACGTTTCTCTTTACTTCTTATGTTTGTGTCTGTTTAAATTAACTTCATCAGCCTCGTTTACCTGAGATTGAACCACTTAGCCAGTTTATAGGGCAAAATCCTGCTGGTGTGTAAAATGTCCTTTAAATCACTTGATGTATGAAGTAAATTGGTGCCTTTAGAAAGAAGGATAACACATTTAAAACTGCCTCATATTCTTTTCTGGCTGTCTTATATTTCTATCAAGTCTAAAATGTAGGAATGTTAATGTAAACACATGAAGTATAAAGTATACAACCTTGTGCAGCTATGTATTTGTGAATGCAGCCCTTATTGTAATACTTTTAAACTTTCAGTTACCTCCATTATCATATACACTGTTATGCTAATACTATGTGCAATATTATGTTCATTATCATCTGCAATACTACTTTTTAATCTGATTTTATTTGTATTTAATTCTTTTATATTTCAAAGATTAGAGTAAGATCTGGCACCAAAATGTCCTTTGTAATGAATGAAGTTCTATCTTATCTAATCTTATATAGTTACATATCATGATAAGGAAGTAAGTAAGCTTCTGGTCAGTTTGTTTGTCCTGGTTATTGTAATTTGCAATCAAAATATAAAAAATATTATACATACTAATAATGTAAAATTAAGGATTTAAATAACGGCAACATGAACAGTTTTATTTACCCTATAAATCTTAACCAGATATAGTTTCTTGTCCAAACGGGAGACAAACCTGTTAAAACTTTCTTGGGATGTTGGAGTATCAATCACAAATCAACAGATATTTGATGTGTCTTGTTTCTCTCTGTGTTTGCAGGCCAGGCAGGTCAGGAGTCTGCATCGGTCGGCTGCACGCGCTGGAGCAGGTGGCATCTTTGTGGTGAGTTCAAAGTTTCTTTGCCAATAACCTAGACATTGGATACAGAGCAGCCCATAGTGCGGTGTAGTAAGTAAGACAACTTGTAAGTACTGTATTCAGAGTTAATGGACATTTTGGATAAATGTTTATTTTCAGTAATGTAAGTCAGATGCCATTCTGGCTCCAAAATCATAGAATAAGAGTATTCTATGAGCATAGGAAACCAGTGAATGCACTAAGTTACGAGGTAGTTTTGAATACTGAATCACAAACTGATACACAACATTTTCTTTCCAGTGCTCTCAAATATTCAAAAATATTATACAATGTTGCCTTGATCTTGATCAAGGTCATTACTGTCGTCTGTAGCCTCCTATCCCTGCAGTCACTCAAGTGTTTTAATGTGTTTTACATTGGCAAACAGAACTTATGCTATTCAAATCAAAACCTTTTTACTGAGACTGATGTGTTACTTGTCCATCTAACTTTGTTTTTCTTCATGAAATATGCCAGCTTATGTTCCACCAACACAATTTATGACAGCAGAGTTTTGCTAATTTTATTTATGTTATTTATCTTTACATCATTTGTTTTTTACTAGCTTGTAAATCTCATCTGTAAATTTGATCAGTGCATTAATCAAAAATGTATCAGCTTAAATTTTTGCTTAAAAATCCCAAAGGTATCAGTTTTCCAGACGCTCCTATTCATGTGCAGCGCTGCCATTAGAGCCTGTTAAAGCCAGGCTGTGTAACAAAACAGCACATGTGATATTCTCATGTAATGGAAACATGCCATGGTTTCAGTCTCTTGGTAATAAAGATGTTTTTCATCTTTGAGAGGATAAGAAGAAGGGGATGGGTGAATTGTGTCACTAATCTTTAACCGGAAATGTTTTAGACATCTATAACATACATCAAACATCCTTAACTTGAAAGTTTTTCTTTTCATTAATCGCTCAGAGTATGTTTGCTGCTCACAAGGGGGCAGTGTGTGCAGAAGCAGAAATAACTTCTATGTGTTGAGTCTTCTCAATGGACTGATAGTACCACAAGTTTCCCCTCTGGGCTCACACGATGAGTTATTCATATTTTATCAAATACTATGAGATCCCGCTCACAAGCCTTTAACTCAAATGTGAAAGTAGTAATTGTTGAGTAACAAAATAATCTCTAATAGCATCTTCAGATTCTTAATAGCCTGTGACTATAGATAATTATACATTTGGAGTAAATAATGTCCTTTAACGCAGTTGTCTTTCTGTTTTAGCACAGAGACACTCCTGACAACAACCCTGATACTCCTTTTGACTTCACCGAGGAGAACAAGAAGGTAAGACTGACACCTGGGCTGAGTAGTAAATGTTTGGGATGCAAAGATGCTTTTTGTGTAAAATCTCCAATATCCAGCATTCTCCGCTTGTATTTGCTGCTTCCAATGTTTGTTCAAAAAAGGAATGCAATGATGTGATTATTCTAAGCTGTGAGCAAATTCACATCTAATAATAAAATGTTTTTTTTCCCATGCAGAGGATTGAGTCGATCATTTCAATGTACCCTGAAGGACACAAGCAGGCAGCCACCATCCCAGTGTTGGATTTAGCCCAAAGGCAACATGGATGGCTACCCATCTCCGCCATGAACAAGGCAATGATTCTTTTGGAATTTATTTTAGAGCAATTTCCTCATGCGTAGAATCATTTGTTCGACAATATTTTTCACTAAGACCAATACAATACAAGGTCCTTTGTGTCATGTAAGGTAGCCTCATTGAATGTTTTTAATTGTTGTCATTCAGGTCGCTGAGGTGCTGGAAGTCGCTCCAATGAGAGTGTATGAAGTAGTGACATTCTACACAATGTTCCTGCGTCAGCCCGTGGGAAAATACTTCATTCAAATCTGCACAACAACTCCCTGCATGCTCTGCAACTCAGACAGCATCCTGGAGGCCCTCCAAAACAAACTGGGTAAGAGAACCATTTGACATTTTACAGCTGAACACCAATGAAGGGATGGAAACTTATCTGTATATTTTAGTTAAACAGAGATTGGGAGCAAACGTGTAAATGTACGCTGTGTTATTCAAACAACAAAAAGCTGTAGCAGCACACAAAGACTGAAATCAAGCCAGATGACTGTTAATATACTTCAGTCTGTGTGACATTTAATAAAGAGCACTATTATGTTGTTTTTTTTAGTCAACAAAACATTGACATTATTTTTACATCTAGTGTTACAGCTTGTCAAGTAGTACTTAATGAGTTCAGTAACATGATCTGCTGCTTGTCAGGAGATCGCCCACGGATATAACATGTCTTCATTTGTTTCCTCACAGGAATCAAGGTTGGAGAGACGACACCTGACAAGATGTTCACACTAATAGAAGTGGAATGCCTAGGTGCCTGTGTGAATGCTCCAATGGTCCAGATCAATGACGACTACTATGTGAGTGCCGAGAGCTTCCTCACTGAACATCGTAACTAAATTAGCAATATTGGGTTAAAGCCTGAAGTGAGTTTTGCAAAGAATGTCTGCCGAGAATCTCTCAGCTTTATTCCTGGAATGCAACCTTTTTTTTCTTTTGGAAGCCAGTGTGGATGCGGGTAGCGTCTTCAAATGAAAGGCTTGCAGGAAATGGAAACTGACAAAAGTAATCTTGAATTCATCATAATATTGCTGGAATAGCATCTTATCATTTAACTCAGTTTGAAAATAGATGCAACTGTATGAGTGATTTATTTACATATTTTAAACTATTTCTGCACTCAGTTGTGCTGGTAAATTCAGTTATTGCAAGGTGAGAACAAGTGACTTGAAGTAAATGTTACCTAGAGGGAGAACATTTCTCTTAACAGCTCAAATTGCTAAGATAGAAAAGGTACGATGTGTATGGCTGGACTGAATTTTGCATTTTATAAGAATAATTATCACTCACAAACTCCCATTCTTTGGCTAATAGATCAATTCAGTTGTCAATTGCATGCATTTAGTTTTATTTAAGATACAGTTTGCAAACAAGCACTTGAACGTGTCAGCTTGTTAATGTTTTTTATAGCTGAAGGTAAAAGCTATGGAGCAGGATCAGTGTAGCTGCAAATACCTGCATGTGAAACAGTTTGGAGGATTTAATGTCTGATTCAGTCTTCATGCACATTCACACAGAGCATTATCAGATTCAAAATAATGCAATAACCAAGCTCCTTCTGAACACAAGTGTTGTTGGTTAAGAGTCTACACCCATGAATACAAAATACGACCTAACAAAGAGCTGTTATTTGTCACAGTTTAAACCTTGTTTAACTAGAGACATTCTGTATAAGCAGATTTGTACTGAGCTGACAAGTAAAACCAGTTTCATTGTCTTTTGTATGTAGTACGGTATTAACATGTATTAAGTTAATGGGTTATAACAAGCCAACGATAGATGTGGATGTGAAAACAACTGTCGCTGTATCTGACCTAGTTTTGGTAGTAAACAATTCACAGCCCCCGTTTTACAGTACTATTGCTGTGGAAATTATTGTAAAGCCCTGCATGATCTATCCTCCCTGACAATAGTTATTTTTAGATTTAAAAATATAAATTTTCTATGAAAATCCCATCATATTGGCTGCGATAATCATGAACTTTTAATATATTGCTTCCTAAATGTCCCCCTCCTTTTAAAGTGAGATTGAAACTAATAGGTATGACAACGTGTTCATACAGGCTCAAGCATATGAACTGAAAAACTCTGAAGACCTTAATAATCCTGCACAAGACCACTAGCAATGAAAATTGGTACACTCTGTTCTTTTCCTGACATCTTGCTTATTTCCAGGAGGACCTAACACCTAAAGACATGGACGATATCATCGATGACCTAAAAGCAGGAAGAGTCCCACCACCTGGACCCAGGTAAAAAATACATCGTTCATCTCATCGACACGGTCGTACGTACTGTGCTTTACATTAAGATGCGTTTTCTGTCTCTGTGATTACAGGGGCGGCCGTTTCTCCTGTGAGCCTGCAGGAGGGTTGACTTCCCTGACAGAGCCTCCTAAAGGACCAGGCTTCGGAGTGAGAGCGGACCTGTAGACGTTGTTGGCTACCATCTGCTTTTATTCACAAGCAACTTGTCCCTGAAGCTGATACTATGTTCAACACAAACATGTGGTGTAAATAAATTGTTCATATACCTGTGCTGCAGGTGTCAGTGTGTTACTTATCACACATTCCAACAAGGGAAAGCTAATATAACTTACCGTTGTAATGGGACAGATAATGTATTTCCATTTTACTCTGAGAGCAACCACGTTATATGTCAGGCAACATAACTTGATGGTTTTATGGAGTCATTAGTAATCTATTATTTTAAGTAGTATTATTGTGCTGTGTCTTTTGCCTCCGAAGGTTATTTCAGTCATGTGAAATCTAAACATTTTCCTGACTGGAACTCTTCTGCTGCCCAAAATAACCTAAAACATACTGCACAGTTTTCCAGAAAACTATATATTGTTAAATATCCCATACAAGATGCTGTGGAGTTTGTTAGTTTCCTTTGGCCATGACATTTATGTTTAATCCTCTTGTAAACAATCCTACACAAGCCTTCTTAAGAGTCATTATCACAACATAACCAGTCCGACTTATTCAATATACCAGCTGAAACAATAGAGCAAGTAATAATTCAATAAATGATAAAACATTCTCTGTACAAATCTTTATTTCTATATTGTGCAACTGTGGCACACCACATGTTTCCATACCAGTCCCACCAAACATAAAAGGTTAGAAAATATTTGCAGAACTATTAGAACAAAATAATACATCATGCCATAGTATTACATATTGGGCTGCAACTAATAAAATACTTTGTCTATGTTCAATGCTTTGTGAGGATACATCACCACTGACGAATAGCAGACTTCAACTAGAAAATTCCTCCCTAGAAATTTTGAATGTGTCTGCACTGTTTCAGTTTGAGAGAGACACACACTGACTGACTGGTTTAAGAGAGAGAGAATGAGATACTGAGATACTTGAAAAAGGTGAACTCGTCACCTTTGCAACTGACAGATACATCAAAGATTCCTCTGATCTACGAATTTACGAGCGAACCGTTTGGCGAAAGTCTTAGAATAGACAGATCTCACCGTTGCCGACCGAGCCGCACGTTTTGTGCATGTGCGACAAAAACCGCAGGAGGAGTAGCGGGACGAATGTGTGACAGAAGAACTACGCATAATAATAAGTATGTGGAATGATACTACATTTGCATGCATTGCATTACTGCACACACAGTAACGTCACAAAGCATTGCAACGACAGTTGGGTGCAGCACTTTTCTGGGTCCCCTGGAAACATTTCCGTTGTCGTTTTCACAATTGTGTGTTGTGACTTTTTTTTTACAGCGCACGTGTCATCAAATTCTTAATTGTGCATGTGTTTTGTTAATGTGCAGCGCGTCGAGCTCTCTTGTATTTAACTGCCATCACGCAGCTTCTCCTCCCGACATTTCCTCCATCTCGCCCCGGTGGCGTTATCGTGTCTCGCCGCCGCGCCCCCCCCCTCTCCCTCTTCCTGAAGCCTGCTCCGCAACACGGAACATCCTGCACCACCGCGCATGCGCGTACAATCCTCCATGATGCAAATGTCACTGCGCCACCGCTTCCAAGCTTTCCGATACAACAAGAAAGAAAAAAAAAATGGCGGGCAGAAAGGGGCGAGTTTACGCCATCGCATCGTGTCATGAACGAAACTGTCGCCCGACTGCGTAGCCGGGATCAGGGGGGCAATAAAACAATTAAAACTACAAACGGCCGCCATTCCTCCGGTAACCGGGATGTTCCAGAAAGTTCGCCCTGACCGCAACACAGCAACGGAAAAGATGACGTCAAGTTCCCGTGCCCGTTCTCTCTCCCCTCCAGCCCGGATTCACTCACCTCCCGCCGCCAACACACTAAACACGACCCGCTGATAATGGCGCTGCTGGGGGGCATTCTCGCGTTAAACGCGCAGATTTAGCGGTACCGTGAACTTTTGAAGTCGTTTGACACGTACCCATCTTTACGCTCTTTTCCAGCGGACGGACGCCTTATAAGCCCGGTAGGTCGCGGCGTGTCACGTGACGCCCCCTCGACCAATCAGCGGCGCGCTCCTGTGTTTTGCCAGGCTTCTCTCGGAGAGGACGGAACGAGCGGCTGCGATGTTTTCAAACCCGGAGACGAACGTCACGCTGCCGTAGGCTACGGTTAACGTCCGAGATCCAGGGAACAACCGCTCGCCCACGGTCGGATGCGGCGGCGGCAACGCGAAACCCCGGTTGAAGGTAAGCGCCTGGCCCGCGGTCGCGTTGTGCGGGTCGCGTCGGAGCGTTAAAGGGGGGGTTTTGGATCCGAGTGAGGGGTTAGCCCGAGCGGCTACAGCGGGCGGGCTAGCAGCGCTAAGCTAACCTGACGTAAAGTGCGTGCGAAATAAAGGGGGAATGTTGTGTGTTTTCCTCGGTGTGGTCGTGCGCCACGTGCGTACACACGCCGAGCGCTCGCCCCGCGCCGACCGGGACTTCGACCGCGAGTCCCCCGCGTGTGAAGCGAGGGTCCAGGGGGCAGGCGAGAGGGAAAATGTCGGGGCGACGCGGAGCGAGCGGTTTTTTTAGCCCCCGTCTAGCCGAGGGAGCCCGTGCGGGGCTGGGAGCGAGCTAGCTAGCTAGATTAAGCGCTGGGGAGGGGAGGGGGACGTTGTGAGGGCAGCGGAGGGGCTGCAGGGGGCTTTTGTCTCAGCCTGTTCGGAGCTCTCGTGTTGGATATCACCGTTAAAACAAGAACCAGAACTTACATCCCCCCCTCCCCACATTTACCGTAACTACCTTGTTTTATTCACTACATCCAATCGTTAAAAGCGTATGTGCGGGGCTGTGTGTTGAAGGAGGGCGACATTACCGAGAGGTGGGTGGTGGTGTCTGCAACGATCCAGCCGCCGCCGCTTATTTACACACTTTCCAGGCGAGAACCACCTCTCAAATCTCGGGTTAATTCACAGTTAGGCTTCCCTAATGCTCACAGGGAACTAGCATGGCTCGAATAACCGGGAGCTCATTCCCTTCCCAGCCCCCAGCGACGGTGACATTTTTTGGGGGGTGTGTTGCCTCTGACACAAAAGCTGCCTGTTTTTCAGATGGCTGTCGGTGCAACGACTGGAGCAACACAACGTCAGCCTCACACATACAGCTTGCCTCCAAGTTAAAGTACAGACATGCACCACTAGATCTACAAAATCATGGTAGTATTGTGAATATTATTAATGCTCTTACACATATTTGTGTAGTATAAATATTCTGAAGGAGGAGACAAAACAAGCAGCTCGAACGCATCTGAAATTAATATGACTACGTGTCGAAAGCAGAGATATTTTTTTATTTAAATAGCATAAGCACTTAATTCAAATTGTGTAGTTGAAGTATACCACAAAATTTGACTAAAGGAAAAGCAAAGAAAGCCTAAAAATACACATCCCCGCTCGTTGGTTAGGAAAAGGGAGGCAGCATATCCATTTGACTGGGTTTTCTTCTATTTATGTAATTATTATTTTGTGATCTCAACATTACATTTTTTCCTTTTGTGATCACAAGGGGAACAGTCCAGCTTTTTGTGGCTGAATCACACAGTAATTGTGGCAAATAGGTCAGAATTAAGTAAATCCTGCCATGCTTGGTGAATGACTATTTCATTAAATCATCGATATCAAGAAAACGAGTTGGTTATCTTCCCGGACTCTATTAGAATGTATGTAAAACTAACATTTGATCAGTCACTGGAGGCATAATGCTACAGGAGGTGTCTGACTACAACACATCATCTGGATACCTCTGAAGGGAAACTGCGTACTGGCTTGTGAAAGCCAGCATTCGGCCATTTGCCTGCATCAGGCTTTGTTTTTTAATTTGTAAAAGGTTAACCTTGCTCAGTACCATGGAAATCCAAGAGTTTTGCTTTCTTTCATTTCACTCATTATCAGAACTTAAACCAGAGACAAGGTGCTAATCCATGACACACCATGTTTTGACATTGCTAATGTAAGACACACGACTTACTATCTCAATTATTTATGTTATTACAAAGTGCTTTAGAAGGAATCTTGTTCATTAGACCTTTATTTATTATTCCTAAAACCCAACAGCTAGTTAAATATAAGGGGAGAGTAGAGCTTGAATTTAAGGGTTCATCACTGTTTTAACAGTATTCATTCCTTCATTCTATATGTGGGATAAATGATAGTCAAAAATGTTTGCAGACAAAAAATACTTAGGGTCATTCAGAAACTGAATACATTGATATCAGATTTTTGTTAAATCTACTATTATATAATTGTGTCTTAAACGTAAGCATTCTGGGCTCCTCTCAGTATGTTGTCTTTTGTTCTCCACGATGAGGTTTTGGTAATTTCCAAATAGCCAACTATGGTTCCAAAACAAAACGTGAGAATGGATAACGATCCTACAAGAGTACATGACAACTGAGGATGCAGCAGGTGTCTATTTGGCTAAGAAAGAAGGTGACTTACCACAAGTCTAAAGGTCTTTACTGTGACTATGGGGTTAGGACTGAATTCATATTGGAATATACCCCTGGATATTTTCTGGCATTGAGTTTTGGCATTCAGGCTTGAGCGTCTTTCCTGATGTGAAATTGAAATGCTTTTCTTTCGGTTTAACTCTTATGGTTGTCCTAGTGTATAGATAAGACTTCATGTCTAAAGCTCTACATAAGCCTCTGTGAAGCTGAAAGCTCTTCAGGATGTAGTGAATACATCAAATAATCTTGATTTCTACGCAAGTTTGTATTTTAAAGGCTCTATTTTAATCTATTGCTGCCGTTAGGTTGTAAGACATTCTATACATTTTTGCGATTCGATTTTTATTCAATTCTTTTGATAAGATATTCGACACGTTAGCGGATGTCGTTGACTTACTAAAAGACTATCCCGCCAAGTACGATATGAATATACAAAATATCAGAAGACCACAAAATCTAAGGGAATAAGGAAAATTTACAATTTCAGTGTCTCAGATGTGACATCTTGCTTTGCTTGACCAATTGTCCAAAACCAAAAGATATTCACTTTAATTTAATTAGAATAATTAAGTGTCTGAAAAGACCACTTTTGCCACTTTTGCATAAAAGATGACATGAATGACTAATCATTTATCATAAATAGATGTCAGTTACCTCTGCGTTGATTTGACTAATGGTTGTTGCGCTACATGTACATTTACTATTTTTATGGGTTAATTCAATGGTGATTTAAAAACCTAAATGTACACATGGGAATATTCAGCATTTCATGGAACTGTAGTTGTTTTGAGGAGGCTGTATCACCATCTGGTTCAATACTAGTTACGCTAACTTGCTGCTTTTAGCACTGCAGCTGAGAGGATATACTATATAGTGCAAAATGTGACATGACATAGTGCTCTGTGGTTTGTTTTTTAGGGTTGAACCAGTACCTTTCTGACAAAGGTGGAATGCAGGTCAGGACCACTGCACTTAAAAAGTGTTGTATAACAGCACAATGCAACACCTTTGTACATTGTTAAACTGTACATAAGGTTTAAAGTATTGCGTAGTTAATGTTTATGGAACTAATTACAACATTTGGAATACTCTCAAGCTCTAATTATTGTTATTATTGACTCTTCTGCTGGTTATTTCCTAGATTAATGAATAAATCATACACATTATTAAAAATGCAATAGAAACAATGGAAAATACTAATACAATTTCCATGTAGTATAAAGTGAGTTCATCAAATTTCATGATTTCAAGGACCAACACGCAAAAACCTAAAAATATTCCGATGCATTTTCGTAAAGACAGAGAAAAGCATCAAATTTTCACTGGTGAGAAGCTGGAATGAGACAATGTTGCTCAAAACTCAAATTATTATTTTGATTTCTTTAATCGACTAGTTGTTTCTGCTTTAGGACACACAGCTCACATATAGCCAGATGTAGGCTGTGACCACACATTGAAGCTTTGTACATTTTAATCTGGGCGGCTGCCACTCTGCCATTACCGGGAACATTTTCCCTCTGAACATCAGGGATTTTCTGCCAATCTAAATTGCCCTTGATAGCTTGGTCACAATGTATTTTAAAGGGATATTACAACAAGCTGTGCCATATGGTGCTGCTGCAACCAATGCGAAATATTGCTGTCAAAGTATGTGCCTTTGAATGTCATGGCCAACTGACTAATGCCACCATTAAATCTCTATGTACACCACTTGAGTAGGGTGACTTTGGCAACAGTCAGTGTCCAAACATCGACCGGCCTTGACTGATGACCACCAGCCAGTTGGCAAGTATCATCCAAGTCAAACATATTTCTACAACAGAATGTGACCTGTTGTGCAACATTTGTCAGTTAAATAGGTTCATTTTCTCTTCGTCGTAGTTCCTAGCAGTGTTTCCTTGGCTGAGTCATTTTGAGCATGAGGCAGTTGCACCTCCAAAACGTTTTCTTTCACTATAAACCTTCCCCACTTCTCCTAGACTTGAGATTTTGTTTTTATTGCCCTCACATCCTTTGGACAGCGTGTCTCTTGTCATTTGTTGGTGCAGCGCAGACAGAAATTGCGATCTATTTGGGTTGGTGGAAGGATCTGCATAGCTGCATGTTAGAAATTCCAGTTTTGAAAACTACCCAGCTAAGATTCCTCACTTATGTGATCATTCTGTGCCAAAATCCACTGGGTTTGGGATTCATCTTTCTTTCTAGCTTGTTTTTTTTATGTACTATGATTTTATCTAATCTTTGATACAGTGATGACATTTATAATTTACTAATTTATTAGTTGATTGACAGAAAATCTGTCAATTCATATAAAAATTTAACAGGTTCAGTTACAGCTTCACAAAAACCAAGAGGTATTTGCTTTCCTGTGTGAAATATTTGTTTTTGGGTTGCTAGTTGAAGTCATTTTGAGATAATTTTATCTTTTCTCTCAACATTAAAATACCTTGTATCGTTAAAATTATAGCCTATTAATCAGTGAATGAACAAATTAGTAATCCAAACACTGAAGGATAACTGTGTATTCCAATCCTGCTATGGTGCTGGTCTTAAGAAAATGGTGACATTTAGCTAGGGAGTAGATTTGGTGAGTTAAAAACCGTCTGTCTTGAGCTTACATTCATCCTCTGATCACACTCGGATGTATTGAGTGAGTGACAGCTCTGGATGCCCAAAAATCTGATTCTCCTTTTTAATTTCTGCCAGAGCATGAAAATCAGACGAGGGAGGGTCTGCAGTCACACAAATTCTACACGTGCAGATGACTCAGATGTTCATACGAGCAGGGGAGGATGTGCAAAAACAGGAAAAGAAATCCAGCTTCTGGGTGCATAGTGGACAGTTTGATTCTGAAATATGTCCCATTAACAGTCTTTCCAACCTGTCCAGTCACACTTGAATAGAAAATTGGTTAAATTCTTTTTTTTATGAGTATTATAGGGATTTCCTTGCTAGCACACAGAGGGCCTGTTGTATGTTAAACTGAGGAACCATACCATGGCTGCTATAGCCTTTCCATACAGACTATAAGCCTCTTAGTGAGAGAATAGGGTATTGACCAAGGTGCTCTACAGCCGGAACAATTATGTAAGGACGTACAGTATTACCAATATGCTAAAGTTGTGTATTCTCATTGTGATGGGTTTGATTTTTAGTTTCAGGATGGATGGATGAGGCTACACATGCTTTATCTGTAGATCCATATCTATGTTTATCTGTATAGAAGATCTTTTTTTATTATTTATTACATGTGTTAACAGACCGGATACTTCCCTGTCACGATTCCTGAACTTCATTAATTTTATTTGTTGGTACCTTCACAATGAGGTGGTGGGGCATAAATGCAGATCTGTGGAATTGGAACAATGTGGCAGTCATTCTACATGAAAAGACAGAAATACTTATATAATATTACACATTATTAATGGTGGACTATGGTTTAGCATTGTTGCTGCTAGGTTGACGCCTGCTAATCCAGAGATTTTGAATGCCTAAAACAGAAGTTTAAAACCCCATTGGCCCTGTTTTAGTTTGAAGATGGAGATGTTTGGTAATGATGAAGCAGCTCGCTTCCTGATTGGTTGTTATCTGTGACGACTCGACTACCAGCGGTGAATGCAAAATGTTGTTAACACTTAATGTCAGTAACAGTTCCACCTCATCGTGGGTCCAAGAAAAGAAATCCCTGCTCTTGACTATTCACCATTGTTGTTTCTTGTTCTTAGTATTTTCTGTAACCAGGCAACCAACTGCAGAGTAGTACTACAATCACTAGTGTACGCACATGGTCATATGTTTTAAGGTGTTTTGGTAAGGACAGGGATAATTACCGATGGGAAGCTGAATTCCTGGTGTAGACAGATTGTTTTAGTTTTAAAACTAAAACCTTCTAGTATAGATGTCGCCTAAAACCTTGTGTGATTTACTAGACCTCACCTTTGTGCTCAGGTTTTGTCCATCTGGCTATGAGATGTTTGTAGTTTGGTCTACTTAATGCCATATTGCAGCATTTACCAGTAACACAGAGCAGTTATTCATTCTGGCTTGAGTAAAGCTATGAAATTATTGCATGCATATTGGCCGTTAACTACCGCCACAATGCTATGAATGTAGTTCCTCATAATTTGTTATTAGTGATCACACCAGGGCTGTATCTCTTAGGGAAACCCCCCCAAACAGTCTTGGTTTGTGTTTTACTCCTCTTTCCTCTTAGCAAACTGACGGCAGGTGTCAATTTGCTGTTTATAATCCCGGATGCTTGTGAATCTCTTCTTCTTTTTTTTTAAGAAGTCCTCCTCACATGGTCGTGTTGGAGATGAATTGGCCTGGAGTGCACAAGTTACATTTGGAAAGGTTGTATTAAACAGAAGGCAAGGAAGGCAGAAAAGATTAATTCCCTCTGTTCCAGACAGCTGAATATTCTGCTTTATATCACTTCTGCTTCAGGTTGTCAACCACATTTATTATGTCGCAGTTCAAACAAGTGAGAAAAGCACCAGTGCTGTATATTATATGAATTACCTCTACCCATGCCTGAACCTATCCGCTCTACCAGCTGAGTATCTGTGTCTTGGAGAGGCCCAGCGAGTGTGCGTTTGTGCACGTTTGTGTATCTGTGTGTGGAGAGGGCGGGGCCTCCTGATTACACAACATGTGCTAGCCTTTGCCAGCAGCCGAATGTGTGCAGAGCGTTGTTTTGTTTGGTGCGTTCAGTGCAGTATCTCCTCGTGTAACGGCTGATGTTGATTTGATAATCCACCAAGACTGGCAATTTGAGAGTGTGTGACCCTCCCTACAGAACAGCATGACAACGCAGAAAGTGGGAAGGAGAAGCACGTAAAGGGAAAGTCTTGATTTTCAAATAAAAAAATGAACACTGACAGTTCCCCTTTCTGCATGACCGATCAGAAAGACAACTGTGCCTGTTGATAGTTTGGAGGGGGGGGAGACAATTTGACAATGGGTGTGTAGTATGCTTTCTTTAGTACTGGGCTGCTTTCACTTTATTCATGCCAAAAAAAACAATCATATCCTGTTTATTATTGCTCTGTTAGTGACCATGCTTTCTGAGGACTGAGGGCTGTTTGGTTACATCTTCATTTCTCAGTAGAAAGCGTGTTATTACCCTGACCTTGAACTTTAGAAATGTGGTTATATTTGAATAGTCATCAACAGTGGTGTGCTTTAGTGGTGATGCTGCGTCAGTACTATTCATGTCTTGTTCTTCTTCCTACAGTTAAATTTATGACTAGCTCATTTGCAGATCAATCATGCACAGTATTAAGAGACTGACACGTGGTGGAATTGTGAAACTAGGTTTCGCCTGTGTTTTGTGGAGGCGTAAAGTAAAAGCTAAAGAAACGTTGGGATGATATTTTGTTTTTACCAGCATTTCTCTTCAGTTGTAAGCCTTACACAGTTTTATTGGAAAGCAATCTTTTTGGTCTGTATCATTGAGCAACAAGAACAGAAGGAGAAGTATTTTTTTCTGTTATTCATGTGCACAATAAGGAACTCGTAGCTAACCTGCTGAGTGTGCTTTGTTGACTGTATGACTTGTTTATCTGCACCTTCTTGAATGAAACACCTGAATGAAAGTGCTGCTGAACGTCATGCTGCATAACTGCTGTTCAGTGAGTGTGTTTGCTTAGTGGTCCGCATGTTCCTCCCAGTGTGACGATGGAGACGCTGTGTCAACCAGTACGCGCTGGCCCCGCCACCGTCTCTTGCACTGCAAAGCTGTTGTTTTACCATGTGTCGGGCTTGTGATCCGATCGACATCTCAAGTCTAATTGGATGTGGCAGGTGTAGATGGACTCTTGTCTTCAATGTCATAATGAGAACTGACACAACATTTCCCCCATGGTTTACTTTTTTAGACTGAGGCCGGCTCACTGCTCACGTGCAAGCCGCTGGACGGGATTCCTTGTGGTTCTGACACCTTGTGGGCTGCGGATGTTTTGTTTTTAGTCATGCAGGGGACTTCTCTGCTTCCATGAGATTTTAACACGGCCATCAACGTATCCTCTGTTGAAAGGAAAAACAGGTAGGTGTTGTTTGAAGGGAGGAAATGGGTCCAAAGATGATGAGGCAGATTTTATTCATTTACTTTCCATAAGTATCAATACATCAGTATTTTTGAGTTAGTTTATCATGTGTGCATATTATTTGAAGAGTAACCATGTTTTTCCATTAAAACATACCAAAATGACAAGCATGTAAAAGTAATCAGTGCTAAATACGGTATTTTACTAATTAAGAATTTGATGCCGAAATCTACTACTTCAGTGTATATTGATGTTTCCTTGAGCAACAGTTTCCCAGTGTTTGGTCCAGTCATGTGAGCCTGACGCTCACACGCCTAGGTCCTAACCTTTGCTCTAATCCCTCCCTCGTTCCCTGCCCCCTCCGTTTTAACCCATAATCAGCAGTAAAGGCCTCATTGTTCTTGTCCGCTGCTTGGGCATCTGATCATTAACCTACATTCAGAGTGGTGGCGGTAGGCTTCTTAAGGCTCTCAGACTCTGGGACCAGTTTAATGGGCGTGTTTCAGTGAGTCCTGTTCTGAGCCTTCTGCTGCTGCCAGTAAACTTAACCCTATTGACGCCTCCTGCATACAAACATTAAACCATTTTATGAGGCTTTTGATTTGTGTGCAAGTTGTGCCCTGTGCCTCTCCCTTCTGAATTTAAGGCTATTCCTGTTTTATGGAAGCTTTTGAGTGATGGATGTGGCTGTGAAACAGTTCAGCACTCAATCTTACATAAGAATACACATTTAGTGCACAAAGTACATTATGTCTGGGTCTTGCAACAGCTTAATGCTAGGATTATTATGAATTAAGCCAGAAAATTTGGCTGTTTGTCAGTATTTTTCCTAAACTAACATGATTTGTCCTTGGATGAATTAGAGGAGTACGCTCAATGAAGCATAGAGGGGGCAGAAAATTTACTTTGTCCTATACTTTGAAGTATTCAAATAACAATCTGGCATCTTGGCAAGATTTATTAGCTTCTGTGAATGTTTGGCACCAGTTCACTGTTTCCTGTTCAACATTTACTCACCTTTTTACTGGCGATAGTAGCCCATGGCTTTACCATGTGGAGGAGGAGGAACCAGATCTCTGGCTGATGCATTTATGCAACACAACAACAACTGGAATGAAGGCCAGACACTCTGGTTGGACGAGGCGCGTTTTGTCTGTCTGGGGTTAGGGTAGAGAGAGGTGAACCGATGCCTTGAGGGATTCAGTGTCACTTGCTGTTTGTCCATGTTGAAAAATGCCTTCAGTTCAGAACAACCACTGACTGGAGAAGGAGAGCTGCACATAATTTGGAAATTTTAATTTGGTTTGCAGTTAATCAGAGGATTGCATGAATGTAGCCAAACTATACAACTAGATACGGCTTATACATGTGTTTATTGTTATTATACATAAATAATCTGTGGATTTTGAGCACTAGGGCTCATAAAGCTTTTTTTCATGGGTATCGTGTCTTTTTCTAGATACAATAACACAGCAACCTGGCTTGGTTTACTATTACTTTCATCCATGATTAATCCAGTAGTATTTTATCAAATGAAAACATCACAAATTACCAGATCTTTTTTTATATATAGTATAATTACCAGACTATAATGTTTTACAATAACTCACAACCTCAATGTTAATTTAATACACTGAGAATAAACGGAACCTTCACACATATTTGTAATAAGTAAATTAATAATTTCTCTTTAACATTTTCATTATGTTACTGACATGTTTGAGATTAGGGGTTTTCTTTGTCTTGCCAATGGGAAAATTATTGAACATGACATTAATAGGCATATTATAGCTATATTTAAAACATACTGTGAGGTATGTATTCATTGCCTTTTTATATAAAAAGGTGTATAGTACACATTTGTCAGCTGGTTGCCTGTGTGGGTTGTCATCTGGGTGGGTGATCTGAAGATGGCTGGCTCTTTGCTGGTTATTGTTGCCTCTTCTGCCTGTCTCCTGTAGTCTCTGTAATCGGGCCTTTTGCGCATGGCTTTGTCCTGCTACCCATTAGGGGGAGGAGAGAGAGGAGGAGGAGGAGACGGAGGTTTGGAGTGGATGTGCAGCTGAGAGAGACCTCCCCCATCATTTAGCCTGACGGCATACAGGACCAGAACCACGTGACTGGCTGTTTACTGTCGCAGCAAGTGTAGTGTGTCTCCTTGAGCATGTTTCGGGATATTTGTGGTGAAATGCAGACGCCAGATTCATTATATATTTCAGATATTGTTAATAATTGAATTATTTGCACTCCTGTATAACCTTTTTGACTAGAGAGATGCATTCAGAGCTGGTTTTCCGTCAGTTCCTTTGTGTGTGCAGTCGTATGTGCAGCCACATGGGAGACCAGGGTAAAATCACATGTATTTTCCACCCAGTGTGTGTGAGAGCTCGCAGCAGGCCGTGCTCTGACTCTGGAAGCTGTAGTGGAGTAATGCTGCCGTTGCAGCTGCTGTTGGTGGCGGCAGTGGTGGCGTACCCAGTGTGTCAGGCTCTGTGCTATTCTTAGCCCCCTTCCCTCCCGGTCCCATCCTGCAGTCACTGGATCAGGTTTCCATACTGTGCGTGCTCCTCATCCATTTCGGCTAGGCCTCCACCACACACGCTTCATCCACCTCAAACACACAACTCCACACCAGCCCCCACCGCACTCCCCAAACCCCCAAACACATAGACTCATGCAAGGGCACGCACTGAGGCAGCCACTCTGCTGTCAGGGCCAACATGATCATGCACTACAGGGAAATGGTTGTTATTGTTGTTAGCCAGGAACCAGTGGAGTTAGTGCAGGAACACCAGGTTATAAATAAATACAGGGACATCTGCTTCTCAGAAGGACAAGCAGCGCCGCCAGCACACTTAACTTGAGATTTCACGGACTTGGCTTATGCATGGTGGAAGTTTTGAAATTGAAAAATTCTGACATATATTGAGACGAAAAGATAATAATATTTAAGCCCGGTCATATTTTGCATAATCTGAAAAAGCTAAATGACACCCAGCCTGATAACCAGCATGATTTGGTCATCCTCCAAGACAACTGGTCCATTAATTACAGCTGCAGCTTGTAATTATTTTAGATACAATCATTCACGACCCATCACTCTGTCTTAAAGCCCCGTCTGATCTCTTTAAATGTCTTCTTTTATCCAACCAAAGGTGTAAAACAATTTTTTTTTTTTAAGAAAAGCTCCAAATGAAAGTGAAAGTGGGAACCCAAAAAATTACTAAATTGTTCAGCTAATAAAGCTGAAGACAAACGAAACAATCAAACAAAATTTGTTGGTCCAGCCTTACTATTAAATTGATTGATCGATACTAGTTTCAGTCAGATTTTAAAACCTCTCAGCTTTTACGATGTGGGGTTTTGCTCCGGTTTTGTTTTTATCTTGTAGTAAACTGAATATCTGTAGTTTGGATAAACCAAGCTATCTGTAGATGTCACCTTGGTCTCTGGCTCTCATTTTTCAATATTTTCTGACATTTCTAATAAACAAAAATAACTATTTGATCAGATGATCAGTAATTGGCTGCTTAACTGATAAGAATAATGATTAGTAGCAGTCTTTGTATATTTAGTTATTTTTCTTGTTTGTGTCTTCCCCTTAGCTGCTGAATTATTTACCACATGGCTGATGTTAAGACTGAGGGAACCAGCCATCGTGACTGACTCTACTGTCACATCTCTCTCTGTTGTGCATCTCTAGTTTACAGCTGTGATTCTGCACTGTTCAGTTTCATTGGTGATAAGTGGGTTAGGTAATTGTTGCTATCAGTCAGTTTTCACTGTATTGGGTCCCATGCCAAACTAATCTGGGTGTTAGTCGCTGTGAACTTTAGTAGTCATCAAGGCAGGGGTTTGAGCGAGACTTGAAACAGCCCAAGGATAATGGCAGAGCTCGCAGAGGCTTATGCAGCCCTGAGCTGCTCATGAAACGCAGCGAATGTGAATGCCGAACTGGCGAGTGCCCAAATACCTCTGTAATTATAGTCACACCCTCCTCGCCTCGTCTCCGGGCCAGATTGGAGTCCTGTCAGCGTTTGTTTTCTGGTCTGGTCCCGGGTTGTCCATACTGCTTTAATACCCTCGATACACTAGCCTCTTTACACCAGCGTGTTCACCGTGGGCTGCTCAATTCTTCCTTTCAGCTGGCTGAATGACAATGCTGCTGCATACTGGCTAACTGCTGACTAATGATGGACCTCTCACTGGCCTCAGCTGTGTAGCAGGGCTGTGTGCTAGAAAAACGATACCTGTCAACACTGTGCTATTACTCGGGATCAGCAAAGGCTGTAAAGATATCCGAAGAAACAAAAACGTGGGATTCCTTTTAAGAAGTCTAGTCATTTTTATTTATGGCGATTAAGTGCAGACAAAAAGGATGAGTGAATTCTGGCTGGAAAGGCAAATGGCATGTGACTGTTAAAATAACCCCTGCTGTCTAATGAGATTAAATATTATAATCAGGTTGTAGTGTTTATATTTATATATTTAATTGCAACAGCATGATTAATTGCATGTTTAGTCACTTAAAATAAAATAACATGCAGACCAGGAGGGCTATTTAACTGTGGCTGGAAGCAGTATGTTATTGGGTTGTATGTTCATCCCGTTCTCATGAACGTATTTTGAGGGAATTTCTTTAAATTTGGCACAAAAGTTCACTTATACTAAGAGGAACTAGATTCTTGTTGTCAAAGGTCAATGTAATGTCATACCTCAGAAAAGCTTTGAGGTCATTTCATCACTGAACTGAGTAGAATTTGGTCAAAGGTCATGGCCAGTATGACTTAACAAAACACATGTGGCATTTTATATCCAAAAGGTCAAAGCTAAACGTCACTGTGACATCATAATATTCTGTAAATAGTACTTTTTTTTTTATCAAACTTAACTACTACGTGCATACGAGTATGAACACAGAGGGACGTAAACTGCAATTTGACTGGTTGACTGAGACGAGCAGTTACAAGGCAGTAATTTTAGTTTCTTAATGTGCTGCACAGCAGTTGTTTTGTTTATGCCTCTGACTTGCAGCACATTAACTTCTTAAACTTATAAGATTTGTGGCTTTCACATAAATCCTCGATGGGCCACAAAGTTGTGAAAGTGACGAGCATGAAATGCCAGACATTGCTCGCCATCACGATGACAGTTGTGTAACTGAAGGCCTGCAGTTTGTTATGATCCATTTAGCTCCAGTGGTAGTATGTTTTCAGTTCTGCGTCATACATAGGCATGGATTGATTAAACTGACATGACAGTGTAGTTTGTAACTGGTGAGTGTGCCGTGTATAGAACCGGCATGTTTGATTTTCCAGTTATCAGCTCCATATTTTACTCCGGTGACTCATTACTTTGTTCCTTTTGATCGTCTGTGTGATAATCGTAATTGAGAGGCTGCTCACATTAATGTTTTTTATTTCTAGTTTCCAGGGTATTCTTTTGGTTGGCATACCAACCCCCTTGCTAATGTTGAATGTACTGCACTTAAGCTAGTGTGGTATTTAGGTTAGCTTCATGTTTTTGTGCTCATGTGAGAGCGAATATTCAATTTTTTTTATTTAAAAATGACAAGCAAATTGATATTTGATTAAATTACAATTGGTAATCAATTGATCTCAGGGTAAA
Organism: Hippoglossus hippoglossus; assembly: GCF_009819705.1. Lineage (NCBI taxonomy): Eukaryota > Metazoa > Chordata > Actinopteri > Pleuronectiformes > Pleuronectidae > Hippoglossus > Hippoglossus hippoglossus. The sequence goes on along the minus strand of NC_047167.1, from coordinate 20,066,808 downwards.
ACTCTCAGGATATGTGTTGGACCTATACTCTAACATTGTTTTACAACACTTAGCTCCATATATTCTCCTGAAGTTGACCAGAGGTGCTGTATGTGAGACTGCAAACGTCTGAGTCAGTTGCCCTCTAGTAAAACCTCAGGAGAATGTCAAAGTGAACCAATGAGGGTCATGTCCTGCCTCCTGCATGCTCTGCCCAGACGCTTCCCCCTAACCTCAATGCTCCAGAGATCTTCCTGGTGTTGTGAATATATCTGACCTTAACAATCTACCTCCTGCTTTCTTCATACGCGAGACGTAAACTACAGAAAATGACCGGACCCAATTTTCCAGAGTCCATGCCTAAAAGGGGGCTTATGTATGTGTAGCAGAGTGATAAAATCCATTAGTATCCTGTTATCCTCCAGCAACAGATATATGTCACTATCACATGTTTGTCTACTTTCGTTTTGGTTAATCAAACCAGTACTCAGCTCTGATTTTAAAAACAAGCTGCACACTGGAAGAAATCCCCAGAACTGATGGAAAAAGTTTTTGTATTTTTTAGACATGTGGGTCACTCACTCTAATTAGAATCATACAGAAGAATCAATAATGGTTCTCTTCTTCGTAGGTTACATGTTAACTTTATGAAATTATATTTGAGTAGCAATTGGATGCATGTTGAGTAATGGGGCTGTCCCAAACATTTTGGTGGAACTGTGGGGTTTTCTTAGTGTAAAGAGATTCTGTGTCTGCTGTTGAATCAGACACTAATTATGAGTGAGTGTTTAAAAAGAAACTGCAGGGAAAGTTTATTGAAAGGTCTCGAGGTATTTCTTATGACTATAAATCGCCACGTGAGAAGATAACCGACACATGTAGGCTTCATCATGTGCATGTTCGGCTAAGTGCTTTCTCCACTGACTGCAGGCGTGCACAGTGCCCCCATTGACTCCGCTGCATGTGCTACTACACTGACACAGACCACATCAGAGGGAAGCTTGGTTACGCTGATGAGTAGGCTGAGTGACAACATGCAGGGGGAGGTTTTCCTCTCAGAAACTCTCAGTTCCTAAAGTTGTGATTCATGCTGCCTTTGTGTAGTTGTTTCCTGCTGTTGTGGAATGGAACTTTGAATAAAAATCCCTGATTAGTGATCCACTCATCCTACATCCTGAAACACAGCTGAGTTACACTTGGTAGCCGTGGTGTTTTATACACCTGGGGTCAGCTCCAGTTTCCTCTGTGATGCAGTCGAGCCTGTTACGGGTCTGAAGGATTCTCATTTAAAGGAGACATGATGCTTTTTCAGTGCGTATTTCCTCTAATGTGTTTTATAGGTTTTGTGTAGAGAATAAAGAATTTCTTCTAAGTTAAAAGCCAAAAAGTCTAGTAAAGGAGCTCCTCTCCCCCTCGTCGGTTGTCCGGTTGATACCTCTGCATCATCATGATGTCACGTGACATCTGAATAAGGCACGTTTAACGGCCAGGGAGAGCGAGAGTGGAGCCCGACATTTCCTCCATGCGCTGGAAGAAATGATGATGCATAATATGTCACCCCTAAAAGTTCCTGTGCTTAAAAATGTCCTCCCACTGTCTGGTCTACACACTGCCTGTGTCTAGAGAAACACCGTCACCTGCTGTGATGTGGCAGAGTTGAAGTCTTATGGCGGATGTTTGTCTGTCTCCAGGTGCATGATGACCCTACTGCGCTGTAGCTGTCACAGCTAGTCAGGTGCCGCACCATGGCCAAACCTGGGAGCGACAGAGATGGAGCCATGGTGGATAAGCAGGCGGGGAAGAAGGTATGTGAACACAAGCACACGCAGACGTCATACATGTCGACACTGAAGCTATCATATTTGATTAGAACTGTAGGAATCTGGACGAGGCGGACCAGAGTTTAACGCAACATGCTGTCTGAGGGCCGCTTATTAAATATTTACTTGCACCGAACCGACTCAGCATAAAACAGCTACATTTCTGAAGCGCGCCCCCCCCCCTCAACATTGTTGTATTAGCACTACTAATTATCCATTCTCCCTAAATGAGAAGGACATTTTACATCTGCTGTTAGTTTGAATGCAGAAGCACCTCTCAACTTCACTCTCCTCTACTTTCAACATTGCCAGACAGACAGACTCTTTGCACAGCTGCTACATTGCTTCACTGAGATCAAAGCAGCGCCACACTGCAGAAATTTTTCCTTCTGCCAGAAAATGTATTTTCCTGCGCGTAGAATGCATCTTGCTGAAAGTAATGGAACTGAAAAAGCTTTATCTGCAGATCAGTGTTAGAACCCAGTAACTGGAACTGAAAGGCTTTGGGATAAAACAAGATGTTACTGTTTAGGCCTGATGCAGCGAGATCGGTCACTTGTGGGGTTAAGCATTAAACATTAACTTTATATTCTACATTTTCTGTAAAATAAGATCCGTGTGAAATGTTTCTGATGTTTGGAGGAAATCCTTTTTATTTGAGCTGAAAGGATTTATTCTATAAAATAAAAGGTAGCACATATGCAGCAAACAAACACTGATATCAATATATCTGTGAAAGGCTGATCAGCTGATATCGTCAGCCAGTCGATATATCACACAGGCTCTAAATGAAAGAGAAATTATAAGCAACTATTCTGCTTATCACTTAATCGCTTACATTCATTTTGTTTTACAGTCTTGTTCAACGCTATTTTGAGAATGCGTCTTTCACTTTACTTGTGGAAATTCTCACACTGCAGCAAACAATGTACCATTTTAATCTGTTTATACATCTTAACCTGCCAAAGACTTGGCCTTGGGAATATTTTTGTGAGTCATGCAGACAAACCTGCTGCCTGCACGATCAACACAATATCGAAGACACAACACACCCTGTAATGTAATAACATGCACTTTATGTTAGTGTCATGTTTTAGCAAGCTTAACTCTCAACTGATTTGCGGCCTGCATGCTAATCTCAACCCTTCTGCCTTCTAGCCTGTAAACAGGGCTTTTCAAATGGGGCTGCCTCTGTCATGACTGCATTGTTTACATATACAGGCCCACACACACACACACACACAGTCTCAAATGTGGCCACACCTCTGCTGTGTTTCACGTCTCATTGTTTCCTCTTGTTCTTTTTCCTCCTTGTCTCTGACAGAGCAAAGACAAGTTGTCCCCTTTCACCAAAACTCCAAAGCTGGACCGGAGTGAGTTGCTGGGGAAGGAAGGGAAAGCCAAGTCTTCCATGAAGCGCAAGCTCTCCTTCACGACCAGTCCGTCCCGGACAGAGGAGCGAGACTCAGACACTGGTAAAGACCGTTGCTGCTCCTCCTTTCTCCTCCTCCTCCAACAGCCTCCTGCTGGCCCGCTGCCATGTCCCCACACTGCCCCCTGGTGGCCTGTTGTTGAACCAGGGGACTGTCCATAGGTCAATGAGTTTAGATTTGTTTATCGTGCTGATAAAGTTGTGGTCTGTCGCGAGGGACACCGAGAAATAAATTAGGTTTTTAACGAAGCTCAGGAAAAGGGGCAAATACAATCATGTGTAGATTATTTTTGATGAAATAATTCCACATTAGTAGTTTTGTGTGAGGTTTGTCAGTCAACGTTTTAATGGAAAGAAACTACAGAGCCCCAGTCCTTGGAGGCTGGTAATATTCTATATTTTTGTCATTGTCAACAATCTCATGAATAGACCAGAATCAACAATACATTGATCCTTCAAATAAGTATTTTCTGTGTAGGCAAAACCCTGATGTAGCTTATTTCTCTGTTTTGGAACCGTGTTTCCCAGTAGTTACCGAGACTGCGTTGGGCTGAAATATTCGTATTTGTCCTGCCACAGTTTGATAAGGCTGTGAAATTTATTTGGGTCATGTCATCATGGGAAAAGTCTTAAGAAATGTTTGCTAAAACTCCAGTATTCCTTTGTAAATAGGAACCAGACAATGTCGGAAAGTATTGAGAAAGGGATTCAACATTTTTGGTATTTATCTTTTTACCAAATATATTCCCATAAAAGGAAAACATAATTACAATGGCAGGCTTCTACTTAAAGATCTTACGTCGTCCACGCAGTTGCAAGAGGACTTGCAATGATAATGATGCTTGCACGATAAAAAGCTTCCCTTCACGTTGGAGACGTTATGTCTTAATCTAACCTCTTGTGTAAATAGACTATTCTGCTTCCATCATGTAGTTGGATGTCTAATTGTATGTTTACGTCAGATTTGAGACCTAAAAATAGTTTAATTGTTTTGTGAAGCCATAATTACAGTAAATGAAGTACAGTAATTCATAATACAGACTGCACATGTGCCTTCATCTCCTGCAGAGAAAAACTCAACATAATGATTTTCATTGTGTGGTCCGGGTCATTCTAACAGACCAGAACCCTTCATTTTGAATTCACTGAGGATAATTTATGTTGCACAGGTTTTAAAGCTAAACTAGCATGGACAGAGTGGTTTTGTCTTCCCAACAAAGCCTTTCCATGGAGCCGCTCTGGTCCTGCGAGGTAGGAAGAAGGGAAGCAATGACTCTGCTGACCATCTCAAACTGGATCTCCTCCGCTGTCCCTTGTTGCCATGACTCATAATCCGTGCGTGGAATGAGAGTTTGCTTTTTGTTCCTGTTTGTATTTGAGAACATGTGAGATGCGGAGGGTGAGAGTGAGTGAGAGAGAGCGAGCGAGCGAGCGTTAATGCAGTGCTTTCCCACCCTTCCAACCCCCCCGCTCTCCCCTCCCTCCTCTCTCCCCCCTTCCCCATCCTCTCTGCTTTGCACTGTAGATGACTCAGACCCAGGCCAGTCGAGTGAGACCTGGGGAGAGAGATTAGTGCCTCCCTGCAGGATATACGCAGGTAATCGCTGCAGCCCGATCCTCAGCCCCCCCCCCTCGTCGTCCTCCTCGAGTCACGTTCACCCACTTTGCACTACTATGCTGCTGTGAACACACACACACACATGCATGTGTGTGTGTTTTCCGATGTGCATCCGCCCCTGGTTCAGCTCACGCATGTTTGTGTTTAGTAACAATTGGCCGACGGAGACGGGTTGGGGGCCCGAGGAGAGCTGTCTGCACTTAAGAGAATGCAGTTTTGTCTTTTTCAAACCTCATGCTTGTCATCTGTTTCTCTGTGTGCTCAACAGATACAAGGGGAGGAGGAAAAACAATGTCACTGATGATTAAATTGCGGTCACAAAATGATCCTTTGTGGACTCTTGTCTGAACTCTCTCTTGGTCTTGCAGATAAAGATGGACCGGACAAGAAGAAGGTGAAAAAGGAGGCTGGGGGCAAGAAGGCTCCCAACCTCTTGTTTGGGTATCCTCTGTCCGAGCGCAAACAGATGGCTCTCCTGATGCAGATGACTGCCAACAGTCCAGGTTTGTGTGCCTCTCCTCTTTAGCCACATCCGCAACATGGCTTAGAATAAATCTGCTGTTGGATGACTCATGTTTCTGAGCATTTTAACAAGATTACTCTAATATTTCCAGGTTGTTTTGCTCCAATAGAGAGAAAGTTGTGTTATTTTTGTGTTATTGTAACTGTTGTTTCCAATATGAAACCGAGCTAATTGCCTGAGATTACTTTTTAATGAAATGTTCAGATTGGTTGTAAGACGAGAATGAATCTGTACAGATGAAAGTAAACACAGGATATTGGGTTTCTATTAAAGCCAGTGTCATTGTGGTCGCTAGGCTCATTAAAGGAACAGTGTGAGAGTTGTGTAGACTTAAGCTTTTGATATACTCTGTATATCAGTATGGTAAAATTTCCTTTCAAAACTGTCGCCGAGCTTTGGTGTATTTCCTGTCTTTGTCGGCACAGGCTGCCTGAGTATCGTGCAACAGATGTGTCAGCTGTTTATCCAGCTTTAGAAACCTGAGCCGTTTCCAAATCAGCAGTCGTGTCACCTCTCTCTGCTACACTTTCTTCCCCTTGTGCAGATGTTTCTCTCTCCTGTTCCTGTGTTTCTTGTCCTTTTTTGCTCGACACGTGTCAGCCACATAACCAGATTACTTTCGTTTAACGGTGTGACTGCGCAGATGAATGTTTACCTTAAACGCAGAACTGATTGGTATTGAACTTATCTATCAAAGCAAGAATGTTAATAAGCTAATTTCCCTGAATGTTGAGCTGCTACATAACATGTAGTTGCAATGAAAGTCTTTAAGGTTCCCTGTAAAAATGAGTTTAATTCCCAATCGGTCTCAATCAATTTACCAAGTGCCTGGTATCTCAACATATGAGAGGTTTTTGATCTGAGCATCAATGAAGTTCTTCTCTCTCTGCCTGTGCCCAGACTCTACACCCAGTCACCCCTCTCAAACGACCCCTGTGCAGAAGAAAGTCCCCAGCAGTGCCTCATCCCGACAGAAGGACAAGGTCAACAAGAGGAACGAGCGAGGGGAGACGCCCCTCCACATGGCAGCCATCCGGGGAGACGCCAAGCAAGTTAAGGAGCTCATTAGCCTCGGAGCTGATGTCAACGTCAAAGACTTTGCAGGTATGATGACCGGAGGAGTGATTTTTATTTTACAGCTTTTAACGACGTAAAGCTGAAAAACAGCAGCGGATTCAGAATGAATATCCCATGATGAGATGACATAAACAGACATCACTGCTCTGTGTTTTTTAATGCGTGTCTGGTAACATTTAAAGTGAACTGTGACTGTAGCCTGTTACTGTTTACTGCCCTCATCAGGTTGGACTCCTCTTCATGAAGCCTGTAATCTCGGTTACTACGACGTGGCCAAGGTCTTAATATCAGCAGGTGCTGAGGTGAACACGCAGGGTCTGGATGACGACACGCCGCTCCATGATGCCTCCAGCAGCGGACATACAGACGTAAGAGCTTTATATAATGATTATATGTTATTATATGTTATAATAAGTTAGGACACTTTGATGATTAACCTTGATATCATTTAATTGTCATACTTTCCATCAAATGTAATGTTTGTTTTCACAGTTCTGTTTGTTTCGTCTCTTTCTCAATAAAGATTCTTAATAATTAGCGTTATGTTTTTTTTTTTTTGCAGATTGTAAAACTGCTACTACGTCACGGTGGAAATGCTTTCCAGGCCAACAAGCGTGGGGAGCGACCGGTGGACGTGGCCGACTCCAAGGAGCTGGAGCAACTACTAAAGGGAGAGATTCCACTGTCGGACCAAGATGACAGCTCCTCAGGTTTGCAGATAATAAAACTTTACTATCCACTAACCCTAGCAGCAAAGTATGTTTTTCCACTATAGAGGCCAGATGGAGTTTATAATGTATGTTAACAGCTAAACCCAAGGACATATATGCAGTCGTGGTGTTGGCAGCTTTATATCCACCACTTAAGATTTCATAATCCGGGTTAATTTTTAATTAACCTGTCGCTATAGCATTTGTCTTAAAACTGTTTTGAGTAGGAAAGTATGAAGCAATGTGTAGATTTCTATTTTATAATCTTTAAATTATTTTTCTTCTCTTCACAGAGTCTGAGGACCCACCCTCAGTTAATCCATCTAGTGTGGATGACGTCATGGAAGACTCTGATACTGAAAAGGACTCGGAGGGCAAACCGGTCATGAAAGCGTCATCGTCCGTGCCAGGGCTGGATGAGTACGAGTTCAAAGACGAGGAAGAGGAGGAGGATGTCAGTAAAGCCCTGAACGACAGGCACATCCTCCGGCGGGAACTACGGCAGCGGGAGAAGGAGGAAAGCGATAGGAATCATGTGGCAGCAAAGCAGAGTGGCAAGGGGGATTCCTCCTCCAAGCCGAAAAAGCCGAAGACTTCTCGAGTCCATTGCAGTTCGGATACCTCCAGCGACGAAATGGAAAGCCTACCAGAGAAGAGGAACTCGCCCACCTGCTCTCAGAGCTCAGAGAGCCTCAAGGCAGACACAAAATCTAAGAAGGAAAACGCTGAGCAAAAGGACAAGGGGAAAGTTAAGAAGAAGAGTAAGAGTCAGAATAAAAACAAGGAAAACCAAGAGGATGGCAAAGAGAACAGCAAAACTTTGGTCCTCTCCCTCGCAACTGTGTCCGAGAGCACGGAAAAGGGTCGGGAGGAGGACTCCTTCAAAATGTCCTTCAGTCCGAAAGATGACTCATCCGTCCACCTCTTCCATTTATCATCCATCAAATCACCTAAACTGAACCACAGTCTGACAGATAAGCAGACGCCACTCAAACAAGAAAATACTAAGATGTGCGTTTCCATCAGTGACAGCTCATGTCCGGTGGAGAGCGTCAAGTACAACCACTACACAGACGCAGACTACTGCACTGAAGGCTCCAGCACCAAGGGGTGTAAGCACAAAGAGAAGAGCAAGCATCAACAGAAGGAGTCGAGCGTAGATGGGGATGATGGTCATTCCAGTCCTTACAAAGACAGCAGCATAGGAAACAGTATAGACAGCTCTGAAGGTGCCTTACGGAAGACCGACTTAGACGGCAAGGTCGTGAAGAAGCATAAGCTTAAACACAAGGAGAAAGACAAACACAGGAGGGAATATGAGGCGGAGCGGAGCCGCCACAGGCAGAAAGAGGCCAGGAAAGACAGCCACAGGAATTTGGAGTTTGACAGAGAGTTCTGGAAAGAGAATTTTTTCAAAAGTGATGAGACGGATGAGCCTCTGCCAGTGAAAAAGGAAGGTGAAGACACCAGTTCACTTCAGAAGACCTCTGATTCCCCTCCTGTCAAAGATGAGAGAAACGCAAAGGAGAAGCACTCCAGTAGTAAAGAGAAGAGGCCCAGAGAGGAGCGAGAAAAAGACAAAGCCGTGAAGAGAGAGCGGAAGGAGGCGGCTGGTAAAGAGGAGAAGGTAAAGGATTCGAAGCCGAGTGAGCGTGACGAGAGGGTGGACTGCCACGGCTCAGGGCGGATTCCTGAGGAGCCGCTGCAGAGCAACAGCATGAAAGAAGAGACAGAGGAGAAACCCATAAGTGGGATCACAGCTGATCAGGAACAGCTGGAGCCCTCTGAAAAAGGCTCACGCGAAAAAACTGACAAGAGGCTCCCGGGAAAGGAGAAGGATTCCGAAAAAAGGCATCCTGACAAGGAAAAAAAGGTTAAAGCGGAGCACTCCGACAAAGCTGAACCACAGAATTCAGTGGATCGTTGGAAGGAGAAAGAAAGAACAGGAGCCATTCCTTCCCACTCGCCTGGAGATAAAAACTACAAAGAGAATGAAAAACTGAAATCTTTATCAGCAATAAAAAAGCATGAAGACAGCAGGAAAAACAAAGATAAGTTTGATAAACGGTCCGATAGGGAGCGGCAGGACAGAGAGTATGGTGTCGGGGATCACAGAGAAAAGGATCGCACGAACTCTGATAAGAAAGGAAAACCTCTGGAGAAGAACGTAGATCACAAGTCTGACCGCTCCAAAGACAAGGACTGTGACCGGAAGAAGAGGGATAAAGTAAAAGATGGAGCCCTTTCGTCAAGCTCCAATCTGAAATTGCTTTTAGAAGAGAAGAAGAGCTATCTGTCTGAGAGCAGCAAGTCCTTATCCGCAAAATCAAAGGAGGAGGTTGTGAGAACACCAGAAAAGGATCGAGACCGCAGGGACCGTGACAGGGACTCGGAGAGACACAAGGATAAAGACCGGCACAAAGAGCGCTCCCAGCAGGCCAAGATCAACAGAGTCAAACCCAACGAGATGGATGTAGATAAGGCCAAGTCGAAAGCCTCGCCAGCAACACGAGACGCCAAGCCAAAGGAAAAGAGGCTTGTGAACGACGACTTGATGCAGACCAGCTTCGAGCGCATGCTCAGCCTGAAGGACCAGGAAATTGAGCAGTGGCACCGGAAACATCTGGAGAAAATCAAACAGAAAGAGCGGGAGAGACTCAAACATCGACCACTGGCAGACCCGGGGAAGCCCAGGCCAAAAGACAGAACAAAGACTGAAGCATGTTTGAGTAAAGAGCTGATGCGCTCGAAAAGCTCTGAAGCTTCTGACCTCCACAGCAGAGACAAACCACTGAAGGATGGCGCCAGCCCCCGGACCGTGTCGCTGGATGGAAAAACTCTGCCCTCCATCGGCGCAAAGGTCATGTCAGCCGTGGAAAACTGTCTGACCAGATCACCCAGACCTGAGAGCGACCGCTGTGGCATCATGTCCAGGTCTGTGTCCTTAGTCTCTGTCGCCAGCTCAGAGGATTCATGTCAGGCTACAACACTAACGCCCAGACACGGTGAATACGACTCCGACATGAACCTGGAAGCGTCGGACTCTCAACCTGCATTCCTACAGTCTTCCCTCGTCATTCAGGCCACCAGATCGCCATCCGTTCACGATAAGGATTGCAACAGTCTTCCAGATGTGCTCCAAAGTAACCGGACGCTGCTCACCGGCAGACACGAAACTCCCTACCTCAGGGCGATTCTGGATGAGGACGCCAACTCCTCGACTGAAGGCAAAGCTGTTGAAAATCTGCCGAAACCCAGTCTGCCCATTGAGGAGTTGAAAACCAGGGAGACCTCGGCAGAAACAGAAGAGAACCTCAATAGTCAGCAACATTTGAATTCAGTGGGGGATTCAGTCATGGAGAGAGAAAGCATCACTCCCAGCTGCTTGACACCACAGATGCCAAACAAAGATCCTCTGAATAAAAACCTGAATCCGCAGTCCAGCCTCTCGCAGTGTAGCGGCTCTCAACCCGGGTCAACAGAGCAGAAAGCTCCTCCTTCTGAACCTCCTGCAGTGAAGGACGTCCAATGTGTGATGGATAATTCACAGGTAGAATGTAGTGACAAGGAATCTGATCAAGCACCAGTACCGACAGCCTCTGTGTCCGCTGAACCATCAGCACCAGCAAACATAAAAACCATCCAGCAGAGGGAACCGCTCCCGTCGCAGGGTGTGGAGAGCCAACAGCAAACAGAAACCGGTACCACACTGGTTTCTGAGCACAAAGAGAAACCTCTGGAGAACTTTGATGGATCCGAACCAGAGAGCATGGAAATAATTCCTGAAAGCTTCAGAACAGAAGCGATGGAAAGTCCTGAACCGTCCACCAGCTCTCACACGCCCACCTACACTGCAGGGGAGCCTTTGACAGGTTGTATCAGAACCAACCCTGATTACCAATGTTCTCAAGAGGATATGGAGACAAATAACCACGACTATAAAAAATCTAAACCTTCCAATGACACTGCAAGTTCATGTGTCGACGTTCAGACGGAGATGACCGACATCATGCCCTGTGCGAGCCCTGAGCACAAGGATGAAGAGACGACTGATGTCCCACAGAGTTCAGAGAACAGCAGTGCTGCTGTTTCTGTTACAGAAGGTTCTTCAGCTGAGGGCAGCATGGCTACTGAGAGCTCGTCTGAATCCAAGGCACAGTTTTCATCCGAGCCAATGGAGGTGCCGCCTGCTGACGAGAAACAGGAGTCTTCAGATGGAGACGAGACGAGTCAGAGCAGCGTCCAGCCGGGAGCTCTGACTGACGGCAGCAGCTACACCTCAGGGAGCTCGTCTCCGCAGTCTGGAGACCGGGATTCGGATTCTTCAGGGGCTAGGATGAAGGTTCGCTCCAACGACGAGGACGTGGACATGCACGTGCCCCATCCACGCAAGAGGAAGATGCCTAAAATGTTCAACTCTCCACTGTGCTCCACGAGTCAGCAGGAGATGGGCCATCAGTCTCTGGCTGCCATCGTGGACTCTGTGAAGCTGGAGGAGATCGCACCCTACCAGACGGAGCGGGCCAACCCTTACTACGAGTTCCTGCACATCAGGAAGAAGATCGAGGAGAAGCGCAAAGTGTTGTGCAGTGTCACCCCCCAACCGCCGCAGTATTATGATGAATATGTGACCTTCAACGGATCCTACCTCTTAGATGGGAACCCATTCAGCAAGCTCTGTATCCCAACAGTGAGTCACCACTTCCTTTCTGAACTAAATCCTCGATTGAAGCTCCCTACTTTAATGTTAAGAACTTTCTAAATGAATCTGAAAGATATTCAGCTGTGGTCTGACTGTATTAATTAACTTGTTGGAGGTAAAACTTAAAGTATAGTGATGTTCACTTCACCAGGGTTGTGTTTCAGTTTACAAAGAAAATGAAGAATTAAGGTTTGGTCTCTGTTGTGCAGATAACTCCACCTCCATCGTTACCTGAGCAGCTGAAAGAGATGTTCAAACAACAAGAGGTCTTCCGCATGAAACTACGACTTCAACACAGCATCGAAAGGGTAAAACTTTGTGTTTTAATTATGTCATGTCAGATGTATCAGTACTGAGGTTACACCCTATAGATGTTTAGGAATACACGTTCTAAAAAGCTACAAAGACTGGATGTGGAGTATTTATTTGACTTCCTGTTCCTCTTTCAGGAAAAGCTGATTGTTTCAAATGAGCAGGAAGTCTTACGGGTCCACTACCGGGCAGCAAGAACACTCGCCAATCAGACTCTGCCCTTCAGTGCCTGTACAGTTTTACTGGATGCTGAAGTGTACAACATGCCCCAGGACATCCAGGTGAGTCACATGGGTCGAGCTAACGATTATTTAAAGGTCCATCGTGGTCTCTGAAGTCAGCTTCTGGATGTTTCTTCATTTTCATGTGTTTTTGTTTGTTTGTTTTACAGAACGAAGACGGTAAAACGTCAGTAAGAGACCGATTCAACGCCCGACAGTTTATGTCCTGGTTACAAGATGTTGACGACAAGTTTGATAAACTGAAGGTAAAAGCACTGTTTGTTTTATCGAACGAGTGAGTGAAATCTAACGCTGAAGTCAATCAATTGATTTGTCGAATATTTCTTAGTCATTATTTTGATGATTCATTGTTTTAAGGTTCAGTGTGTAGCCTTGAGGGACATCTAGAGGTTAACTTGCATATTGCAGCCTACTGAGTAGCACACATGACCTTTACTTTCTGAGCATGAAGGAGAATCTACGGTTTCCTTCAGGAAAAGTAAAAACGTTACATGTCCTCGTCCTCTCTGTGCGACTGTAGAAACACTTTCTAAGGTCACAAAAACACGATGCTTAGTTTCAGGTTATTAGCCACTAATGAAAACACATTTCTGAATATTATATTTAAGTCAGTGGAGCCACATAAATCCTACAAGTAAATGGACCTGGAAGACATTTCTCAACCAAAGCTGTGAACCAATGAGCATTTTCACTAAATAACCTCCAACGTCATACATCAAAACAAACTGTACATGATGACACTGATTTATCTGTGATGGGCTTTGTGTCACCTGATAAAACCAGCTGCTCCACTTTCAACTACCCTGAGACTCAAATCATTTTGTTGTCAAATAACCGCTTCACCTTGAAGTGAAAAGCAGCTTCTTTGAGTTTATTAGCAGGTTGAAGAATTCTTCATTTCTGCTTGTTTTGTGCCTCTTGCTCTTTCATGTGTTGTTTTTCTGCTCTTTCACTGACCAGCTCTTTCTTGCACAATCTTTATCTAACTGAAAACATCTGGTTGGATAAAATAATGATGCGTGTTGTTTTCCCTCCACAGACGTGTCTCCTGATGAGGCAACAGCACGAGGCGGCGGCCCTGAACGCCGTGCAGCGGCTGGAGTGGCAGCTCAAACTGCAGGAGCTAGACCCGGCCACCTACAAGTCCACCAGCATCTTCGAGATCCCTGAGTTCTACATCCCCCTCGTGGAGGTCAACGACGACTTTGACCTCACCCCGATATGAACCGTGGGACTGGGCCTACTTTGCCAAAGTGGTGGCCACGTCGCGGACACGAGCGGCAGCCCAAGCATTCGAGGACGAGGAAAGCACTTAGAATGTGGCGGCAAAACGGAAGAGCACTTAGAAAAGAGACGTTTTTTTACTCCAGAGCTCGTTGAGTCCGAACCGGCACGCCCACCATGAGGACGGGACGGGGGGGACACGTGGACCGGCCGGGACAGACGGGGGTCCAGGCCGCAGACGGAGCCCAGGGAGCAGAGACCAAACGCTGGGCCAGGAGCTGCAGCGAGAAGCAGAAGAGTGGACGCCGACCAGCGGCTCCTCATCACGCAGGGTCACACAGCTGAAAGAGTTCAATTGTTTCAAAGTGAGTGTTCATACATTGTGTACAGATTGTGCTCTTAATTTTTTAACTTATTTTATACATAAAAAAAATGTGCATTTGTAAATAGCCATGTAATTATTGTTTTAAACTTGTAAAAACAAAAAATAATAGATATTTTGATTGTAAACTCGTTCTGTCTCATGTTTTAATGGACCAAAGTTGGTTTTTATATTGAGTGTCCTCTTCGTCTGTGATGTTCTCGTTGTCGTTGGCTTAGAACATTAAGCACGTGTTGGCTTTCGTTGTGTTCTTTTGTTTTTACTGTTTCTTCCTTCCTCATCTGGAGCTCCACGCCACAGCTGGTGTTTTTGGACTTTTGGCAATTAAATGCTGTGCATGCGTTGCGTTGTTTGTACTTTTTTCCTGAAGAGCTGTTCCGTGGACTAAATTGTGAGGTTTACTGAAGTGTTCCAGCTTTTTCTTTTTTTTCTTCTTCTTCTTCTTTTTTATTTTCTCGCGCCATCGTGTTACATCCTTGCGGCCTCACTCCTCGTGTGTTGTCCATCGTGTCTCGCGCACATTAAAGTCTGTTGTGGCTTCCAAGGAGAAAAAAAACATACTTTTACAGTTTCAATGTGAGATCACAACAAATCCTATTTTTTCAACATAATGCCTTTTGAACGATAGTTCTAAAAAATGTCTATTTTAATATTTACTTGTTACATGACTTGTACATATTTGTAATATATAATTGAATAAATTTTATTTGTTGTGAAATTAAATCTCGGTTTTTGGTGTCATTTATTTTAAAGCTGCAGAAATAATGAGGTGATAAATAAGTTTGTCAATTGTCTCTTAATTAGTAGATTTTTTTTTTTATTTAAATTTTTTAATCAAGTAGCAATGTGACTATTTGTCAACTGAATATTATTTGTGTTGGTTGGACACAGCAAAAAGTTCCATCACATCACATTGAGATGTTTACTTTATAATTTATCACCATAAAAAAGATAAACACATTTCTGATGAGCTCTGAGAAAATGTGAACAGCTTCCTCGCTTATTTTAAACAGATTCAATTATGATTTATAAAAATTGAATAACGTTGCAGCGGCTCGAGGATTTTCTTTTTATTCATTTCTGATCATTCACTCCTAGCAGTACTATCCTCAGCCAGCAGATGTCGCTGTACAACCAAGTCTAACTTGAGTGGAGCAGGTTAATCAGATTAATAAGGAAACATTAGACATGTTTATTGTACTGACTATAACTTTAAACATTAAAGTCCTATTTAATAAATGAGGTAAATGAAGCAGTGGACCTTAATAGGAGTACAATTTTTAAGTACTGATACTTGTGTATATTTAGTACATACTTATACATAGTACATATAAATCCTAATTGATAAATATACTCCACTACTTATATTGCATAGTGTTTGTACTTTTTAGATCAATGTGACATATACAATAAGTTGATCTCATAAATAGTATTTTGCATTGCAACCACACGAGTACTTTTCGTACTTGAAGTACATTTTGCAGCTAATATTTGTGAACTTCAAGTAAAACATTTGAAAAAGGGACTAAGACTTGTAATATGATATTTATAATAGGGGGTCACTGCTACTTCTACTAGGTAACTGATATAAGTACACTTCTTCTTTCCAACAGTAAAAGTGACACTGAACTTCGTACAACCTAAATCCTTCTGTGCAGTTTCTCCTCCATACATTTACACACAGCTCCATCAGGTCGCTTGTTCCAGGCATCATTAGTTGCTACAGTTGTTCTGTGGATTTATTGTCTCTTCAGCTGATCCCAGACCAACTCCATGGTGTCGAGCTCAGGCCTCAGTGGGACCAGGCTCCTTGTTCTTGTCTCTGAAGACGGTTCTTCTGGACTCTGGCTCTCGTGGATTTTAAACAGATCAGGAGACTTTCTGTTGATTCTGTGTGATGGATAAGAATCTGAACATCGAACGTGTCTAAATGTTTTCACAGTACGGTTCATAAATATTAAAACACTGGTTGTTGTGTGGTTTTATCTCCAGCACGGATCATTTTCAGCACTAAATCCAAATGTTATGAAGATTATGAATTTCATCCATCACAATAATTACTTATCCTGTATTTAATGGGTGTAATGAATAAACATACCTGGTTTTATTCTGTATTTACTAGTTTTTTTTCCATTCATATTGTTTATATTTCCTTACACTTAAGTTACTTATTACTCTGCTGTAATATTGCAAATTTCCCCATTGTGGGACTAAAAGGATTCTCTTTTCTCATCTGACAGTTAAATCTATAAGTATCTAAAACACAAACTAAACTTAATAACCATCATGATGAAGAATTACTGCATTTTATTAAGACTGTTAGTTTTGACTGGGTGTACCTAATAAACTGAGAACAGAGTATTTCCAAAAGGATACTGAAACACAAATCCAAATGCAAACTCACTTCCTCTGTTCTCTGCGTGTAAAAACACCACGTGATACTTCATGTTTAATAAAACACATCAGTTTAATTAGAGTTCAGCTCAAACTCTTCACAACCTTCAACCATTTTGAACAAACCATCATTCATGGGCACAAACTTCACTTTCAACACAACAACTAAGACTGAATGGAATGAAAGTTTGTTCAAAAACTAGGATCAACTCATTAAACTAATTTGACTGAACGTATTAAATGTGACTTGGTTGAACTGAATCCTTCCTCCAGGATCCTGGCTCGGATTGAAATGTGTCCTCCCCGCCTGAAGGTGCGTCCTCTCCCGCCTCTCGGGCTGGAAGTGGAGGCCTGTTGTGGCTTTGATGCGGCTCCAGTGAAAACACATGTAAACACCTGTGGAGTTGAATGGCTGCTCGTCGGGGCCGGTTGTGTGTCCTCGCTGGGGCCGAGGGGGTTGTGTGTGTGTGTGTGTGTGTGTGTGGGTGGGGGGGGGGACGCGTCTCAGCGGGACGCCTGCTCTGCCCCGCCGCTTCCGAATCGCCCCTTTCTCACCTAACGAGCGCACTCACGAGGCCGCTGATGAGGCTGGAGACAAAGGGCTGTTTAATAGAGAGGGGTGGAGGTGTGTGTGTGTGTGTGTCTGTGCTTGTGTGTGGTGGGGGTCTTGCTGGTGTAAAAGCAGCCTAACACATCCCGCATGGTCCGGCTACCGACGAGCGCGGCTACAGGGGAATAAACGCGGTGGATTTTTACGCGCAAGACTTTTACGCACGGGACTCCGCGGGGAGGCGAGCGGCTGTAAATCACGTCTCTCGGTGATAGTCACGGTTTAAATAACGCAGATCCTTCCGCGCCGGTTCCCCTGCAGACGCACGGCCGGTGCGTGTGGCCCGAGGCCCGGTGTCCTCCTCCACACACGGCGGAGAGAAAAATGGAGTGTGTGCCTTTAAGGCGCCCGACTGCCTGTCGCTTTGTGCTGCGGAGAGACTGACGCCCTGTGGACGCAGTGGACAGTGGAGCGGCGGCGGCAGCACACACACACACACACACACACACACACACCATCCTGGAGGAGTTCAAAGAGGGAACTACCGCACAGCCCCCTCGGATAAAAGGACAAGTCGTGAACTTGTTAACAGCCGCTTGTGGTAAGTTTGCTCCTCCGCGCAGCTACGTTGCGTCGCGGTTGGTTCTTTGCGCACTCGATGTTTCTGCGGCTGAGCTCGAGTGGAGCAAGGGAAGTTTTTTTTTTTGTGTTGGAGTTAGCGGTGAAAAAAAAAAACCTAAAAAAAAAAAAGAGAGACAAGAGAAAGAAGGTGAAGCAGCGAGGGAGAGAAGGTTCCTCACATGTTGTCACGAGACACGGATCAAAGGCGCACAGATCAAACAGTGCTGGGTTAATGAGCTGCGTTTGAAAATGTAGGTGAAGGAGGCTGATGTTGCCAGATGTGTGTGTGTGTGTGTGTGAGAGAGGGAGAGGGAGAGTGTATGTGCGTGTGCGTGTTGTCTCAAGTCCTGGCCTTGAATGAAATATGACTCAGGCCTTCTACAAATCTGACATTTGCACATGAAAGCTCGAGATGTATCTGCATGACAAAGCTGTGATTTTCATTCTGCGTGCAGCACCTCTCGCCGCCTGTTGTAGCCTGTAGCTGCAGAGTCCTGGCACCAAATGTAGGTTTCAGATGTCACACTGACTCTGCACATTATCCTGCCTGGTTTGTTTTTCAGAAGGGAATGTGAGTTAAAAAGCAGATGAAGATAAAGAAAAGCAGATTATTTCTTCATTCGGATCAAATTTTGATATCAACCATGTGACTTTTGGACGTTTCCATCTACGTTTTGCTGCTCTTTGATTCCCTGGTACACTCTGTATCCTCCACATTCGAAGTCTGGTGTTATTCGAAGCTCTGAGCGTTTTATTATTCGTTGACCCTGCTCTCTGAGGTCCTGTGCTCTTGTGTTGTTGTTGTTGATGTAGGTGTTTCCAGTGTCGTGCTGGTGAGCCTTCAGGATGAGGCCCGGTCAGCTGATCCTCCCCACCGCCGCCGCCACAGCTCTCCTCTTCCTCCTCGCGGGACTGTCTGTGAGCTCGGGCTGCAACAAAGCCCTCTGTGCCAGCGACGTCAGCAAGTGCCTCATACAGGTAAGGGGCCGGGGAGAAAACTCGGTTCTCTGAGAGAGACGGATGCTGAATGTTGGATTTAAACAACAAAATGCACCACAACAACCCTTCACTGTCGTACTGAGGCAGCTTCCCTCGTTTTCTGGCTTTAATTCAAAAGAATCAGCCCAAACCAAGCTAAACTAGGATTTTCTTACCCAAAATGTAACCCACGGTACCAAAAGATATCATTTTTAATCCTTCAATTTGGAATATAGTGTATGGATATCTGTGATTCTGTGATTTCTTTGACTACTCGGGCTTGACCTCGCTCAGGCTGCTCAGTGTCAGCAGCCGTCTAACCTCTGATGAGTGCTGAACGTAGCCCACGGGTGCGATGTTCTTCTCTGTAGATCGAAAACAGGAAATTTCTACGTGGACACGTCCAAATTCGGGCCCTTGGTCCTACAGCGTTGCAGCTGTTCTGTGTAAACACGCGCTGTTATTCCTCCTGACAAGAACACGAATGAAATGGTGTTTACAGCTGAAGTCGGAGTTCAAGCAAAGAACAGAAGCAGCGCAGTGAAAATCTTGTTATTTTTAAACTTTTTAAAATCAGCATGAAACTGCCGAGGACGGCCTGGAAACACACGGCAGCTGCGGCAGCAACGTTCCTGCAGCTTGTGACTCAACCAGAGGAAAAAGAAAATGTCTCAGCTGTTTGTACTTGGTTCAGTGTGTGTGTGCCCGTTCTGTACAAATACCTCATATAGAAAGAAAAAAAACTAATGTTCAGCAGTAGCCAAAACTCAAATTAAAATGTGCCTGAGATCAGATGGATGTTTGGAGCCGAGAACAAAGATGGAATCTGTGGTGAAGAATGCAAGATACATTCCTTTGATAAGCTGAGCAAAGTTTGGAAGGAAGGTTTCTCTCGGAGCGAGCTGCGGAGGAAGAGCAGGAGGAGGAAGAGGAGGAGGAGGAGGGACGTGAATTCATCCTGTTTTATACTCACCTGTTCTGTTCCGTCACTGACGAAGGTCGGAGCAGAGGATTGTGGGTGAATTTGCTCAGTGAGGTTTTGATTTTAGTTCCACGTCAACAGCTCGGACTTTTATTTTCATACTTTCTATCATCGCTTCCTCTCTGTCACATTTTCCCTCATGTCTGAAGCCCAGTGGCTGATGGGACGTGGAGTGGTACCCCCCCCCTACAAACACACACACAAAGTCAACACACATTCAGTAACACACTTTGGTTATTTTGAGGACAAGATGAAGAAAAGGCGTTGGTCTGTTTTTCCACCACCTGTCAACGTGTGTGTGTGTGTGTGTGTGTGTGTGTGTGTGTGTGTGTGTGTGTGTGTGTGTGTGTGTGTGTGTGTGTGTGTGTGTGTGTGTGTGTGTGTGTGTGTGTGTGTGTGTGTGTGTGTGTGGTCCTGTCTCTGCCATTAACATCGTGTTAGAGTACTGTATTTAACCTCAGTGGCCATTTCACCTGTTTGACCTCACTCACTGATTTGCAGGTACAGTGTGAGGTCGACGGGCTTTTAAAGAATCTCTGGGTTTGGGAACAGGAAGTTGAAGCTCCGAGTGTGAATCAAGATTTTGGTTCAGGGATGAGAAACGAGGTCAAACGGACGATGCAAATAGAGATGGAACAATTTGTCAAATTTAGAAAATGTATCTGCAGCAATTCTGATAAACGGTTAATTTACAATCACAAACGTGAAGATTTCACTTGAGGCTTTTGGAAACTGTGAATTCACTTTTTTCTGATATTATAAACAAACAAGGAGGAAAAAGAAACTGCAGCCTGAACAATAAGTGAAATAACTACGAGCTGCAGACCCAGATTTTAATGTCCAAGGTGAATCTGTTGAGGGGCCTCTGGTCAAAAGACTCACTGTTTGGCCCCTGGAATATTTACCATGTAATCACAGGCCCCGCTCTTCAGTACAGTGCCACAGTATTAACACGGCAAGTATCGTGTTCAAGGTGGGAATGTTACGTCTTTATTATATTGGGAGTCATCGTTGTTCTGGCTTGAAGACGGCAGCAGATGTTGTCATAGAGCTGGATGAACATCTGTGTAGAGGGTCGGTGTGATGTGTCGGCTGCAGATGTTTCGTGTCACGCCTCTGATTCTACAGCGCCGTCGTGGGATTTGACGTCAGCCGCTGTTGCAGCTTTGTTTGGTTCATTGTGAACAAGCAAAGGCGGCTGGTTGCTAATGAAGCTTTGTTTCTGTCCAGTCTGGACAAACTAGTAACTCAACTCTACTACTTTTTATTACTGTTTATTAAGTTGAGACCATGATGCATCTGGATAATCACAGGACCTGTTGTTGTTTAAAGATGACAAACAAAAGACAGAAGCTGCAACTAATGAAATATTTAAGTATTGATTCATCTGTCAAGTATTTTCCAACCGATCTTTTAATAATTTGATCAACACAAACAGAACTGTTTAACTTTCTGAATCAAGAGAATTTAAGAAAAACGCTTAAATTTCTAGTTGACTGAAAATCTAGTTTCTTCTCCGGAGTTAATTTTCAAAGTGGATTCTATAGTAAACGATCACAGTCTATATTTTCTTCCTTGGCACAAACTTGTTGCGACCAAACGACAAACATCTGCTCCCTCTGGCTTCAATTTCTGTTAAAAGAAAATCAAACATCCTGTTATCAACAGAACATCTGTGGCTCCGCTTCTTTCTCCTTTTACTTCCAGGTGGCTTATTTTCGCCTGATGAATCATTGCTCAGGACACCGAGCGCTGTAGCTTCCGCGACCCCGTCGACACCAACTCGCTGGCTGTCAGGGGCCGGAGCGATGGTGCGTGTGCTCTGAAGGAGAAACTTCTCCGTAGAAGCTCCACGCTGCTCGTGATTAGTGGGATCTGCTGTCCGACGCTCGCCTTCACGCTCTGCTGCCATCTCAAGTCATTTGTCTGAATTCCCCCAAAACCCCTGAGGGTGGGAGAACGAGGGAGGAGGAGGGAATGGAGGCTAAGGTCAGGAGGAGGTGTGTGTGTGTTGGGAGGCCGTGAAGTGTGCAGAGATCCGCGGGACAGCTCTGAGACTGTGCAGGCCGGGGCTGTGGAGCAGGGTGGGGCAGCCGATTTCAAAGTGAGAGCAGCAGCAGCAGCAGCCACTCGGCCCGACGAGGCTGCAAATGTTCACTTTCCCTCCAGAGTCGTTTTGTCTCACTCACGCTCAGAGTTGACTGATCACAGCGGTTTCCTCTTTGTAGCCAGAGAAGCCTGATAGGAGTCGTTCAAGTGGCCGAGACGACCTCATTCATCTCCCTGAGGAAACCGTTTGAAACGCTGCAACTGAGGATTAGACTGTAGCTTGTTTATTCAGTCGAATGTCAGAAAGTTATTACCAAAATGACAAAGGCGACATGTTTGAACTGCTTATTTTGACCAATGAACACGTCAACAACCCAAACACGTTAAAGGTTCAGTGTGTAGGATTTAGTGACATCTAGTGGTGAAGGTGCATGTTGCAGATGAACCTGTGGTAGCCTTCAGTTGTCATAAAAATTCAAAAGGTGTTTAATTTGTTCAGTGCGTTCCATTAAACATCGGAATTACAACTGAAGTTGCAACTGGAACGCCCGCTCGAGTGGGAATTTCGACTCAGAAAGTCGGAGGAACCTCGCTAATCCAAGATGGCTGCAACAGTAACACATCTTTCAGTAGATGTGTCGTACACTTGGTACTGTCCAATAACTCTCTGTGGACTTCTTACTACGTATCCGTGAACTGCTGCGTGATGCAACATAAACATTGTTTCTGTGCAAGTGGAACTCCATCCACTCGGGTTATTCGGGTGTGACGTACATTCCGATCTCCGAGGTGAAATGAAACGAGGCAGAAACTCGACAAAGCTCCGTCTGCACGTCTGTTTCCATGAGATGGTTTTTAACAAAGCCTTTATTTTCTCTTTTGTGAAATGCAAGAGATGCGTGTTTTCTCTTTTCCCGTGGGCAGCCGTTTAGTTTTTTTTTTAATTTTTATAATTCCACCTCTGAGAGTCGTAATTACTCCCGGGATCCGATGTTGATCAGGGGTTTGGGGCTGGAGAGGCTGGTGATTAACTGAGCTGTGTGTGGTTCTGCAATCCCTCACCGCTGAGTCACTGGAGAGTCTTTTATCATCGCAGAGGCTGTTAATGTGGAGGAGGTGACTTCTGCAGAGATATAAAAGAGAAGTGTGTGTGTGTGTGTGTGTGTGGGGGAGGAATGAAAAGGACAGAAAGGAAAAGGGAAGAGCTAGAGAGAGAAGGAGGGGGGGGGGGAGTAAAGAAAGACAGGAGGGAAAAAACAAGGGAGAAATGGAGCGGGGGGGGGGGGAGCAGCCATGTTCTGTTCTCCAGGTGTTTTCTTTTCCCTCCCTCCCTCCTGTTTCTCTCCCCCCCCGCCGCCGCCTCCCCAATCACGGTGACCTTGACTTGGAGGAATGTGCTCCCTGTACAGGGGGGAGAGAGGGGGACTCCTCCGGCAGTCTCACCCACTGTTCAATCCCACCTCCACGTTTCTGTTCTGTTTCCTTCCCCCCGGAGACGAGCGGCTCTCGGGCCGTTTCTCGTCGTGTTCTGTAGAAGAGGTTTTTGGGATGTTTGCAGAAGCTCTTGTAAAAAATATCAGTTTCCTTCTGCAACAGAGAATTTTTTTTTCATTGTTTTCTCGTGTGTGTGTGTGTGTGTGTGTGTGTGTGTGTGTGTGTGTGTGTGTGTGTGTGTGTGTGTGTGTGTGTGTGTGTGTGTGTGTGTGTGTGTGTGTGTGTGTGTGTGTGTGTGTGTGTGTGTGTGTGAAGCAATTGAGATTGGTGGGGGTTCGCTCTTAAACTTTATTATGTCACCATTATTTATGTGTGTGCCCTTTTCTTTTTTTTTATAGTTTTGATAAAAGACATGTTTAAATATTGAAACAATGTGGTTTGGTATCACGTGTCCCTTGAAACTTGTTCCCTGAAGCCCAAGTTAATGTTTTCTCTTTGCTTTGTCTGACCAACAGTCAAACTAGTATTCAAGAGGCTGCTGCCAGTGAACGTTGATGATTGAACCAATTAATCAATTATTCCAGTTATTCCCAACTACTTTTCTGTCAGTCGACTAATTAAGAAACCAATGATCTCAGCTCTAGGGTAACAGTTTGGGGCAGTGGGGCCCCAACAACAGGTTTTTGCCCAGGGCCCCTCAGGATGTTACTCCAGCCATGGCTGAACTGAATGAGTCAGAAGAAACACTCTTAACTTGGTATTTGAATATTGTCATTTAAAAAAAGGTCTTTTTTAAATAGTCAGCATTCAAATCTGAAAGACTTGATTCTTGCATCTAATGAAGATTTATTTAGAATTTGACTCAAAAGCCTCAGAATTACATGTATTCATTCAGAGCTGCTCAGCCTCTATTATTATTATTATAGTGTAAAGGAAATCATTTGAATGGTAACGTGTCCGAACCTGCTGTGACTAGAGGTGCAGTGGAGGTCTGCTGTGTTTCAAAGTGTTATCACAGTGTTCTGCGGAGACGATGACATACTTGTTGAAATACCATCAGAGCCTCGTGCAGCGTGTCCTGTGACGGCTTGTGTGTAATAGTTACTGTACCTGAGGAAAACCTGCTGTTGCTCTTTTCGTTGATGTTGTAACGGCTGCTGTTCGTACAGTCGGTCCACACATTGTCTCTCCGTGCTACTGTGGGAACCGTGGTGCTGCTACTGCTGCAGACGTCTTTTATTATGAAAATATTCTTTCTTTAATTTGAATGCAACATGAAGAGTTCTGATTTTCTTAAAATTACGAATTTAACTAGAAAAGCACCCAGTAAAGCACACACCTCTGTCAAGGACCAACAAATAATTATTTGGATCCACACAATCATATCAGTCCCCTAAACATGGCTGACTTTTAAAATACAAACCCACAAATTATATATATATATATATATATATATATATATATATATATATATATATATATATATATATATATATATAATATAGATCTTTTCCTTTTGTTTTGTCTTGATTAAAATCTAAATGTAATGTTTTCTTTCTTGACTCATGTCCCATCCTTTAACCAAGTTTTATGGAAATATGTTTAGTATTTTTTACGTAATCCTAAAAGGACACTGGTGCAAACTGAACCTCCTTGATGAAGGGTAATTAAATGTGAATGTATATTTAAAATCTGAGGAAGTTAACTTGTTTGTATTCACCCCAACACCTGCTATCACACAGCTTTATCCACAATATTGTGTTAACCGAAGTGTTTTTGTGTTTTGCTGACGTGTGGCCCTGTCGTCCTGCAGGAGCTGTGCCAGTGTCGTCCGACCGACGGGAACTGCTCCTGCTGTAAGGAGTGCATGCTGTGTCTGGGGAACCTTTGGGAAGAGTGCTGCGACTGCGTGGGTGAGTGCACCGACCTATTTGTCATGAACGTGTTCTAGAGCTCGACGGTGCAACAGGTTGGAGTCTTACAACCGAATCACTGTCACTGTGTTGCTCTCCAGAGTGTTTGAGCTGCTGCTGCCTGCAACATAGCTTGAAAACAATTGGGATACCATACAAAATAAAAGTAGAAACCATTCTGCAAACTGCATCAGGGCTGTGTCTATATTGACAGAAGCAGTTATCTGTCACCTCGCAGCCGAGCACCTTCTCCCTGTGAAAAAGCCTGAGAGCAAACGAGACGGCGGCGTTAATGCACTTGTCCGTTGAGGAGCCTGTCGGTTCGGGGGCGCTGCCGCTCTGATACGAGACGAGTGCGAGGTGAGCGAGTCCAGAGCGTCAACGTGTCCCTGAGAAGTGTCAGCGAGAAGGTCGACGCGAAGCAGAGCTCAGGAAATTAAAGGAGTATTGACCCGACTGAGGAGCACAAGCACATGTGGACAGGAAGTGTCGAGGTCGTTCTTAGGATCAGAGGGTGAAGGAGCTGTGGGGGGGGGGCAACCTGCCGAAATGAACTTTCACTTTCAACCTGGTACCGAGCTGCAGCGGGGGGGGGGGGGGAGGGGGTCCACATCCAAACAGTTTAATCGATCTGTGAAATATTAAAACACTAAGAGGTGTCATTTCCTCACGTTAAGTTGGACTCAAAGATGAAACCATTAGAATGAATTGGTCTGAAGTCACTGGGATGTAGTTATAAACACCAATATAAGTTTTAGATGCTGTATATTATACAAGTCTGGACAAACATTGATATAAACTTCATCTTGACTGGTTGGTGGAGATGATCTTTATTTTTCTGTCTGTAGCGGAGGCATTTCAGTCCTGGTGTCTCGTTTTGGTTGTGTTGCATCCCTGTGGTTGTTTTGTGTGTTTTTGCAGCCATTTTCCCTTATTTCCCATCATATTTCTGTCACATTTTGTGTGTCAGTGTGGTTTTGTTGTGTGTTGTTTGCTGCCCGTTCTGCATCTCTTCGTATATTTATTACTCATTTCGTGTCATTGCCTGTCACACTTTGTGGTTGTTTCATTGTGGTCGCTTTGCATGTTGTCAGTTTACATTCCACTACTCTTTGTGTTATGAGTTGTGTGTCATTTGTTGCAGTTCCTTGATGTCTTGTTTCGTGCGTCAAATTTAGTCTCAGTTTGTGTCTCTGCGGTGGTTTTGTTTGTCTTTGCGTGTGGTCATTTTATTTCTTTTACAGTCCACTACAAATACTTTTTATTATGTCAGTTGTTAAATGATGTGTTGCCTTCATTGGGTGCGGTTGCGTGATGTCTTGTTTTGTGTTTCATATTTATGTCTCTGTGGTTGCTTGTGTCCCCTTTTTGTTGCTATGTAAATCTTTGTTGTCATTTTGTGTCTCTTTCGGTTGTTTGTTTTTTCTGTAGCTGTCGTCTGGTCTGTTTTGCAACACCCGGCATTAGAATGTGTCTCCGGTGACGACTTGTGATCAGATCTCGCTTTCCCACTTACACACAGACCAGAGTGTGTTTATTTTTTAACCAGTCTGACTATGACAGATGAATTGAAATGTGGTCAGTGTTGATATTATCAATATATTGGAAGTGTAGAAGGTGTCTGGGTGTCTGAGGGAGCCAGTCAGGTGAGGAGCAGGTCTTTAAAGTGCACAAGGAGACATTTGTGTTCATACTGAAAAGATAATGGCCTCATGAAGACCACCTCTGTATGTTTGAGTGATGTGACCTCAGTGCGTCTTCATACCTGTCGAGTTGTTTCACCTGAGACAGATGTTAACACCAGGTCACAGCAGGGCCTCTGACTATGGTAAAAAGGGGAGTGGTGGGGGGGGGAATGGCACCACATCCAGCCCCTCTGCACACCAGCCGGTTCTCAGATCAGCTCTGACTGACAGATATGACTGTGCTGACAAGGAGGCTTTATTAAAGCTCTTTCATGTGGAACACAAATACAAGCATCTGACACCGAGCGGCGAACCTCTGCGCTGCTGCTCTGCAGATGTTGCAGCAGTGGAGCTTTCTCCTCCCGGACACTTACAACACACTGCAGACAATCTGCCGCTCAGAGCGTGTGCACCCATTTCTCTCTTTTTTTTATGCTTCTCTTGCATCGCTAACCTTATGACCACTTTAAGTTTAAGTTTCCACTCGAAACATGTTATCTGTGCCAAGCGCTGGCTGCTTTGAAGTGTGTATCCGCGAGTGGGCAGGGCCGTCCAGCGGAGGAGCGGCGAGGAGAGGAGAGTTTGTGTTTTGGAGGAAGGGTGGAGGAGGTAGGGAGGACACAGAGGGGAGGACCCATGTGTATGCTTTATCTAAAACAGCTGCTCTGGCTCTGCTTTTAGCTCTGCTCTGTAATCCAACTCCTCTGTCAAACTCCGCTGCTCATTAAATGATTTATCCATTAGCTATAATTCACTTGGACTCATTTAACGGGTTTGAAAGATCATATCGGAGGATGTGGGGACTTTGTCATGTCATTACTACTGTGTATGGAAATTAAATGAAGTGTTAAAAAGACCCTAATGGAGTCAAGACACTCTCCACAGTGTTGTGGTTTCACTGAACTGCCCTCATGAGCGGAAAAAAGTTATGTTTTGCAAATAAACGTCCTGCTTTGACTTTGTGCTTCAAGGGTCAGTCCACTGACTTACAGAAGAAGTGGAAGTCAGGACTGGAGCTAATAGAAAGTCTGTGGTTAATATTGTGTGTATGTGTGTGGGGGTTTAATAAAGAAGAATTTAACTAAACTTATAACACCCATAATACACATGTTGGGGTTTTAAAACCAGACTAATTTGGGCAATAAAAATCTGATTATATCTGGATTTATATCTGGATTTATGTTTACTGATATGACAACTTTTATTTTACAGAATAAAAATATATTCTTTAAATTAAAATGTGTAATTCTCCACAAGAATTGCATACCTGGCTTTGTAGAGGAGGTCACATAACTTCCATTAGAACAATAACATTTACTTGGAACAGTATGAATAAATGAAATGTGTGTGTGTTTTATTTTTAGGTATTTTTGGTTTGTTGCTGTGTGACTTGAACCTGATGCAATGGAATTTGGTTTGGAGTCTGTAGTCAGGGGTGCGGAGATAAACAGTAATTTAGTAAATCACTCTGAGCTGTTTATTTGGGAAAACACTCTGGAAATAGATGCAGCTGTTCAAATGTTTAAATTGCACCAAAAACCATTTTGTTCACCATTGTATTTCAAATCTAAAACCATTCGAATGACTGTATGTGATTGAGAGAATAGTTTTTTTAACGCTGTGTTCCTCCCTCTCTCTCTGTGTCAGGGATGTGTAACCCCAAGAACTACAGCGACTCTCCGGCCACGTCAAAGAGCACAGTGGAGGAGCTGCACCGCCCGATCCCCTCGCTGTTCCGCGCCCTCACGGAAGGCGACGCGCCAGTCAACATGATGGTCGTGTCCTTCCCCGTCGCTGAGGAGCTGTCCCACCACGAGAACCTGGTGTCCTTCCTGGAGTCGCTCGACAACCAGCCCCAGAACGTGTCCGTGCCCGGCAACAGCATCCACGCCAGCTACGACACTCAAGGTAAACGCAGGAATTATTTTTAAATTACAGATAATTCAACAGTGATCGTCTGTAATTGTTGGTTTCAGTCATTTCGGAGAAGACATCCAGTGCTTCTGACGGAGCTGGATTAAGAACAATTGCTGTTTGATAATGTGCTGCCTCACTTTGGTTTGGAGCTCTCACATCATTGCTTGCGTCAGATCCACTTGAGAAATAGTTTCTGAATGAGTTTCACACCACGTGAGAAGATGCAGGTTTCGCTCCCATTTCTTGTGATCGCACAGTTTTCTGGTCCTTTCGGATCCAGTCACATTTTTCATCTGCATCTCCTCCTCTCACCATGGTTATAAAATCAGTCCCGACCCCAGAACTGAAGCAGACAGCAAAGTCTTGAGCTGAGACCAGTTCGGCTTGGATCAGGTTTTCATCGTTCCAGAGCAGCGGTCCTGCC
The DNA here is from genome assembly GCF_009819705.1 of Hippoglossus hippoglossus. Lineage (NCBI taxonomy): Eukaryota > Metazoa > Chordata > Actinopteri > Pleuronectiformes > Pleuronectidae > Hippoglossus > Hippoglossus hippoglossus. The sequence goes on along the minus strand of NC_047167.1, from coordinate 20,037,840 downwards.
AGAAGAAGGGAAACGCAACTGGGTTGAATGTGTTGTTCTTCTGGCATTTTCTATTTTCATTTGTGGCTGTTCCTGGCGTTGCCTCTCTTTTCTCTTTAAACCAGTGCTATTTGCTATAAAGACACGCTCATAATGGGATCGTTCCAGCAGAGCCACGCAGTCAGCTCATTAAACCCATCAAAACATATGGTCGTACTTATTTGCGGCAAATTCTTTTCACCCCTGAAGTAAAAGTAGGAACGTTGAGGGTTGACGGTAATTACTCTAAAGACGGTGCTTGTTTTCATAAACCGCATTTTACTGGATTTGTGACTAACGTCTGTCCCCTTTTTCGTTTTTCAGAGAACATGTGCACCGTGGTCTACTTCGACGACTGCGTGTCTATCCGCCAGTGTAAAGTTTACTGTGAGTCAATGGGAGGATCCAAGTACCGCTGGTTTCACAACGCCTGCTGCCAGTGCATCGGGCCCGAGTGCGTGGACTACGGCAGCAAGGCGGTGAAGTGCATGAACTGTCTCTTCTGAGGTGCGGGGCGCATATTGGTACCAAATGTCTGGGTGATGCCAGAGGACTGAGGGCAGAGGGAACTACGACTATTGTGTGTTAGCATTCCTCAGTTATCTTGTAAAATACCCCCCTACACCCCCCCCACCCCCCCCTCCTCCTACCCCCTGCAAATTGTTTTTATTCTGCTGTTATATTTCACTGTATATTTTTAGATACGTTTTCAATAGTGTTTTTTACTAGAGGTGTATATGAATAATGTATTTTTACAATCACGGTCCGCTAAATCCCTGTCTCATGCCAAATAAAGAAAAGTTTGGTGACGTGGACGGTTCAGTCTCAGAGAAAAGAGTCTGATTTCAAATATTTTTCCTTTTTCCTGTTCTCCATTTTGTTTGAGAAGAAAATGTGTAAAAAGTTGCAGAACGAGTGGAACAGTAAATGTTTGTCCCCTCCGCTGCCTGTCTCCTGCTCTAATCTTAGCCGAGTGTTGCCTGACTCAGGAAACGCATCATTTCCTGGGGAAACAACGTTGTTATTATACCCTTCTGGTCCACAGGTGTTCCAGTGCTCACTGACCGTCTCATGCAAGCCAAGTGGGGAAAAAGGGGAACGTTCACCGATGCCAACCTCTCGCCGCCACACACAAATACCCTTTGTAATGCTGGTGCGTTTTCAAAAAGGCAGCAGGGTGTCCTATCACTGATTCTGTTCCCAATTGGCATGCAACAGCAGGTCGCACAGACTAATGTACCACACACACACAATGAGAGCCTGTTTGTCTTTTCCTTTTTCTTTTTTTTTCCTATTGGTTTTTGATCACGACCTCATTTTGCCACTGCAGCTGTGGGTTCGGAGCCGACGGTGCCAGCAAAGATCAGAAGAGCAGTGGTGGAACAAGAAGTGTATTCAGATCCTTCTAATTAAGTCAAAATATTAACACAGTAATGGAAAGAAATGCGTCATTATGAGGAGAAACTCTTCATTAAAAATCCCCAGTTTGAATAAAAACTGCAGAAACAAAACGTAGAGTTAAGATAAAAATAAAAAACATTCCCTTTGCTGTGATTTATTCTAACTGACATCATTAGATTGATGATGATGATGATGATGCATCAGTGCAGCTTTGTATTGTGTGTGTGCTCAACATGAACTGTTCTATCAGGGAGGTTTAATCCTGTGGATCCCAGTTTGGGAGGGAGGCCTCTGCAAATGATCCTCGGATAAACCCGGAGAAGAAAGAAGAAACTGTTCTGATGCACAAATCTGTTTTTAGTTCTTTTCAAACTGAAAAAAAAAACTGAATATTTTACCTCTGGGTCTCAAATATATTGAAATTAAACTTGCTGCTTTCAGACGTGCAATAAAGTAAGTATCGAAGGATCTGTGTGAGAATGTAAATGTCCAGGTCAGTTGTTCTGGACATTTTTCTAAACTCTTCCAGCCAAACCTGTAGTAAAATGTCCGAGTCAGCCCATGTGAGAGTTACAGCAGGAAAATATCTGGAAAATTCCCAGCTAGCGAGAGACGTGTTGATGGGAAACTGGATGAATACTAACATCTCAGGATGAAAAAGGGGAAATTGAACGAGATGGGTGAGGTTTTGGTGGTGAAGGCCGATTGGTCCCACCCCCCCTCGCCTGAATGTCACGTAGGTTTTCCTCTTGATTTGAAGACGACCGACCCGAACAATCTCCTGCTGTGTTTGTCTCATGTGACAAACTCTGGAAAATGTTCAGGATAATTTTGTTCATGTCTGAAAACAGCTTGTGTGAGAAGCCTGGAGGAGAAATGTTAAATTGGTGGAACAACTCCGAACACATCTGAAACATGAGCCCATATACACACTCATTTCTGTAATGGTCACAAGCCACAGAGGCTAGAGACCACTGGCTTATTTTAACTATGTTTATCCTTCAAATCCTAATGCAACTTGATGTCGGATGTAAATATGGAGGAGAAAAAATGGGTAAATATTTACTTTCTAATGTGGCAGAATGTAAGTGTAAAGTTGCTCAAAAGTTTAATATTTAAAGTTCAGGTGTCTCAAACTTAAAGAAACTACTCGAGTACATGTACTTAGTTCCTTTCCACCTCAGCAGATGACTAATGTGTTTCATGTGTCAGGATGACCACCAGGCCTCTGGCTGCCACCGCAGCGTTTGGGAAAGTACATGATTCAGAATAACAAGTGGTTTCCACCAGAGATCGCCTTTCCTATAAGACGACTAAGCAGCTGCTTACAGGACATCGCAGCCACAAGGAGGCCCCCGACATCATACATCGTACACTGGATATGAGTCGCTAATGTAATACTTACTGCTGAGACTCTTATAGTCTTGTTTGATCCAGGAGACAGGGCCCCCTCCCCACGGTGTACCTCCCTCAGTGAGTGACGACTCACAGTGAAATTATTAATGTAATATTTACCAGAAAAGCACTGTTTATGTTTAAAATAAGGCACATTTTAAAAGTTATGAACAGGTGTGGGTCCCGGGCCGTTTCCCAATGGAAATTTTATGTAATGGACGTCACTAGTGTTTCCAACAACCAGACTGAACATTTTTATTTTATGTCATGTATGATTTAATTATAGTAATCAAGACAATGTTTTAAAGTAATATCCTTCAAATGAATAAGGACTATAAGTGCGTACAAAAGGGGGCCTATCCATTCTGAGGCATCTCCCCCAAACTTATCCTGTGCAGGAGCCCCAGATGTACAGGGCCGACCCTAGTTTTTAACTAATTCAGACGAATAAAGTGACTTTTCAGGAGTTTGTTTGACAGTTTCTCTTCTTCACAGTCTAGTATAAGAGTGGACTCGTGGTTAAAGGGATAATTCACTCATTATCTACTCACCACTATGCTGATGGAGGGATGGGTGACGTGTTTGAGTCCACGAAAATAAATGAATAAGGAATATAAGTGCGTACAAAAAGGGGCCTATCCATTATGAGGCAGGTCCCCCAAACTTATCCTGCTCAGGGCCCCTAAATGCACAGGTCCGGCCCTGGTTTCTACCATATTTAGAGGAATAAAGTTTCAGGAGTTTGTTTCTCTTCTGCACAGTCTTGTATAAGAATAAACCATCACATCCTGAACCTCCTTAGTGAATCCCAGATCATTCGTGGGCAGTAAAACCTTCGTAAACTCCACGTTTCTTCGAGGGAACTGAGGAATTCCCTTTCGGACTCCATCTCCCAGCGTGCACCGGTGCCTACCCGCGCAGGCGCAGACGGGTTTATTTAGCATCCAGACATCCGGAAGCTGCGGCTGTGAAATTGGCCCGAACGGGACAGAAGCTGGTAAAGTTTCTCGTCTTTTGTGTTTTGCTCGTTCACCGACAGCACGGCGGGGGGGCGGGAAGGGGGTTTAGCACCCGCAGCTAACCGTGCTAACCGGCGTTGGTTTGGTCCGGACCGCGCAGGGCCGCTTTAACACGGGATAGGCAGGCTAATCAGTTAGCTTAGCATGTCGGGCAGCTGGCTGGAGGAACGTCTCGATATGGGGCCGCTTCCTTCAGGGCAGAGCTTCTTCTTCCTCCTCCTCCTCATCACTGGGTTCAAGCTAAATCTACTTGTGTTCAGGTGGTGTTTAAACAGCAGAGTGATGGGGGGGGGGTGGTCGTCGTGTTGGGTTGGTTTTATTCTGGAAACGGGAGAGAGACAGGAAACCGTGAAGCTAATCTCCCACAGCGAAGGAAGATTAAGAAAACCAGACGTGAGAAGTGGGTTTTAATATCCAGTTCAGACAGTGGGTGTGTTGTTGTTGTTGTTTTTATTAGTTTCCACCTCGGTCTTCTCGGGAGAAAGTGTCCACCCACAGGCAAAGCTGGAAACAAACACGGAAACAACAGGGCAGATGCTAGTTTCTCCTTTAAACACACATCCCACCCTCTCAGCTAAAAGTGTGAATTTATCTATTTCTAACACGTACAACCTGGGAGTTCAGTAGAAGTCCACATAGGAGAATAACATTAATAAACAATAACACACTCACACAGACTCCAAACCACAAACTGTATTTACAAATACAACGTTTAGATCTGGGTCTATACTTCATCAAAATACTCATAAGTGGCTGCCACACCCATAGACCACCATCATACAGATGTGGATCAATCATTTTCTCCTTCTTCATATTACAAACATCTCAAGGTTATTCAGTAGAAGCAAAGAACAGAAGCAATACTATGTTAGTATAGTGCTATAAAGTGTAGTTTAAGTTTGTTTATGATATACATTATATTCTTCTTGGTATTATCAACCTCAACATACATTTTTTTAAGGTTAATACACAAAGATAATGCAGGAAGCTTGATACCTAGTTTTCAGTAGATAACATTATTTGGCAGGTATGATAACCATCAAACATCAACAGTGCATTAAATAAACATTTAACTATTATAAATAGAGGTATAAGATAATACATGTTTATATGTTAAATTGTTGTAGAAGTCAACTTAAACTGGACATGTAACCTCACACAGTCACTTCTGGAAACATGCAAATATGTGCATTGTGTTTTAACATATGTTAACGTGTGATGGTCGAGGATATGAGGCGATGCCAACAAGTTTAATAGATGAATAGTTAAATGTTTTATTGAACCTGTGGGAAAGAAAACAGATAAAGAACTCAAGATGCTGTATGTTAAAGAATTCAGATTTACAATCTATATGAATATTTTAATCCATATTACAGATTGCTAAATGATTTTGACCATCCAGCTCATCAGATGAACAAATATCTGTTAATCTACACTCATCAGTGCTGTGTTTCAGTCACAGAGGACTGGAGTTGAGTTTGTGTTGAATGTAGAAGTCAGAAGAAAGACATGGAGGATGTGATTGTTCGTATGGCAGAGCCCCATCTGGTGGGTGGACTCTACTGCTGCAGCTGTTCTGTTCATGTCTTCATATCAAAATATTCAGGAAACAACAAAGACAAATATAGTAATTTAAAACTTAATTTATACACTTTTCAAGAGAAAAATTATTTATTACATTGTTGGACCAGAATTACAACATTCCTCCCTGTCACATAAATAACTGTGTAACTCCTGAAAAGATGTCGACCTGCTCTGATCTAAGCAGCAGGAGATTATCTGAGAGCTCTGATGTTCATTTGCATCGAGTCAGTATCTTACCTTTCTTCTCCCTGCAGGTGTGATGGAGATGTGATGTGCACTTAGCCAGGAGAGTGATCAGGCCACCGTAGCCATGACTGAGTGCTTCCTGCCCCCCAGCAGCAGCCCCTCCGAGCAGCGCCGGGCTGAGCATCCAGGGGGCGTGGCGCGCACCCCCAGTTCCGAAGAAATCAGCCCCACCAAGTTCCCGGGGCTGTATCGCACCGGTGAACCGTCGCCACCTCACGATGGCCATCATCATCACGAGCCGCCTGACGCCTACGTCTCGGACGATGACAAAGAGCACGGCAAGAAGAAGAACAAGTTCAAGAAGAAAGAGAAAAGGAGTAAGACACGATCCTGCCATTTGAAATTTAACGTTTATTATTGACCTTTGGAATTAGTCAAAACTTTGCTCATGATCTGGACAAAATGAAATGCTTTTCTTATGCTGCAGATTCTAACTGTAATCTAATGTAGTAACATTAATTATGAGGTAATGGTTGTAGTTTTGAGACAAAACATGGTTATTATGCTAAGGAGGAGTAATTTAATTATAGGCAGTTTCTGAAGAAAAGGATTTTTAGCCTGTTTCGAACTATGTTGTTTTATTTTTATTCATGAGGGACAATAATAGAACCTGACTTGGATTTTTGTAGGGCAATAGAGAAACTGATATTATAGAGATATTATTAAAAGAATGTCTGATATGCTATATCAGCTCATATATATCTCTCGATACATATCTGCAAACATAAATGCAGGGAATCCAAAGCCGATTTTTATCAGACAACCCATAAATCGATCTAGACTCAAGACAAAGACGCTCTTTACGATAGAGCAGTGGAGAAGTGGATGCCTCCTCACTAGTAGCTGGTGAATAAACAAAGCTTTATTTATTCAGCTTCCCACTCCATTCCATCCTGTTATCTTTAGCAGTGAGAAATCCTCCTTTACTGAAATTGTTTTTCACTGAGTGCTGGTCAGGCCCCTTTTTCCGATTTTGTATCTGGATTTTTCCGTTTCTGTATTTAGCCCCTACACCAGGGAAAGAGAGGAAGAGATGGACAGTTTCAGGGCACACCCAGAGAGCCTCGCGAAGGTGTGTCGCAGGCAGCGGCGTGATACACAGTGCCCGATCTGGGGGGGGGACCCAGAGTAGAGATAAATCGAGGAGAAAAAACAGTGTTTGACACTATCCTGTGGAAGTATGCTCTGAGGGAAAATGTTTAAATTTAGTTGGATCTGGAGTGGAGAGGCGTAAGGTGCAGTGGGAGCTATGCTAAATCGGTAGTTGACCTCTTTTTCCAGTCCCGATTTCCCCCCCCCCTCTAGCTTCTCTCTCATGCATCTCTCTTCCTGCCTCTATTTCACTGATATCATAGTTCTGTCGGGAGAGGAGGATGAGAATTCAGGGGTGTTTCTCCCCTCAGATCTAACGCTATTTCTCCCTCTACTCTTCTTTACTCTCACAGCCGAAGGTTACGCCGCCTTCCAGGAGGACAGTTCGGCAGATGAAGCAGAGAGCCCGTCCAAGATGAAGCGCTCCAAAGGAATCCACGTATTCAAGAAGCCGAGCTTCTCCAAGAAAAAGGAAAAGGACTTCAAGGTGAAGGAGAAAGAGAAGGAGAAGGAGAAAGAGAAGGAGAAAGAGAAAGAGAAGGAGAAGGAGAAAGAGAAGGAGAAAGAGAAGGAGAAAGAGAAAGAGAAGGAGAAAGAGAAGGAGAAGGAGAAGGAGAAGGGCCCCAAGGAGGACAAGGTCAAGGATAAGAAATCCAAGGACCTGACGGCTGCAGATGTGGTGAAGCAGTGGAAAGAAAAGAAGAAGAAGAAGAAACCAACAACGGAGGCAGAGCCAGTCCCAGTGGAGATCCCCACCTTCAGGCCAATCTTTGGAGCTCCCCTGACAGAAGCTGTCAAGAGGACAGCTCTGTATGACGGCATCCAGCTGCCGGCCGTCTTCAGAGAGTGTGTGGACTACATTGAAAACTATGGCATGAAGTGTGAGGGCATCTACCGGGTCTCAGGTGAAGAAAGCTTGGTTGAAAACGTTTTTAAAATATGCAAGAAATGTTTGTACATTTTTCTTATTATTTGTGTGTGATTGATCAAGGTATGAAGTCAAAGGTGGATGAATTAAAAGCAGCATACGACCGTGAGGAGTGCCCCTGTCTGGAGGAGTATGACCCCCACACGGTTGCCAGTCTACTGAAGCAGTACCTCCGTGAGCTGCCGGAGAACATCTTGGGCCGAGACCTGGCCCAGCGCTTCGAGGACGCCTGCGGTCGGCAGGTGGAGGCCGAGAAGATGGCGGAGTTCCAGAGGCTTCTGTCCGAGGTGTCACCAGAGTGCCGACTTCTTCTCTCCTGGCTCGTCACACACATGGACCACGTCATCGCCAGGGAGGCAGAAACCAAGATGAACATTCAGAACATCTCCATCGTCCTCAACCCAACCATACAGGTCAGTGAAAGAAGATAGATGATTTGAAGATTACAAAGGAAGGAATTAAGAGGAAAAAGATGAGGAAATGTTGCAGAGAGAACTGTTTCAGCAGCAACAGGCAAACTAATCTGCAAATAGAACAATAGGGAATTTGGCTCTGGCTCAAATGTACGTAAAAAAATAAGAAACAATCCCTTAGCAACACACCAAGTATGTTTTCATTGGATCAAACTGTCAGTTCATCTCAGAAACCCTGGCCCAGTTTAGTGAAGCTAATTTATTCCCACAGGGGACAATCTCTGTAGCTGCTCCACTTACTCTCCAGCAGCAGCAGCAGTAGCCTCAGCACTGTTAAATACACACTTTCAATTAATTGTGGTGTCCAGAGTCAATTTAATCAAGTAAATAACACAAACACAAACAAAATGATGATTCCCACACAAATGCAGTTTCTTTCGGGGCCTTTATAGTTGTGTGCTTTGTGTTCACCGACTCATTTACCTTGTGTGTAGATTGGGAACCGTGTTCTTTACACGTTCTTCACACACGTGACGGAGCTGTTTGGAGACATAGTGCTGAAGCAGGTGGTGCGACCGCTCCGCTGGTCCAACATGGCAACGATGCCGGCGCTGCCCGAGACGCAGGAGAACATCAAGGAGGAGATCCGACGACAGGTGGGTTCGGGCCTAACGTGTCTTAGTTCATTCTTTGATTGACGGAATCGATTGATGGAAAAATAAAAGAATAGTTTGATATCTTACAACTTCAGAGAAATATGTGAAAATCTACGTAAGATATATATTGCTGTTTCTAAGATCTCTGAAATATTTACATATCTTTTTTTTAAGTAAACAGATTTGACCAAATTGTTATGACTTAGGCAGAGATTTAAGTATTGCATGGGAATATAGTGAAGCACAGGAATGAAGCCAAATAAGCTTCTGTGTCTCGTACAGTGTCTTGTCAGCAATAATAATATTTATACATATACACATATCTTTACCTCAGTTCCACAGCGTGCCGATTGCTATCATGTCACAATGTGCTCCAGCGTTTTATGCTGTTAAGTTTATATAACAATGTATGCATCGCACATTATATACAGAATGTTCTCTTGTTCACTGATGTTATTAAATAAAATACCACAGGGAACCACAATGTGAATCTAGCCAAATATTATCTGGCTTGTCTGCCTTTTCATAAGAGAGGATACAAGGGAAATACAATGTTTTAAACAAATGTTTGGACCATAAATCAAAATAATGGTTTTCATATTAGAAGACATTCTGCAGAAATGGAGGAAGATTTGAACTAAATGCTGTAACTCAAAGAGACACTTTTCTATTTGTTTTATGATTAAGGAGTTCAAACATTTTCACTCTTGTTTTTGTTTTACTTGTTTTGTATTTCTCTGTCACCTGTATAGTAACCTGTAACAAACGTGTGTATTTTAGGAGTTCCTGTTGAACTGCCTACACCGGGACCTGCAGGCGGGGGTGAAGGACTTGTCCAAGGAGGAGCGACTCTGGGAAGTTCAGCGAATCCTGACGGCTCTTAAACGCAAACTGAGGGAGGCCAAACGCCAGGTTAGTGGTGTCAGGAATATTATCTGTACTTATGTATGTCAACGTCTTATCATATTAAGATTTAATCATAACAACACATTGCCAGCAGCTGCCTGTTAATTTACATTTCTGATGTCAATTTCTGGTGCTTGTACTTTATTTCCAATTGGCTTTGATACATAAAATTGATGGTTAGAGTTTAGCGCCTCACTGTACAAAGATAAACAGATAGTTGTTATTGTTGGATCATTTGTAATATTTGTATTATGTCTGACCCTTGTGCTCTTTCTTTATCTTTCCACTGTCTGTTTTTAGGAGTGCGAGAGTAAAATAGCCCAGGAGATAGCGAGTCTGTCAAAGGAAGATGTTTCAAAAGAGGAAATGACTGAGAATGAAGAGGAAGTTATTAACCTCCTCTTAGCACAGGTGAGTTATTAAAAAAACTACATAAAATCTGTCATAAAAGCCTGAAGTTGATTTTTAGTCCTGCAGAAGTGTAACTCTTTATTTATGTCCACGTGTGTCAATCTGAGGTGGAATAATTTTGTGATTAACCCCACTTGTTCACAATCAGGAAAATGAGATCCTGACCGAGCAGGAGGAGCTGATCTCTCTTGAGCAGGTGCTCCGTAGACAGATAGCTACAGAGAAAGAAGAGATCGAGAGACTGCGAGCAGAGATTGCAGATATACAGAGGTAAGAGACGGCTGAAATCAATCCTGAGCATGAGATATGTTGTAATATGACGCACAGCTGATGTTACATACCCCGTAAGTGTGAAATCCATCAATGTTTTACTCCCCAGTCGGCAGCAGGGTCGCAGTGAGACAGAGGAATATTCGTCAGACAGTGAAAGTGAGAGTGAAGACGAGGAAGAGCTGCAGATGATTTTGGAAGATCTGCAGAAGCAAAACGAGGAACTTGAGGTGAGAAAAACCTCTGGTAAACATCGGCTTACCAGTACCAGGAATTAGGTCCTGAACAATATAATGTCTTACTGCATGAAACCTCACACTAAGGTTTTAATTTCATTTTTTAATACATTATTTCTGTTGTTTCTTTTTGGTTTCTATGTATTGATTTACTTGCAAAATTAGGGTGAATTAGTTTCCAGCTAGTTCCGTTCCTCTAGGATAGTAAACTAAAAGAATCCCAAAGACACAATCCTAAACATAGCTAGTAATATTAAAAAAGAACTGTGGGTATTTAGTTCCACTCTTCCCATCACTATACCTCTGTATTTACTCACGTACTGGATGAACAAGCTGGTTTCTTAAGCTCTGTCTTCGTTCTGTTCCCCTGCAGAACAAGAACACTCACCTGAACCAGGCCATCCACGAGGAGCAGGAAGCCATCTTGGAGCTCCGCGTCCAGCTTCGCCTCCTGCACAGCCAGAAAGTGCAGCAGGAGCCGACTGTTCCGGCGCCGGCCGAGCAGGTGCCCCCCCCTCAGCCGAGCCCGGAGGCTCACAGCGAGGAGCAGCCCAAACGCCCCGTCAACGCGGCGACCGCTGGCACCGACGCAGCTGCCTCAGCCAATGGGAAGGCAGCTAAGGATCCGTCAAAGCCCTCGCCGAGCAAAGACCGGAGAGACACCAACATGTGACGTGTCCGCGACGTCTCTGCCGCTGGTCATTTGTCCCTCAGCATCACTCGTCATCCACTGGAGATTTCACATTGCTTGGATCAGTGCGTTCATGAGTGATTGTGTCCACAGAGTGACAGCCATGTAAAATATATTTTATATGTCCATTGTCTTTGGTTCCTCGACTCTCAGCACAAATCCATTGTTTCTCATTTTCCCACAAAATACAAAAGAAGATGAAACGTGAGAGATGAAGGGGGGGGGGGGGGGCCATATTTTCCAATCCACAGTGCCAAGCCTGTATGAGGGGAGGGGGGTGGAAGAGAGTGTAGACTCCAGACAGTTTATTTTTACAGGTGAGGGCTCTGTAACTTGTTTTGTCCCTTACCTTGACATTTCTCACGTTAGGACAGAGACCACTGTGCCATACCTGAAGATGCCAGACTGGACGAGTTCCCCCAGAGAACCACTAACACAAAAAGCTCTTTGAATAATGAAGAATTTACGATTGGTCTATCTATATATTATATATTTAAAGTAGTATTCTGAAGAATACAAATGACTATTCCAAGAAATGCATTGATTTTGAATTAGTGCTTTTTAGTAATATATGATTATACATGTATAAATATGTTGTAGATGCTTTCTTTTCCTTTGAACAGCTGTGGTGTCGTGCGTCACAGCTGACCAGTGGATGAAACGGCAAACAAATACACAGTCGTGAGTGCAAACGTAGACAAACGGCTGGAGGCGATACTTAGCAGTGCAATCATCTTCCAGAGGAAAAATTTCTCCGGTGTTGCGACGCGATAACAAACGTGTAGGCTCATTTCCTTTTTGCTGTGTATTTGTCTGTGTGTGGTTGTTTAACTCTTGTTGTGTGGAGTTATTATTTATGACATCAGTGGGCCGTGAGGGAACACAACACGACTCAATCATTTCATTTCTCAGCCGATCCATGACTGTTGTGAAAGTACTGTCAATAGCATGGCCTGGCTTACTTTGCTGCATCTGTATATTATTGTAAAATTGCAAAACATACTGTATTTTCAGCTCTTTATGTTGTCATGTTTTTTCTTTTTTTAATTAATGACCTGTATGAAGTATGTGAGTGTGACTGCATCTGCTTTGGTCACGGGCAAATCGAAGCAAACTCATGGGGACTCATGATCCAGTGTGTTTATTAATCCTGTGACTGAAACAGAGAAATGCTCGATCGGGCCGAGAAGCTTCTCACAAGGTTATTTTCATATTGTTCTGAGCTTTTTCAGCTTATTGTTGCAGACAGAATAATGCTGTGAAGAATAAAGTGTCAATCCGAATCACTGATCTGAACCCCCGTCTCTTTCTTCGACCCAAAGTTTAAACGTATGACTGGAAGTGTGTAGTCAATATTCAGTGGCTCACATTTTCCATTACATGTTCTCCAAACATTTTTCCCTCTAAGAGACTAACGAGGGTGTAAATGAAGGATTCAATTCAGGTTTTGAAGAAGTGAACTGTGAAGAACTAACTGAGTAAATGATTCAGTTTTTAAGAGACAGTGGAACCACCCGACCCTTTTTTTTTTTTACTCTGAACTGGTTTCCGATTTGGAAAGTAGTCGCATCAAGTAGAACAAAAACAGACGGAAAACACAGGAAATAACCAAGTGCTGTTTCAAAACTAAAGCATACTGTATATAGATAAACTTATTTCACAGTTTTAGTTACTAGTTGATTGGTATGATTTGTGTTTCACGTAAAGATGGTGAATTAAATTGACCTGTAGCATGAATTATGATACGTTATTATGGATTTAAATATCAACCAACATATGAAGTGGTCAACATTAGCCACACTGACCAAATAAAGCCGACAGTAAACTTCTACTTACACTCCTGGGAGATTTTTCACTGCATAATGCTAATAACTTATTTTTGTACAGCACTTATCTAAACAAGGTTACAAATTAAATCCAAGGCAGAAGGATGAATGAACTAAAATAAAAAGTATTCAAGGTATATCCTAAAATAATAATAATGATCACAACAATAATAATATTTCCCTCCCAAATTCAATATATATGTATGAAGTAGCATAAAATAGAAATACTGAAGAACAGAAAAGTATAGGTACTCTCCGTCACTTTTACTTTCTCATTGTTCTGTACCAAGTAGAGGGGGACTTTTACTTTTGAAAGTCCCCAGCGGAAGCAGTGTTTTCCATTAGCCCGGCTGCCTCCGGCTGAGCTGCTCCAGTGTCAGAGGCTCAGTTTGTCTTTTATCAACAAGAGGACAATTAATCCACACTTTCAAACATGTCGAGAGAAAGACAGTGACCGAGACACCGACGAGGAATGAATTGAAAACCGCTCCAAACCCAACATGGCGATCAGGGAGCTCAAAGTCTGTCTCCTGGGGGTAAGTTACAGATGTTTCTCTCGACCCACTTTGTCCTGGGGCTGAATTCCTCCAGTCTGCAGCGACTCTGACCTGATTCTGACGTAAACAACATATTCTTATATTTATTTTATTTAAACTTTTAACGTGTTGTTGGAAAACTCCCCCCCCCCCCCCCCCCCCAGCTAATCGACCGGTGGCTTTTAAATTTTTAGCTTCCGTTGTCTGCTCGCCTGCGTCAAACTTTCTCCATTTAAAACAACCACGTGAAGCCTTTCGTTAAGTTTTGTCTTATTGTTTTAACGGTTCGGTCAGTTTATCGCCCATTGCGTCATCGCCGGATCGACCGCTAACTTCCTGCTGCGTTAGCGAAACACAGCCCCCTCCGTTTAAACCTGGTTCTGCTGCTAGCTCCACCTAGCTCATCCTCAGCAACTCCTATTAATAGTCATATACTATATTTATCAGTGTTTTGTCACTTCCCTGGTTGTCTAAAGTTAGCGTTTAGTCATATTTCAGCTATGTGCAGTCAAAAAGCAGAGCATGAGTCATAAATACAGTGAAGCCAGAATAAAACGAGTTACAGTTAAAGGGTAGTGACGAAGTTTATCAAACTATAAAAAAACTTGCTCACTGAGATTAGATGAGGTAATCCGTCATTAGTCCTAATCATTAGCTGCTTACAAAGATGGACGACATGACTTCTGCCCTAAAGTGAAGCCAAAGCGTCTCAATCGCCACCTGGTGGCTGGCTGCAGCATAGGTCATAAATCAAGCCTCCTCCATGTTAGCAGACGTGACATGGATCAAACTAAAATGTCCCACACTAGAGATGAAATTGTGTTAGAATTTTCTCTCACGATTATAGTGAACAAAACTATCAGTATTATTGCGGTATTGTTAAAATGTGCTGTAAATGTTCAAAAATTACTGAGACTTAAAGTTTTATATAGATATAATATGCGACTCCAAATGTCAAGAGTCGGGACAAAATATCAGCGCTGGCTAAACTCACGCAATGTAGCGACAGTGGATGTGAGCATTTTCTAGCAGTGGCCTGAGATTACTAACATTTCTTCTGCTGTTAGAGCCCCCACCTGCCTGCCGCTCCCTCCGCCATGTTTTTACAACACACAACAAATGCTGCGTCTTTTATCTTGGAGACTTGCTGACTTTGGTCTCAACCAAGTCGTCACGGTAATAAAAGATTAAACGGTACAAATGACTTTCAGGAAGTTTAGCACAGTGTTCAGTGAAACCGGTAATTGTTTCATCCCTATCCCACATTAAATATATTTATAAGCTGTGACTGACTCACGATTTGTCTAGAATGTGTATCGGCGGGACTTTGCGACCACAGCTCCAACCCCCCCCCCCCCCCCGAACGCTACTCTGCAGATTCTTATGAATCCATGTTGTTTTCTCTCTGTCTGCATATTTAGACAAGTGGTTTAACTGTTGGTGGTTTAATGACTAAACCCAACCAAACCAAAGAAAGGTCCTCAAAGCTTGTAATCTTTTTTTGTTAAGTAACTTGTTTTGTTAGTGACTGATGCAGTTTGTTCTCCTGAAGTGATATCGACTTGAACACAGAGCTAGTTGCAGGATGCATGGACCAACAGGAAACTATCTGATGGGATAGGCATGTGACCAGACAGTTGCATAATCACTAGTGTTCAATACTGAGAACTGACTCTGTTTACATGTGTGTTGGGATCGCTTTGAATGACTTGTAACCCTCTGTTTACAGGACACTGGTGTAGGGAAGTCCAGCATTGTTTGCCGGTTCGTTCAGGATCATTTTGACCACAACATTAGTCCCACAATAGGGTAAGAGCATCACAAAACAGATCATGAGAGACCAGAAGAGTAGATCAGTCACATACAGCTAAAATCGTTTCAGACTTTTTGAAGCACTCAAATTAGACAATGAGGTTTTGCTAATAATTCAAACACTAAGTCAGAATCTGCAACAATCTAGTTGAATTCAGCTCAGTGTAATTTAACATTTTAAAAATATATATATATTAAAATCTAAAGCATTCAAAAACATAATTTTTTTCATGCTTGCACTGTTTCTGTTAAAGCCTATGGATAAACATAAAATAAACTCTAGTACCTGGCCTGTAGGGAGTGGTGTAATGCAAAAATAAATGATGCATGAAATGCACATTTTCTAGTTTACTGCAGAGTGGGCAAATGTCAAGCTTAGATACTCAGTGCTGACTGGTTTCCTGTGTCTTACAAATACAAAGTAAAAACCACTGTGTCCCCCACAGAGCATCGTTCCTGACCAAAACAGTTCCATGTGGACACGAACTGCACAAATTTCTGATCTGGGATACAGCAGGACAGGAAAGGGTGAGTGCATCCACCACAGCTATTCTTAATTTACTCACTCTGAGCTCTGAAGTAACACACATGACTCTTCTGAGTCACGTCAATCTTTCTGTCATACTTTGCATCAGGAGGCAAACAGTGACACAATCGCCTCACTGTCAGGGGTCCACATGACATGGAGTTATTATTAGGTGTGAAACAGGATGATTTACCAAGGGATTAAAGGTCATGAGACTGTGGTCTCCTCATAGAGATCCATTCGATGGATCAAACTAGTGCAAGTATTTCCTGCTTGTGTGTGAAAAAGACACCTTGAGACCTCTGTCACCAGGGTTCATTGTGCTCTTTCTATGTGGGACTAATATTACATTCATCACACTTGAGTCTCGTCTTTATCTAAGATCTCGCTCAATATCTGTGAACAACGTCACACACTGTCAAAAATGTGAATTTACTACTACTATTGGGGCGGGTTATAGTCACAGCCGTCAACAAAGACGATGTTACTATGATCACTGGCAGCATGTAAAATAAAGACACTCTGAATGTTTTAATTTGATGACTGAGCCCCCATATTGTTTGTATTGGATATTATTTTTGAGACTGATAATATGAGTATTTGAGATAACTACATACAAGATGGGAGAGATGATGGGAGTGATGGGAAGATGGGGCTCATTGGTAATATCCACCGTTCAGTTGTGTTTCGGTTCAGTGAGTGGGACAACGCAGTCAGAGCTCCAGTCAACACATTGACAGGCTTTGATTTTTCTCTGCATGAAAACCACGTAATCACTCAGACATGGAGAACGAATCCCTACGTGTGGCTGCAGAGGGCGCTGTGGCTCAGTAAAAGTATCATAGTGTTGCTTTAATGTAACGTGCAGAATCCATGGGCCGGATTAGAGTCTGTGTCATTTAATGTTAAGTTTCTCTATAAGAGCATTTCTACTAAACACTGGAGCAACCTTCAGATTGAGTTAAGAGTTGAAACATGTGAGGAAGAAGCTTTTCAGTTACTCACCACAGTACAAGCACATCACAGTATATTGTGTTTGTCTTTATGGTTTAACACACAATTTTTTTCAGTTTTTAAGCCGGCTTCACATTAATGATTCCATTAATCATAATGGTCATAGGAGGTTATTGAAGTAATATTATTTATGCATCTTTGGTGATACTACTGCATGACTTTGTTATAGAGATGCTTTAAAACCTGCTTTTAATGTGTTGTCTCTCTTTAGTTCCACTCCTTAGCTCCTATGTACTATAGAGGATCGGCTGCTGCTGTCATTGTCTACGACATAACTAAACTGGTAAGAATAACACAACACTCATCACCTCTAAATCAGTGGAGTGATAATAATTCAATCTTGGTTGCTGTGGTGACATGGCCAGTGGTTTAAAGCTCCAGAGCTGTTGGCAGAAACCCAGTAGAACCCAGTAGGCCAAATGAAAAATGAAACATCCCCCTTTTTCTTTAACTTAGTATTGTTGAAGTGTTTTTGAGCGATGTCTTTCATCTCTAACTCTGCCACTGGAGCTGCTGTTGTGTTCTCACTGGTCTATTAAAAGGGCGCAGCTGAAAAAGCTGGTCTCACAGTAAAAGCTTGATGTAAAATTCAATTACTTTTCCATCACTGTGGAATGCTTTGCTTTCGTGACCTACAAATGTCATTCTTTCCTGGTTGGTCATGGAAACTTGTCTGAAAAATACCATCCAATGCCTTGAGTATGTGTCACGACTTGAAGGAAATGTGGGGCACGTTCTCACAAAGCACCGATCCCAGAGTTGACAATGATTTGCTCTTGTTGTTCAGGACTCTTTCCAGACACTGAAGAAGTGGGTGAAGGAGCTGAAGGAGCACGGTCCAGAGGACATTGTCGTAGCCATAGCAGGAAACAAGAACGATTTAGGAGACATCAGGTGGGAGGACTTTCTTCTCTTAGACTGTCATAACTGTATAAGAATAAAAGAGACACTTTGAGGAAACTTAAAGTGACTCTAACGATACATATAAATGTTATTTACTACAAGACATTGACAGGTTAATTTAATCATTTCTCAACAGCAGCAACTTCCTTTTTTCCTTATTAGCTCCCACAGATTCACTTTACTGTGAGGTTGGACTCTTAAATGACTGCATCCCTTCTTTTAAGGCCCTGTTCAGACCTGGTATTAACATCTGTCCTTAGAGATCTGGTCACAAGGAAACAGATCCCATTTTGTCTTTTCACATCTGGCATTAAAATGTGTCCTGAATGTGTTTTCTGTGACCTTGTGATCATATCTCGCTTCCCGGGTCTACATACACGCAAACATCATTTCTGTTTAATAAGATCAAATTAGGTTGGTTTCGGTGAGTCTGAGTTTAAAGATGTGTCTGTCGTCAATGATTGTGTGTGTGTGTGTCTCTGTGTACCGGCACAAACGAGAGATGGAGGGACTGAGGGAATCAATTTGCCGATTTATCTTATTAGAAAAAAAACTAAAATCATTACTTGTTGCTCAGTGTTGGTATTGTGAAAGTGGCCACAAACAAATCAACGTACAGGCACAGAGAATTGTAAGAATACTTACAGATTTATTGTGAAACTGTGGCCTGTCAGAGAAGTCAGCTCCTTCATATGTGGCCCAGGATGCACTTGCATTTACACAGCTGTAAAAATTTGGCTTTTTCATTCACACCTGTACCTTGAGCTGACCACTTGTGATTGATACAGTTTAATGTTTCTCATAAAAACCATTAACTTGTGTACTTTGGTTTCCCTCTGTTTTACAGGGAAGTTCCAATGAAAGAAGCGAAGGAGTTTGCTGAATCAATTGCAGCTATTTTCATCGAGACTAGCGCCAGAAATGCTGTCAATGTTGAGGAGCTCTTTCAGAAAATCAGTAGGTTTCATGTCTCTATGCTGTGTCTGTATCACGTGTGTGTGGAAACTGTTTAACTGAAAAGAGAGAGATTTTTGCTGTTTACTCAAAGCTTAAAAAAAGACTGATGTTTAAAATATGTAAACTAGACTTTAACTTGGCTTAACAACACAACCGCTCTGTAAGTGACCCTGTCCTGTTGTTTTTAGGTAAACAGATTCCACCTCTGGAAAATCCTGAGGTGGACAGCAACGAATCCTTCCAACTCACCCGGCAGCCCGCTCTGTCTGCCAGGAGATGCTGCTAGTACCAACAGAGGAGATGACTTCCTTCAGCGTCAGGGACCCCACCAGCACTGCTCATCGTCCACAACATGCACGGTGTCTAACTCCAGGTGAAAGACAGGCCTGTGCACAGACAGATGTCAGCTTGCACATGTGGTTCACCTGCAACATGAAACAGAAAACCTGCCAGCAGTGTTAATATGGGTTGTTAGGAAGGAGGAAACATTCAGTTTGTCCCCCCCAGGTGGTATTTTGCCTGCATTACATAAAATGTTTTGCGATTTAATACAAAGCCCATTACAAAAGGCAGTTTTATCCCTCTATCTTTATTAATTTTAAAGTTTAACACAAAGTATTTACAAGTCACCTGAGGAGCTCACTAAAGCTGGGCTTTGGCTGCTGATGCACCTACAGTTTTATTGCAAGAGTCAACTGCTCTGCAGATTTCACTGTGGCTCTTCAATTGCACAAACACATTTAATGAACATTTTTATATTGATTTTGTATTATCAAGTCTACACTTTTGCTTCTCGTGGAGCTTTTGTGTTTGTGTCTGTCTCTCGTATATATATAATTTTTTCTTTAGATTATTTGTATAAGAGGATGTTGAGGTCGAACTTCGGACGGGAATTTAGTTGTGTAGCTCAGATGCTTTACGGCTTTACATTCCACTCCTTTGTCCATCTGCTGCGTAAGTGTTTGACTGTACTGCTGCAGAATAACCAGCTTAGAGGCCTTAATTGTATTTGCGGTGTGATACCCCCTGTTCAAACACTGTGACCAATGCTAGGATTGTTTACATAGTGATTTGTTAAAGATGTTTTTCCACATGCTTAAGTGTGTTGTCTTGAGATTTCACTACAGGAAATGACTGTATACAACTGCCAAACATAAGAAGTATCTCTACCTGAAAAAGAGTCACATTTAATACTGTTCGGAAGTGAAAAGACCTGCATGTATTTTATTCTTAATGTGTCTACAGCTGTTGGAGTTTTTAAAAAAAGGTTGTGTTTTGTGTCTACTAACCAAAATCGATAAGAATTATGAGAATATATTCGTGCAAAAAAGTGGAAATGTGCTAACAATGAACAAAGTCCCTTAGCAAAATTATCGAAAATGAGATTATGTGCTGTTTCTTTTGCAGTATTGCTCTTGGATTTGACCACTCGAGAAATTTATAACAGCACTTTTGCTAAATTTACCACAGTATTAGTTACAAGTTTTTTTAAATGTTGAAAGTTACAGTTACGTCATAACAATAGTGATTGATAGGTGGAAATGGACAACGTGGATTTAAATGTTATCAGTATTCTGGTTCCACATTTCATTACCTTTTAAAACCATGTTTACATTTATTCTTTGTCAGTTTAGACATTTTTTTATTTTATCCACTTTTATGGGTTACAGGAGCTCAGTTAATAATGCAGTTGTAGTCTAGTTTTACCAACAGGTACTGTTCCATGTTTGCAAAGTCCCACCGAACTGCATTCAACAATCTACCAATTAATTTGTCTTTGCTTTCTGGGAAAAACAACCGTCCAGTACGTTACAACCAGAATGTGATGCAGAGTATGTCAAAGTTTACTAGCACTTCAACCTAATGATTTTATTTTAATGCAATCTGGAATGACCTCACTTCCACACTGACAGACAAGGACATATTGAGAAAAGACATTTCATGTGAGGTTACTTGTTGCCATTTCCAACAAGAACTTTATGTCCTCCAAACAAGTGCCTTTTGTTTTTCTAAACAAATTTGTCATGGCTAAAAAGTGCATCCTGCAAGAATAATGCATGAATTACTAAATCTGTACAGACTATCTGCACATATAACAGATAACAGACAGTTACCTGCAGCAATCCTTAGACTGTATGCCTCAAGTCATGCTTCCCTGTATCCTCTTTTTAACTTTTGTATATTAATCAATGTAATAAAGAAGTAATTATTCTACTTTTTCTCTTTCTGTGTTACTCTCCACCTGGAAAGACAAAGGCCACAGTGATTTTATATCTTAACTTTTGTTGATAGAGACCAGAAAAATGAGCCAAAGTAGATGGTACTCATTAACCAAAGGTCAGAACTTGGATTAACTCCCTGACGTCATGAGAACATAGTTTTCATTCCCACTTACCCACCATGATGCCCCCAGAAATCAAAAATTTACACAACTTGTTTGCACAGTGAAGGAGAGGCCTTTGCTCCAGTTACTGCAAATTGCATTATGTGGAAAAAGTTAACCTTGATTTTATCACTTTACCTAAAATGACCTATATTTTACACGTTGGTCTCTTTTTAACCCTTTCGTATATAGGTTTTTATAAAGTGACAGTGCTCTCCCACAACTGTCCAACTTTAAACCCAAAACTAGAAACCCTTAACAAATGAGTTTGTGTTATTTTGATACAGTTTCATTTATGTTATCATGGAATTTTGTAAAAAGCTGTAAACGGCACAGATTTCCTGCAGGAAGGAGCATTCCACAGGGTCCTTATCAGTACACAGCAGCGATCAGTGTCAGCGGTGAGCACACTGGGATATGCAGAGTTCAAACTGAGAAAAAACACAGCAAGAAACACCAGGAGTCCCACAAATACGCAATTTACCTCTTATTTCTTACTTTCTTTACTTCAAGTAAAAGTATTTAATTTTGCTTCACCTAAGTCAGTTTTTTTGCAACCAGCCTCAAGAGCTATAAGACGAATTGATCAAGCATGTGTTAACTTATTGACACGTAGAAAGAAAGGAAGCAATTTGATAAGATTGAACTTTTCAATTAGCATGAGTGATGTAAACTGCAATAATTATATTTCACAGTTTTTGACGGAGTAATTCTGATACTGTATGTACATTATATACACCTTATATAGTGGTTTGTATAGAAATTATGGAATATAATAGTCAGAGGTACCAGATCATTGTTGGTGGTTCCTGTGAAGGTTTGTGCAAACTTCATTTACCCAAAGAACAACTTTTAAGACAGTAAGAGCAACATGTAGTGAAACCAGGGTTTTAAAACTGCAATTTACAGGACTGAGATGATATTCTAATACAAATGCTGCAAATTGCTGCAAGTTCTGGGTGAAAAGGTCTGTGAATAAACAAGTGGGTGATCATCAGAGGAGGTCACACCAGGATTCGTGTCATTTCATAAGGTGTTTGTTCTGCGCAGTGTAACTCGTTTACTGTAGCATAATCATATCAGGACCCGCGAGGGCGCGCAGCGGCGGCGGGCGGCGGCGCCGTGCACCCGCGCGTCCCAGTATTTGTACGGTGATTCGCTGGCGGAGCTCAGTCAGCGTTTGACTCGGCGGTGGCAGCGGGGATCGAACACTTCCACTTGTCAGCTTCTTCCCCGACACCCAGCGCGCCCCTCCCCGCAGCCTCAACCATGTCAAAGCTGGACCAGATCCTCGTCCTCGACCCTCCTGTCGACCTCAAATTCAAAGGTAGGTGCGTGGGTTCTGGTGGGGGGGAGATGTGGGGGGGGGGGTTGTGCTGCCCGACTGAGACGACCACCGCCAGTCGCGCTGCTAGCATGCTAGCGAGCTAGCGTTCACCGCCATTTTAAAGTTAGCCACCGACGAGACGGGGCCGCTGGAGCCTCGCACTGTAGTGACGTGGATGAACCGGCGTGGCGTGCGCCCCTGGCCGGCCCGGCCGCCCGTGACAACCCCCGGGGAAGCGGCGGGGCGATGCGGGGCGGCCGTCCGCGGCTGCGAAGCGGAATTCAAAGTGGACGCCGTGGTTTTATTTTTTAGTCGCGTCACTTTAGCAGAAACACGAGCTGCTACGCCTCTGCTAGCATTAGCATCAGCAGAACCGGGCTCCCTGCTAATAACCCGGACGTTATTTAGGAGGAAATTAATTTTTTTTTCCTAGCGACCATTAGATCGTCCGAGCCGACACACCTCTCTACTCACTACGAGATGTCAAGCTGCTAAATGACACAGTCGCGGTTTGCAAACTTAGCTAACTAAGCTACATTGTCACGTTAACATCAACAGTTTAAAGCAACACTATGCTAACTCTGGTTCCCCTCCCCATCTTCTATCAGCTGGTCGTTCCCAGTGAGGACGATGCCATTGTTTTCCCACACTCCCATCAAACCAGTGTAACCCATTCATTTGAAAACCACTGATTTGCCGTGGCTGTGGCGGTTGATAACGTCCAGCTCACGTTAGCTAGCTTAGCTTGCTAATGCAAAAGTTGATGTGTAAGCTACCCGGTTAGCTCCTGTGCAACAGCACACGGTCGTATTGTGTAACTCACTGTCACACAGACCAACAACCTCATCACGTAAGAAAATCCACGAAGAGTTTGTGACATGCATGTGATTCCAACTGTTGCTCGTGTTTAAGCTAAGTGACCATGATGGGTGATAAATTGGGGGTAAATTATTATGACACCACCTTTTGCTGTTCTAGTTGAACCATGATTCGTTTAGACTGAGTCCCTCTCTGCATTCCTTGCATTTGTCCTGGTTGTTAATCTGTCCCCACTGGAGTCATGGTTCCCAATAGGACACACTTCTTGTTGCTGAGAGCACCACTGTCCCAGAGTCACACTGCTCATTGTCTTCCTGTTTCTAGGAGGTTGATTCTTCTCCAAGATTAGCTCTGAGTGGGTAAAGGTTGTGGTTTGGACTGGACATAATTGTTAGAAAGGTCACCGGTTCAAATACCTGATCCACAGGGTGGCTCTGGGTGGGGTGCACTTCGGCCATTAAGATGGTTTGGTGCTGAGGTGGATTCCCTTGAAAGTGATTAGTCACATCTCAATGCACCGCTGCACAGTTGAGACTCTACCCCTGATGTCAAAGGCTGAGATGTTTTAAAACCTGTTAACATTCTCCTGACTGTATTAAACTGGCCAGGTTTCAGTTTCCAATCAGGATAAGTGTTTTCTTCTGTCTCTGTTGGGTCTGTGGTTTGCGTTATTAGGTGCAGGGATTGTGGTGAATAGATTCATGCATCAAGATACAGACAGTGTTTGTATATAGGCATTAAACGCAATAGAAGAATGTTAAGACTTTAAACTTAACCATGTAATCAAGCTCAGACAGGTACAACAGGTTACTGGTGCACGAACCAGTCTTCAGTCTGTTGTTGAAAGTCTTATGTAGACGTCTGCCGCTGTGGTTCAGTTTGTTTTTCGATACATTAACGTTTTCAATTAATGTTTTTTTTCTTCCCCCCGCTTGTTTTTATCTTATTAAGAAAATTGACTTATTTTGATTACTGGCCGGTCACACGGTTTACATTTCCCCCCCCCTCATCAGATTAAACATTTACCCTGTTGTGTACTGGATTGGATGCAAGGCTGACTTGCAAAGTTATGACAAAGATAATGTTGATACTGTTAAGTTTTAGTTGTAATTTAAAATGATCAACAATTTCTTTTCTATTGCCCTGTTGACAAAACTGGAAGGCATGAGGAAGTAGATCCCAATGACCGTCTTAAACAGATACTAATGTCTTAAAATGAAGTTTATATTATAAAGCAAAACCGTTTAAAACCAAGGACCCTATTTCAATGGGAACACACCAGCCAAGATGCCTGAAGTCGTTTCCATATTATTCCATGAGGGCTCTGTTCTTATGGGTCAGGCCACATCCATCTTCTAACACCTGTAAAGTTTTGTAACTGTTGTAGGGACAAAATCTGTCTGCAGGCACAGAGAGACTGAGAAACACCTGCCAAAGTCAAAGCCGCCTCAGTAGTAGCTCCAACTACAGTAGCGGTCTCCAGGACCATGTTTTTTTTTTTTGTTTCATGATCACAGAACTACACATTCACTCAATAGCAGCAGAGCTGTCGCAGCTGGTAAATATATTTCTGTAGTACAATAGTCCTGGTCTAACCTAATGTATTCATGCTTGAAGCTAAGTACTGTGTGTAATTCGAAGAGTTTGTTTTTTGTCCCCTGGCACCGACTTGTTCACCCCTGGTTTGATCCAGCGTGAAATTAGATGTGAGATTGGTCCAATCTAAACCAAACCGCTAAATTGAGTTTAACTGAAATGGATGGGAATCGGGCTGTTTGAAAAGGAACACAGTGGAAAATGAGATGGTTCCACTTTGGTCTTTGAAGAGCGATATGAGGAGGAGGAAGATGACCACAGCTCCTTCGCTGTCACAGAGACGGAGCTAAATTGGTCTGTGTGTATCTGAGAGCTGGTCTGTTTTAGAGTGCCTGCTGGGATTCCTCCAGCAAGCTTTAGGGGCAGCCCTCCTCTCCTTGGCTGATATTTTTAGAACCGGACCGGCCTGGGGGACCCTAACTCGGCATACGTGGAACAAGATGAGAGAGCGTTGCCTGAGCAAGGGTGGCATCTCAGAGCTGGGCAGTGGATGTGGGCGTATATGGGATGCGCACAACTGCTTTCCAGTGTTTTATCTGTTCTAGTCTTGGATTTAGTGATGTTCACAGTAGGCTTAGGCTGATGGACGATGCTGTCTTCCATTGCTGATGGCTGACAGTCATCATGAACCCCCCCATTGTCGAGGCATTTTGAGTTCAGGTTTTACAGCAGAAATTTAAAGAACAGGTGCTCTTGATAATTCCGTATGTGCGGTGCATTATCCAGAAGTGCCTGTTTCCTGTTCATCCTACATGCAGGTACAGGACAACAGAAAGGCTTCAGGCATATCCAGAGTCAGGAGGCATGGTTTACCAGCTCTGATGTTGGACAGGTTATAATTATCATGCCTGCCGTGTTCTTGTGATCTGCATCAAATCCCTTATCTGTATCTCAGTGTCCCACTTGTAGAAAATATGTGAAACGTAATTTCTTTACTGTCAATACTGCATTGAGTGAACCACGTGATCATTGATTTACTAGGAATCAGCATCGTTGCAAGATTTTAATGTGTTTACTAAGCACAATCTTAATTATTTAGACTGAGATGGTTCGCTATACTCTACTTTGTCCCGCTGTAGTCCTCCAGCTGCAACATAACATCCCCTGTATATACATATCTGTGATAAGACAATATCGTAGAATCAACCAACCGATATCGCTGTCTGGCTCTAGAATAAGCAACGTTCAAGATAACGTTCACAATAACCAGGTATTGGCCATGAACAAAATCCTATTCTGTCACTTGTTTCATGAAACGTGTTGGAAGCAGAGGCCACGGGTGGAAAGATCCGATGTTCTTCGGCACCTGTGATGAGGTTTTTCAGGTTTCTCGGAATGCTTTTGTGACATAACTATTGAAAACAACGCCTCAGTCATCACCATAATTCTACACGTTTGCTTTAGCTGGGTGGAGCTACTCCAATCTGGTCATGCAATGCTTCTTATCTTTATAAGCAGTGGTTGTGAAAGAAGGGTGAATGTAGGCTTTGTGAAGTCCAGAGTTCCAAGCAAGGTTTAAAATCATAGCATAGAAAGTAGGATTTTTTAAAGTGGTTTAATTTCGTTGACAGTTAATGTTTTTATGTATGAAAATGCAGAGGTAAAACTTTTAGCAAATCAGCTTAAATGGGAAATGTATTCAACACATTTAAAATACTGGCACCTTTTGATTGGCAGGTAAAAGATTTGATCATTTCTGGCTAAATTTGTATGTTTTTAATGAAAATGTACTTGATTTAAAACATTGAAATACACAAAGGGGTTGTTGAAGATGAAATGGTCAGAGTATAACATGAAGCTCCTTTTCCAAGTATATTTAAAATCGATGAATATGGTTGTTGCAGTATTCTGGAATTGATAATAAACAATATTCAAAGAATCCATTTTGATACTGTTAATAATACATATGATAGTGTTGTGTAAATCAATCCAGCACCTCTTAAATCATTTACACTTATATGATGCAGTAACTATCGGGTTCACACTCCAACTTGGTGTGGAGCAAACCTCGTCGGTTTTCTCTCTCTGTCCATTTGCTCAGAGTTGAAATCAAAACTTATGTAAAGCCATGAAAAAACAAACAAATTAACTGATGCATTCTGTTTGACCTCCTCCACTTAGTTTCTGTATCAGTGGAGCACCACAAACAGCCAAGTGTGTTTTGGTTGAGTTTTGTAAGCAGACGTGAAACTAATGGGTCAAATGCAAAATTAGTTTTTATTCAATGATATTTCTGAGTAATAATGGTAATCTAATACATTAATGGGAAAATTGGACTATCTATGATCATGTCCATCACTGAGATCATCATCTATCGGCATTTTGAGCAATTCATTTTTCAATGATCGGATCAAACATGCTAACACTGTTAAAGATAAAATATTGTGAATTATTTTTGGCCTCGGTAATATTTAAGTGAAATACTAATGCAACAGCCCATTTAGTAAATACTGCTGATTAGACAAAATCTTCCATGAAACCCGAGCGATGGAGTAGAATTTGTGACATTAACAGAAATGCTTGATGGACTTTTGTGTTGCAAGCGAAATCAGCAGACCTCACCATAGCACCCATGCTGTGACACCAGCTAACCATGAATCATGGGACATGTTTTTTTTCCCATGCTAATTTGTGATGATCGAGTTTGGGGTATCTCTGATTTGGTTTCCAGTTGTTCTCCACATGACATGTGGAAGCTGGACGCTGCTGACCATGGTTAAGGACCTAATATGAAGCCAGCTCTGTCACAAGATGGAATGCTAACTATTGAACTCCTGATACATTGACATGGGTAGTGCACGACTGTAATTTCCAATATGAACATGAGACATCTTTATGAAATTAGCTGTCTGTAGAACAACCTAATCGATTGGATGTTGTTTGACCTGTGGAAGGCATGGAGCTGGGAGCCAGGGTGGACATGGAGATCCCAGTCTTCACGAATGCCTCGTGCTTCGGCTTGTATTTACAGCAAATTCCCTCCAGCATGGTTAATAAAATATGTTAAGATGCATTTTTAATATTGGAAAAGGTGACACTGTTGGAGGACAGTTACTTCATTAAACAATACGCCCTGTAACTACATCTGATTTGTCTTACAATAGTTGACAAAAGCTTAAAAGTCTTGGATAACAAAGATCATAATACTAGAAAACTGATTAATCTGCTGTTAATTGTTTAAAATGAGTGATTGCCCAGTGTCTTTATCTGTTCTGTTCTTAGGATATTTACAGTAAAAGTTTCCTGGCATCGAGTTTCAAGCCAAGGATTTCACTATTGAATTAGTCCTGTTAATTAAGTAGGCCAAATTGAGTTTCAGCATGACAGTGTTATTCATCAAGTTGGTTTCAGTTCTTTTTTAACTTTGGCACCAAAACACTGCAGCCCCTGTTTCTCCCAGAGACGAGGGATGTAACTTGAAACACTGAGTTTCCTCTATTTCTGCACTTTCACTCAAAACCTGCAACATTTTTAGCCTCCATTGTCTTTTATAATAAAATTGGCCAATTTCCTAAAGTTATTACAATTTCATGCAGCAGCATGAAACCCTCAGCCCTGTTGTGATGAAACTAGTGCAGGATTTTCCGTTAAAAATATCCTTTTCATTGAATTAACCATAGAGAAGACAGCTTTTAGAATTTGATGGCTCATCACTGGCAACAGACATGACCACAGGCATCATGTTTCAGGTTGTCCATTCATCAATCTGTCAACATACCATATTTGTGAATGTCATATCTCCGTAACAACTGGAGGTACATTTCTTAAAATTTTCCACAAACATTACCTTGGACTCAAATGAATTAAACTCTGCTGGACAAAAGTCTCGGACCTCACAAATCCTGTTTCTGGCCTCGTCACAGCGATACCTCAGAAATGCTGAGTCCCAACACAAGCGCTTATAACCGTAAGGCAGTAATTCTACTTGTTTTTGGTGAACCTATAGTAGAGTTCGCTATAAGTAACAATACACTTTTTTTGTGTTTCTGTCCATCAGGTCCTTTCACAGATGTAGTTACCACCAACCTCAAACTGAAGAACCCCTCTGACAAAAGAGTGTGTTTCAAAGTGAAGACAACGGCACCGCGCAGGTACTGTGTACGACCAAACAGTGGCGTCATCGATCCTGGAGCAACTGTCAACATCTCGGGTGAGTTAGGAGAAAGAAGGATGTGGACATTTTATTTACGTGAATCCCAAAAAAAATCCACCATCTGAATATTCCTCCGCATGAAAACCGGAATAGTGACCGTGCAGCCTGTAAAGCACTCGAGCTTAACACCTTAATTACCTTACTCTGATTAACTGTGGTAATTTGATTGTTTGGCATTTAAATGCAGCTGCTGGGAAATTAGGTTTCTTTCTGCTTTTCAAAGTCATATTAGCCTCAATCTGGCTACTGTAACTTGGTTTTTGGTGCGTGATAGATTCTTATTATGTTAGTTGCGTTGTGGGAATATTCTGTCCCAGCGTTTCGTGTTACTGAAGTAAAATGCGTGCAGCAGCTTGAGTTTATGTAAGCTACGAGGTGCACGTACTTCAAGAGCAGGGCAGCTGATGGCTGATTATATAATGGGATAGTATATTGTTTTTTGCATGTTATAAAATACATCAACTTGAAAAATAAAGTGAGACACAAAATGACTGTGTGAACATCTATCACTTATTTGAATAATATAATAAAGATATAATTGTCTGTTTGCTTGTGTATCTAAACTCTACTCTCTACTTATTGTTTTTAATAAGTAAGAACGTATGCAATACATGCGCTTCATTAATTCCACCAGTATTGTTCCATTGGTGAGTCTAGATTTATGTGGCTCGTCGTTCTTACTGTTTAGTGAAGCTTTTGTTTCTACTACTGCAGAGATGCCTTTGCTCAAAAGTTTAAACTCATCTTTTCATCTTCCTTTCCCAGTCATGCTGCAGCCGTTTGACTATGACCCCAACGAGAAAAGTAAACACAAATTCATGGTGCAGACAATTTTTGCCCCACCAAATGTTTCTGACATGGATGCTTTGGTAAGTGATTTAATTTTTTTATTAACTTTGATTGAAAGATTATGTTTAAAATGTTAGTCTTTGACTACATTCACTCAGCCCCATGTGACCCAGATCTGATTGTTTAATGATGGTGAACAGCACAAATCACATGGAATCCACTTTCATATTTAGCTCTAAATCAGATACAGATCAGATTATTTGAAATGCGACCTCAGTCTGAACAGCCATGTGACCCTTATCCATTTATAATAGATAATAGAACTTAGTCATGGACTTTGGGCAGTGTACTGTCATTGTGTTGAGTTACTAAACGAAACCTGTTCTGGTAAAACGTCAAACCAATTGAGATGACTTTCTCCAGTTGTCCAGCAGAGGACAGCAGAGGCTCAGTCAGTCAATAAAACATGTAACATACCATGGAGTCTTGTTCATGAACTGGCTTGCCTTGAATGAGGAAGTGAAGAAGAACAAAGGTCTGACTGGAACCAATAAGAGAACTGAAAAGCAGCAAGGTCACGAAATTATCAGATAAACAGTTGCACTTCTCCCTGGTGACACACATTACTCCCTTTACTGCATCACAGAGTAAATCTGTACATTTTTCATTGTTTGTATAAAATCACTAAAATGTCTGAGTTTAGGAACTGACTTGGTGGAAATTTACATCTGCATTTCGAACATGCAACCTAAAACCAGTGGGATGAAAAATGTTTACTTTAGACAGTTTGTGGCTTTCCTTGTGCAGGAAAAAACATCTGAGGTTTTAAGTGTTTTTAAATGAAGCTGTGCATGTTTTATGTAAATGTAATTCTTATAGAGTCAGGGCTGCATTGAATGCGAATACCATGGAGTAGGTTGAACTCGTGTGTGTGTGTGTGTGTGTGTGTGTGTGTGTGTGTGTGTGTGTGTGTGTGTGTGTGTGTGTGTGTGTGTGTGTGTGTGTGTGTGTGTGTGTGTGTGTGTGTGTGTGTGTGTGTGTGTGTGTGTGTGTGTGTGTGTGTGTGTGTGTGTGTGTGTGGCTAGATTCCAGCTGCTAGCAGTTTGAGTTGATGAATAACATGCCCATTTTTCATCTCCTCCAGTGGAAAGATGCAAAACCTGATGATCTCATGGATTCCAAGCTGAGATGTGTCTTCGAGCTGCCTTCTGAAAATGATAAAGTGGTAAGAGGTGCTGCTGAAAATGAAAAACGGCTTATTTTCACATGACTTTAATCACAACCCTTCAATCTGTCCGTGGACCTGCGTTGAATACCGAAGTTTGAAAATTGCCAGAGTAGCGAAGCTTCCCATAGAAGCCAAAACTTTGGGGAAAAACTCCCCTGCTATAATGGGAAATTAGCAGAAAGTGCTGTCCCAGTGGAAAAGCTGGCCAATCACGTCTCATGTGAAAGAATATAGAAACCATACCTCCATGTGTTTTTCTTCTGCACGTGTGTTTCTTGGCGTACTCGCTCTTTTCGATAGATTATCATCTGTTTCCCTCTTGAGCCTCAGCTGAAATACTTGTCAATCCATGATTTGCCAACATTGAAAAGTTCGTATTTACAAGCCGATTCTGAAGAAAACCGTTGTGAAACTCTTTGCTGTTTGGATCGTCATGTGTGTCAGAGGTGGTAACTGACAGTCAAGATGTTTTCAGCTCAAAGAGTTGACAGTGACATAAAATATATATATTGCTAAAAATATCAAATAAATAAAGTTTATAATCGACTTTATGATGAAAATCTGCACTTATTTATAATGCATCAAATCTGTTTGTTTGAAAACTGACTTTAACAATTAATCACTTATCAAAATGGTTTAATTGACCCATTTCTACAGATCTACTGTTTTGTGTCGTTCACTTTTCTTTCAAATGAATCAACAGTAAAACATATCCGTCAAAATCAAGTATGAAAGTATTTTGTCTTGATGGTCCCTTTTATTAATGATCCAACATGTTTGCTGTAGCTCCTGTTTAGTTTATTTAGTCCTAAAATCAATAAGATTATACAGAATATAAATGATTGCCTTAGATTTTGGCCCAAGGGAACCTAACACCATATCCTGTCCCTGCATTGATTGTCAGCCTTCATTTACAATGCACTAGTTGTATTTTCATCACAAAGGCCCCGTTTCCCTCTGACGTCACGTTGTCTGCCCCACAAAACAAAGCCACATCAAACAGGACCTCTGGAGGGACGCGTTTCCTCCCTGGTCTCTTTGATCGCAGCTTCTGGGCCTCGGGACAACGCTGCCTTTCTTTGGCTCGGGCAACCCTGTCTAGAGGCTAACCTCCCTACTTAGCTCAGGGCACGCTGGATTTGACTTCAGTGCTTCTCTCCCTGTCTGGCAGAATGACGTGGAGGCGACCAAAGCGGCCCCGGTGATGAACTCTGTGAAGGCCGATCCAACAGCGGCCTCGGTGCCAGCTGCTGCCCCACAGGACGATCCAGAGATGAAGAAAGTGCAGGAGAAGTGCAAGAGGCTCCAATCTGACATGAACAAGCTGGTTGAGGAGAACCGGCAACTAAAGGTCAGACTTGTTGAAAAATAATACTTAATATGATGAAATGTTGTTCATTCTTATGCATTTTTTTAAAGGATGAAGCTAAAACCAGTTGTCACTAACAGTTTTTGGGGTTTAGCATGAGCTTCTGTTCAGAGCCCCCCTGTGGAGAGGTTGCTGTTTTCATTAACTTCGCTCTGGGTTGTGACATCACTGGCTAAATATAGCTCTTAACCTTTGAGTTCTACAGAGGACAGGGAAAATGTATTTCTGACGGATCACAGATGCAGTGGGATTCATTTTTTTAAAACTGGAAATGAATGGAAATGACTGGAGTAGGAAGTCTGTTGAATCAATTAATCAATCAATTGATCCTATATCATATCGTGCCTCTAAGTGTCTCACAGGCCAAAGTTGGCATGTTTTATAAAATCAAAGAGTAAGATATGTGTAGTGAGAGTGACTGGCAAGCTTAGATGTCAAGATAAAGCCAATGCACACGATTTATTAGGTGAGATTTGGATCTCGGTGCAGCCTCAGTGCATCTTGGGCACATTTACACCTGCGTAACTGTCTCTTTTGTGATCAGATCATCCCTCAAACTTTGGTAATCGATTTATTAGTTTGTGTGTGAACCTGCTAACAAGTAAATCATAACCTCCTCTGTGGAGTTGATGCCCTCAAGCTGTAAAACCCTCTCTTCACATTGTGTCTTTTTATTTTACAGGACGATGGTATTAGAATGAGAACGGCTCCCCGCTCAGACCACATGACAACAAACTCAACTAGCCTCCTCGGCCGAGAAGCCACCACCGCCTCCCTGCCCTCCCTCCTCGTCGTCATAGCAGCCATCTTCATCGGATTCTTCTTAGGGAAGTTCATCTTGTAGACTGGGGGATGCATGCCAGCCGTATCACCCACCCCGGCTCCGGAATCAAAACAGGCCTGGAAAAACAAAGAAGTCTTTCTGTTGACTTTGCCATATCATTGGTAGTGTGGCCTACAGTGAACACATCTGTACAGCATCATCCGAAGGCGTCGCCTTTTTACAATCTCACACGGTTAGTACACACAGAGAGTTGAGAAAAAGAAAAGAGGCGACAAAAAGTGATTGCTCCCCCCCTTTTTTTTGTTTTCTGTTTTTTTTGTTTTTTTATGGCTGGATTATACAGGTAAATGTGGCGGGACAATGAAAGATGTATACTGTCAACGTGGAAGATGCACCTAGAGTGAACCATGGGCCAGAAAGAGGCAGTCAAAAGATTAGATTTTTTTTTTTCATCTCTCTCTCTCTCTCTCTCTCTCTCTCTCTCTCTCTCTCTCTCTCTCTCTCTCTCTCTCTCTCTCTCTCTCTCTCTCTCTCTCTCTCTCTCTCTCTCTCTCTCTCTCTCTCTCTCTCTCTCTCTCTCTCTCTCTCTCTCTCTCTCTCTCTCTCTCTCTCTCTCTCTCTCTCTCTCTCTCTCTCTCTCTCTCTCTCTCTCTCTCTCTCTCTCTCTCTGTCTGTTTTTAATAGGAATTGAATGGAATGTTAGGTGTCTTGTAAATGTTGTTTTAAATCCTTTTAAACAAAAAAAAGGAAAGAACTTCCATCACAATGACCTTGCTACCTGTTGCTGGATTGCCTCCGAAGTAAATTTGTTGAGTTTGTAATTTCTACTTCTTGTCTTGGAATGTTCAGGTCCAGCTGGGGATATAGGTGCCTCCTTCTAATACATCTCTGTCCTTTCCTTTTCCTCACAGCACCGATGCAGACTTTATATTATTAATATTATTATTATTATACAAAGCATATATTCCTTCTAAGGCAAATATTGACTGAAATAAGGTCTCCATTCTTAAAATCCTGTACCATGGTATTAAGCATTGAAGAAATAAAAATGAAAAAATGTGGTTTTGATAGCAGTCTTTTCCTGTGTCTCTCTTCAATACGCCTCAAATATTCATCATTTGATTTGGAAAGGAACGAAGTGCGACTTTGTGCCAAACTCCTGCATCAGTGCGACCTCCAAAATATCTGGTCCATCATTTATTTTCTTCCCATATAGCAGTTTTTAGAAATGAACTCCAGAGAATGTCCAGGCGTTTTCTGGAGTGTTCCAACATGTGAAGAAAGCAGCTGGAGATTGTTTAAAAATCCGCCCTGATCGCCAAAGCCTCTCGACTCTCATTGTCTTTCCAAGTAGATGTCTTTGTCTTCCACTTATATGGCTCCTCTTTTTTCATCCTGAGATATTTGTAGTCTTTCATTTTTTGTCCATCAGGTGTTAGGAACGTCAACAACGCGCCAACTCGCTCGTGGTGAATTTTCTGGACATTTTCCTGCTTTATTCTCACAGGGACTCACTCAGAGATTCCAGATAATTTCAGGAAAATGTCCAGTGCATGTTTGAAAGCAGTTTATCTGAGCTCATCAAATGTTTTTAAATGCATTTGAGATTTTACAAGTATTATAGTTTGAGACTTTCAGCTAAAAGTTGCCTAAAGTCGATATGAATCGCGCTCACACCTGCTTTATAATGAGCTTGAAGTTCATTCTTTTTTCAAACTTAAGCAAAAAACAAATAAACTGAACCGAAAATGAAAAAGCAAACGACTACGAGTTCTTGTGCTGATCCATAACTCAAGTAAAATTCAAAACTGTCACACAAAGTTCATTCTGTTTCAGAGGTTGTTTTTTTAATCACATTACTTTTTCACAGACAAGATGAATCAAGGTGTGATTGATTCTATTTAAAAGAAAAGGCAATTCTACATTTGACTGATTTGATGTTGCACCAAATAGAAGCTGTTGCTCTGTTCTCTTCAGGTCGATCCTCCACAGTAACATTGGACTGTTTCTGGTATATTCTGGAGGTTGTGGAGGAGAAACTCTGCTCCGGTCATTTGGCCCCGAACTCAACTCATTTCAGCCTGATGGTTAAAGTACAGAACCTTTTAACAAGATGTTAGACTTTAACCTAAAGCGAAACCTACAATCATTTTATTAAAGCCCGAAGTAATGTGATTCAAAGTGACGACTGGAGAACTGGGTAGCGTGGGAAAAGACCTGGATAGTTTTTCCTACTGGGCAGCGGAGTGAGAATTACATCATGGTTTACTGATTATATGATGATGGTGGTGGTGTCAGGCGAATACAAGCGACTAAACAGAACGGTTATAATTAGAACACATTCTTGAACATGAAAAAATAATTAGGAGATGTTGGCGAATGCAAACTCATCACAGACGCGAAGGTATTCTGGATATAATTCGTCATATGCAGCTAAACTGCGAAGAGTTTGCATGTGTAAGGATTTGACAAACTATTTTTCATTAGGTTTTGTCATTTTAGGGTAAATCCTCATGACTGCAGTAGATAAATGTAAGAACAAATTTTTTGGGATTCAGATTTTCATTAGAGCTTTTTAATGTCATGTTCCACCGCTGAGCATAAAAACAATCCTCAATCCCTCTTCATCAACCTTCATCAGCCTCCCCTCAGGCGCTGCACTTCAAAAGTGGATTTATTTTCATGTATTTACTTATATTACTTTGACTCTTGAGGCTCTAAGCCCACCTGGTTTCTGTCTTCTCCTGTTTTATTTCCCCAATATATTTAATCCAATTTTCTTTTTATTTTATTGTTTTTGAGATTAATAATCGCAACAGGCAGATTTCAGCTTCTCCAACAATAACCTGTGGGAAACATTCTCATCTATTCTTTGAGGGATATAAGGTTAAAAAAAAAAAAAAGTACAAAAATCTGTATATGTCCCAAAAGTAAATTGGTATTAGTTCACGTGACTCGTGAATTGTTTTAATAAATGTAACCTATGTCCCCGGCGGCTTTCTTGTGTAACCCCCTCATACATCTACTCCCCAAATCCAATAAAGAATATTAGGTACTTTAAATTCTCTATTGGCAACTTTAAAATCTCCTGAAGGGACTCAGACAATGTGTTTCCCCTTAAATCCAACATGTTATGGACCAATGCTGATGAGAATCACAACTTTAATCTTATACATGTTTTTATTTACAAGGACAATTTGTGGAGCTTAACACACGGAACAAACTTTTTCATTTTCAGGACAAGTGTCTGCTGCTGTGGCCTCTTTGTCTTCTCCCTGTTGAACATGAAAGTTACATTTGAGCTTGAAATCTGCTGCTAAGTTGTCAAACAGGAACAACTTCGGACTGACCAAGTCCCCGTGACCTCTGTGATCTGAGACCGAACCACAACCTGACGACCTTATTCCCAACGGACGTAGAATTTGTTCCACTGTCACGTTCAGAAAGCAGCTGTAAGAGCAAAGAGCGTCAGTCTGATTTCTCACTGGAAGATTTAATCAGGGAGCCACTCATCTGGAACAGGTCATATATGATCTGCTAATCATCAGAATCTACCTGTTGTCCCAGTTCAATACTGGTTATAGATTCAATTAATTTATCAATGTAAGATCTAATAAAAATCAGTTAGTAGAATCCAAATCCAAAATAAAACATGAAATATTTAAATTCAAATTTTCCAATTAGTATTTACTACCAGTTTTGTTGGCTGTGAGAATCTTTAATATTTTTTTAATCAATGCTAATCAGTTAGATAAACAAAATACCACTTTGTTCATCTAACATTTATTTTGAAGGTTAAGATTTCTTTAGATGAATGAAAACAAAGCTTTGCTGTGATATAATTAAACCATGTGACCGCCGCCTAAGACCAAGGTGAGGATTCAGTATTTGTGGAAACATGTTTTGCAAAATTCTTCCAAACAAGTTGTAGTTTATAACACGTTTAACACAGTTTTTAATACATTTACTGCACTGATATCATAATTATCCTCATTGACTTTAGCCATATTGCCCAGATCGAATAAAAAAAGGCTTAAGCTGTTTTCCAGCTTTGGGACAAAAGAGAATAATTTCCCAAATCTCCCAGATGGAAACAAGGTCAGCAGCTGTGAACAGGAGGAAATGAGCCGGAGTTCTGTTGTATCTAAAGTAACATTATGACCTTTATGGGAAATAAATGACAGAAACCTGCAGTTGAGTTCAGGCTATATTTGAAGAAACTGCTTTAATATAAGTACACTGGTTCCCTTTTTACAGTAAACTGTGACTCACAGGCGTCTCCTCCAGACAAGGAGCTCATTGTCAGAGTCTGTTGTAGAAAACATTTCCACGCACCAGATCCTGTTGCAGGTACATACGCTGTATAAAACCTCCTCTGGTCTGTGTGGATACACATATATATAGACATCTTTGTATATTTGTGGAAACACAGACAAGTCGCTCTTTGGTTCCACTGTAAAGTGCAGTTTCTGTGGTGCAGCAGTGTCGGGGTCTTTGGTAGCTGGAGTCCAGAGGATCAGTGGCACCAGGTTTCATCCTCGTTCTCATCACAGAGAGGGAAAGTTCAAAGTTTACATCAGTCTCCCAGTCTGCTCTTATAATCCACGCTCTTGTCTGGTGTCAAACGTCTCTAGCTCTGCCAGAAGAGCAGCACGGACACGACCAACGCACCCAAAGCCACGGCGACGTGTTTCCGGCCTCCTGCGTGCCATCCTGCGCAGTCATTGTGCCGCTGAGGCCTGTCGTCGTCGCTCCCCCGGCTGTAGTCGGACGACTGGCTGCTCGCCGAGCACTGCACCAGGGGCATCTGGTAGGACGTGGCCCGCTTCTCCGGCCGGTCCGGGCTGGAGCCATCGCTGGGGCGCTGGCCGTTGTAGAGCAGGTAGCGGCCATGGGCGTCCTGCTCCATGCGGAAGAGCTCGTACTCGGTGTGGGGGAGCCGGATGCCCAGCGCCACGCAGCCGTTTGTTATGGTGACGTCCTGCTGCACCCCGACCTGCCAGGAGCCCTGAGCGCCACACTCGTTGCCGTTGAAGACGTTGAGGAGGGAGGTGGTGGCCAAGTCCATGGGCGTCACTCTCATGTGGTTCACTGAAGGGAGGGAGACACGAGAAGTGAGGAGAGGCTCAGGGACAACAGGACCTCATGTGAGAAACACTTCAATGATGTGTTTTTATACATTTGTGTTTTACAGATGTTTTTCTTGGGTATAAACGAAATCTACAGGTAGTCCAGACCTGTTGATAATAATAATATCACAACTTACTATCTTTATATATGAAGTTACATCCTGCAGATTATTAACTTAGCTCACTAACAGTCAGCTCACTTCTCTCTATCTTCTCTAATCCAGATATAATCCTGAGGATTAAGACGTTTGTCCTCCTTCCAGTCTGTTTGGTGAGTCGAGCCTGTCGCTATATCCCAATATCTTAGTATTTAAAAAACAAATTCTATTTTTATGATAATCCTTTAGTGAAGATCTGATATCCTGATCATCCCGAATGGTGACATTCGTTACCTTTGAAGACAAACTCCGTCCCGCCCCTGACTCGGGTGGAGTGAAGCCCTCGGCTGTAGCGTCCTCGGGCGTAGATGGTGAAGGTGGGGTGTTTGCAGATCGGGTCGGAGTAGTGGAAGTAGTGGCCCTCCCACGTGTGGTTGTTGTCGTGGAAGATGAAGTGGCGGGTGAGGAAGAGGACCTCGGGGCGCACTTCGCAGCGCTGGCTCACCCACTGGCCGTACAGCCCCACGGTGAGGTCGGCTCGCGGCGGCAGGATGGGGGGGTGGAGCTCGTCGGAGCGGAAGATGATGCGACAGGCGATGCAGCCGTGGTCGTGGTTCTAGAGAGAGAGAGAGAGAGAGAGAGAGAGGGGAAGGTGGAACAGTGAGAAAGACAAGTTGGTAATTTAAAGCAGTTACTTATCAAAATGTAATGAACTGACTGACAGGTGACATGTTGAGAAAATATGATTTTAAAACCTTTAAAAAGTGAAATCAAACGTGATGCTTTAAATAATGGAAAGAAAAGGTTATGATGTCACAGTTAAGTTGACCTCTAACTTTATCTCTTGAGTTATGTGTTTAGTTAGGACCTTGACCTTTGACCTAATCAATTAATATCTGAGTACAACTGAACGAACCTGAAAACAAAAATATATATTTAAAACCAACAAGAATATAATGCAAAACAATAAAATGAACACAAACCAGAGTTTCTGTTAAAATGCTGAAGATTTAAAAAGATAAACTGTTAAACAATGGATTCAAAACTTTGCTGAAGTTCTTAAACCTTTTTGTGAAGCCAACTATTTTTACATTTTCTTCCCCCAAACCTGAAACATCCTGAAACTATGTTAAATTTCTGTTCAGGCCCGAAACTCTCCCAGCGTCGCTGCATGAGAATCCAGCTTGTTGGATGAAACGTGTCGGAGCTGGACGCCTTTTTAATCCATCACCGGGATATTGTGTCGTGAAATTCACATAAAGGACAGCTGGCGTCTGTTCTGAAGCGAGGGAGGAAGAACTATTTCCTTCAGTCTGAGCTTTGTGGGGCGCTGGAAGCCGGACAAGCATTTTCTCAGCGTGATCACACGGTGTTACAGTCAAAAGGCAGATGTCTGGTCGGACGAAAGCCACGACACGGGGAGCCGAGCGTCGTCCTTCGTTCACTCTGCTAACGACGAGCGAGGGTTTGTAAACCTATGAATCATGGCATGTGATCGTGGTGTCCGCAGACGGGACAGCTGTGCACCTCTGGCTGCAGTAGAGCCTGGAGGTCCGGGTGGATTCATATTGTATAAGACCAAACTCCAGGGAGGTGCAGAGTCTTTGTTATCCGAGGGTGGTCGAACCTTCAGACCGAACCTCGACTCTTTTCCCAGACAACATCATGTCTGCCTGGGATTTATGGAGATTTATGAAAAAAAAAACTGAAACGATAGAGATGGAGGAAGCTATAAAAGAAAAGAGAGGGATAAAAACGAGTGTATCATGACATCGTAGAGTTGAGATAATCCCAGTGCTGCTGTATAACCAGCTCAGAGTCAGAGGTTAATGGAGGAGAGGCCTCGTGTGAATCCAGCTCTGTGAGAGAGAGTTTCTATACACACAGTGGGAGCAGGAAAAAGAAATGAATATAGTTTGCAGTGAGAAAATAAGTGTTTTACATATATATGTGTATATTTATGTACAGATTCAGGATCTGTTTTCATCTTACTGAACAAAGTACTGTGCAACAGGACAATAGAAAACAAGATGGTGATTTTCTTCTGTCCAGTTTAAACAGAAAATATCACATTTCAGTTGAACACAGAGTTTTGCTTTGCTCAGCAACATATTTGTTTTTTAAACAATCCAAACTGTCTGCGGTTTTGGTTTAGTTCAGTTTTGTTTCATCCTGTTTTATGTTTCTTAGTGTTGTAAATGTTTTTAACTGATTTTCTGTGAAGCACTTGTTGCATTATGCATAAATTGTGATCTAGAAATATTTAATTTACTAAGTTTAGTATCATATCTATTGTCTATTGTCTATTAAAGAGATTAAATTGATTCTAACCTAAAAAAACAGCTCTCAGTATAAAGTTTTTTCTGTTTGCCACAACAAGCTCCAGCATCAAGGTCGGTCTCTATGTACGTAGCCTGAGGGAAGAGGGGAAACAAGGGTTGAAAACCACAAGCTGTTGCTCTTTAATTTGTATTTAGACTTTTATTGCTCTGAGGGACGACTGAAGGTTTCTGCAGGACAGGTAGAGAAACATGCTCGGAAAAGATTTACTGAGAAACTGGAAAATAGTGGGATGGACAAACGGACGGAGGAGAATATTAAAGGTTAATATGTTGGTAACGAGGCAGCGGTCTCCACGGCCGAGTGTTAAAACCACATCAGAGGAGACTTCTATCAGCTGAACATTTAAAGAATCGTTTCCTGCTGAGCGTTTCATGAGAAGATCGATAGCGGACTAGCTTAGCATAAAGGAGACCTGGAAACAGTGAGAAACCTCCACTGTGGTTCTGGTCCAAACTGAATTAAAATAAATTACATTTAGCGGTTTCATGGGGGTTATATATGTGGGACTGTTTCCTGGCCAGATACAGTGACTTCCTGTAGTGTTGTCGTCATCGTGAGGTTTCAAGGTTTCACAGAAAAGCACAACCCCATATTTTTTTGCCCCACTTTATATATTTTGCTTCATATGCAACAAACACACGTGAGAGTGGGACAGTGTTCTCATCTAAATCCCAACAAGGAAGCCTTTGAGCGTTTCAGGTTTCAGACGGTGTGTTGGCGCTTTTTCTTACAGGGAAACTAAATCACAGTGAGAGTTAAACGTTGGCACAACGTCGTCCCTTTATGTTTTTCCTCCAGTGCGCCCCTCATTAAGGGAAGGGGATTTAAGTTCCAACTAATTTTATATTATTGAGTAATATGCTGATTATTCTCCATCATCAATGACGTCTCTAATCAATATTTGACCTATTAAAAATAGTGAAACATTCCCATCACAACTTGACAACACTTGTGACGTTTCCTTGATTCCACAAACAACCTTTCAAAACCTAAACATATTCAATTTATTAACTCGGCCAAGATGTTTAAGTTTTGAGCAATGGAAGCATCCAGTACATTTGTTTGCCGATACAGATCAGAAACTTTCTCTCCTTTAAACATTTACGTTGATTTCTCAGAGACTAATTTATGGATCTTGATGGAAAGAATCAGGTTTGTTTAGGGGACAGATCCAAATAAAAAAATCCAAATCAAATGAATTTAATCGTGGTTTCAGTCGGGGTCTGTCGGGCCTTGGCGGAGGAATGAAGGCGCTCAACTGGAGAAACTGTAAATACACCAAACTGAGAGTTTTTACTCGAACAATAACTTTAATGACTAATTATCAATACTGTGTAAATATAGTTGTCAGTTATTCATCAGTGAACTGAATCCAGTGATTTATGGTTCATAAGCTGAACAAGGTATAAACGTCTTCACAGCTGCTATAACAAACATTCCCTGTATTTGAGTTGATTTCGGTGTCGACCTGATGATTATTAATGAAGGTTCACAAACTTTCACTTTGCAGTTAATAAGAACTCGTTAGTTGGCAGGTTCCCTCGCCACAGAGCAGCTGCGGTGTCTTGACTTGTACGAGCTTGTTTCTGCTGCGACTTCTTGGACACAGTTTTCTCTGGAAGCAAAGATCTGTTTCTAAACTTACTGGAAGTGAAGACAATGAGGAAGTGAGGCAGGATATTACGGCCTCTGCTTCACATAAATGACATCAATTTCATTTTGATTTTTACGACGTTGGACGGACGCTTTCGTCTGAAGCGACGTACAAACGAGCCACGACCCAGGCCACGGCGGATCAAGGAGAATTACAAGTGAACTTCACTTTCGTTGGCAGCCATCTTTCATTTGGGCACTTCAGGGGATTACCACCATAGTTCAGAGGGGGACAATGTCCAGGAGCCAAAGTTTTACGAGGAACAGAAAACACGTCAGGCTTTAAAATGCTTCTTTACAAACCTGTTGGTGATAGCGTGAACACTTCACCCCGTGGTTTTCTATGTCCTTTAAACCAGACCAGCATCTTTCCAGTAATTTCACATCCCAGGAATTCATAATAAGAGTTTTAGCTTCCACTGACTGGCTCAAGTTTTAAATGCATCTCAAGCTCTTTACAGGAAAGTAGCACGAGACGTCACAACTGAATCTCTGCGTGAGGGAGAGGCTGAATGTAAGAAAACCCCCAACAACCATATAAAGAAACACAGATCCCCTCTCGACACGGGTCATTATCAAGTGGTGGCTGCTCTGCCTCGGGGACGCCGCAGCGAACCAGGCGACAGAAAACAGGCCTAAAAACAAAGTCTGCTGCCGTGCATCACCGCTGAGATCCACCCAATAACCACAAACTGCTGGCACCGGCGAACGTCCTGGACTGGGACCAGCTCTGGGTGCACACAGCTCCAAGATTAATGGATTGGACGGTCACCATGGCAATAAAAAAAAAAAGAAAATCCCCGAAAAGAATCTGTTACGACCGCAAGAAATGGTGGAGTAGAGAGGAAGGAGTGAGGAATTTCTCCTGATGTTCCCCAGAAAAATATAGATTTTTAAAACCTGATTTACTGTTTGTGCTCAGTTGACGACCGGTTGGGCCAAACGCTATAAAATCACTCAACTTATTTAGGATGTTTGAATGAAGTTAGAAGCTTTTAAGTGTCGGTTTAACCAAATTACAAAATAACACAGTATTTCCTCGCCTATTTTTTTCTGGGATCCGACCATTTAAATAACTGGAGATGATCACACTACTCACAATCCAATAGAGACCGATAAATTCGGATTTTAGCTGCTCACAGAATTAAAAAACATGTTTGAATCTGTTATTGTTATTATTATTTGACCACTTGGGGGCAGTGCAACAAGCTGGTATGTACAGTTGATTATTCACACATGCAGCAGAACAGTAGAGCAAATACAATATAATACAAATACGAGGCCCAGCAGCCTCCTTCTATTCAATCAAGCTGCACCAGATTTCACCCACTTGGAAATACCAGTCCCCAAAATATGATTATGTTCATCTTCATCCATGAATTATTCCCAGAGAAATAGATGAAAAGGTAAAAAAAAAAAAAGATCGACTTTAAAATATCATGGCTTCTTCCGTTTTGTGGAAATCTGTTCAGTAGTTTTTGCGTAATCTTGCTGAGAGACACACAAATAG
This sequence comes from Hippoglossus hippoglossus, assembly GCF_009819705.1. Taxonomy (NCBI): domain Eukaryota; kingdom Metazoa; phylum Chordata; class Actinopteri; order Pleuronectiformes; family Pleuronectidae; genus Hippoglossus; species Hippoglossus hippoglossus. The sequence continues at coordinate 19,993,819 of NC_047167.1, read as the reverse complement.
TCTATTCGGGTATATGAGGATCTAATTAACTAATTATGAAATACTTTTATATAATTACAATAAATTAAATACAAAAAAAAGTAAAAGTAGCATAAATGGAAAAACTCAAATAAAGCACAAGTAACTCAAACTTCTACTAAAGTACACGAGTAAATGTACTTAGTTACTTCCCACCACAGGGCAACATATGACCAGGACTGAGATCTTAGTTTGTCATTTTGTTGAACTGACCCTTTAAAGTTTGACTTTAGCCGGAAACCAAAAGTGAGTCTCAGCTCCACCGACACCCCGTCGTTCCTCCTTATTCAAAAAAGATGGAGGAGGAGAACAAGAGCACATGCAACACTTTGATTCGAGCCTCGGGCACGCATGAAATCAGAGCTGGTATGTGCTCGCCGGAATAATTCATATGGCCGCATGATTCGGAATTCTAGGAATACCACATGTTGATCGCTCGCGGAGATAGGCCGGGTCTCACGTTGCGCCCCCGTCGGCCGGAGGGGCTTAAGGAGAGCAGCTCTGGTCATTACAGCGCCACGGGGGAGCGTGTCTGATCACAGCTCCTCACTCCACACTGTTTACATTCTGATCAGCAACACCGAGCCCCGTCGGCCCCATCGGCCCCGTACAAATGGGTGTTTATTTAGACGGCAGGCCCCGAACAGGATTTCATTGTAATCTCTGTGGAGGGTGACAGTGAAAACATCACTCTAGGGTTTCGCCCGGCGGGGAAACTGCTGTTCGGCCGTGTAAATAGAGAAATTACATCCCGTACGCACAGCGCAGGGAAGAAAGGAGTCTTTCTTGAGGCGAGATTTGGGGAGATGAAATCAGCATGTGCATAGTTTCTGGTTTCTACAAGTGCAAATGTTTAGTGTATTATGGTACGAGGGCCTGATTATTGACCTACACACTGATCCTTAATCAGATTTCAACAGTATTTCAATCTATTCGGTGGAGATAATTAGTTGTTTTTTTAATCCGTCACAGAAAATAACTTGACATTCAATCAGGCGTCACTTGCTCGCTATAGATTCGTCAGACCGCACCTCGTAAACACAATTCTAGAGTTTCTTTCAGATATTATTTCGCCCAGATCGTGTAAACTACGCTAAAAGAAAACTCCCATGAAACCTTGTGTTTTTTAGGGTCAGTGTTTTGGTGTGTGTGGTCTCTGCGGTGTGGAGGCTCGGCACAGTGGGGGTGAAGTTCAGCAGAGGTTGTTCGCTGAGCCGCCACACACGGGACAGAAAGCTGAACTCTACCTCCGGCCCGGTCATGTGTTCCAACCAACACAAACGACCTGTTCTCATCCTGGTTGGTGCACGAGCGGCGTGGTGGGAGTGTCGGGGGGGGGGGGGGGGGGGGGGGGGTCTGTCTGTTTGCTGTCGTGTCTGAGGCCAAAACAAACTCTGTGAAGGCAAATACTGGACCTCCAGCTCAGACCTTCTGATTGGTTGAAGGGGGCCTATTACTGTTATTTCCTGTCGTAATATATTTAATGATACATGAGTCGGATGTTAACATTTGGCCACAGTTTCATATAATGATTTAAACGCATGTAAAGGTCATCCCCGTGGGACTAAGGCATCAGATTGCTCCGAGCACGAGGTTCCAGAGCTGACGTCAGCGCGTCACAGAGTATTGACAGACTTGTTATTGACATTCAGGCGACATGTTAACACATTTCCCACATGCAGACTATTAACAGATGCATTTAGGGATTCTGATTGAAACACTAAGTCCTCTTTAAAGCTTGTTTTGTTGAACTGTGATTCTTCTGTGGTGGCGTCCCGGACTAAAACTATAGATGTGGACATGAGCTTAACAAGTCTGCGGAAGATTTAAGTAGCAAAAAGTAAGAATATTGTACTTTAAATGCCGTTTTCTTCCCCTCATATCAAACAACCACAAACAGTGCATAGTCACTGAAAACCAAAAGGCTCTGTAGAGATTCTGACCCCGAGGAACAAGGATTTTACCTCCGACAAGAACCTCATGTTTTCATTGGCATTTGTTTTGTCGCTAGTTAGCAACATTACACACAAACTACTGGACGGATCAACACTAAACTTGGTGGAAGGATGTGATACGCTTCAGGAAAGGAATCATAGGCTGTTTCTGGTGTTGAGATTTAATTTGCAGAACTGTTCAGTTCAATCTATCCTGCAACTGACAAGTACAGTGCCTTGCATAAGTATTCACCCCCTTTGGACTTTTCTACATTTTGTCATGGTATAACCACAGATTAAAATTTATTTCATCGTGAGTTTATGTAATGGACCAACACAAAATAGTGCATCATTTGGAAGTGGGGGGAAATATTACATGGATTTCACAATTATTTACAAATAAAAATCTGAAAAGTGTTGAGTGCATATGTATTCACCCCCTTTACTGTGAAACCCCTAACAAAGATCTGGTGCGACCAATTGCATTCACAAGTCACATTTGCAAGTCACATAATTAGTAAATAGGGTCCACCTGTCTGCAATTTAATCTCAGTATAAATACACCTGTTCTGTGACGGACTCAGAGTTTGTTGGAGATCATTACTGAACAAACAGCATCATGAAGACCAAGGAGCTCACCAAACAGGTCAGGGATAAAGTTGTGGAGAAATATGAAGCAGGGTTAGGTTATAAAAAAATATCCAGAGCTTTGAACATCTCTCTGAGCACCATAAAATCCATCATAAGAAAATGGAAAGAATATGGCACAACCGCAAACCTACCAAGAGGAGGCCGTCCACCCAAACTGAAGAGTCGGACAAGGAGAAAATTAATCAGAGAAGCAACCAGGAGGCCCATGGTTACTCTGGAGGAGTTGCAGAGATCCACAGCTGAGGTGGGAGAATCTGTCCACAGGACAACTATTAGTCGTCTACTCCACAAATCTGGCCTTTATGGAAGAGTGGCAAGAAGAAAGCCATTGTTGAAAGGGATCCATAAAAAATCCCGTTTGGAGTTTGCCAGAAGCCATGTGGGAGACACAGCAAACATGTGGAAGAAGGTGCTCTGGTCAGATGAGACCAAAATTGAACTTTTTGGCCTCAATGCAAAACGCTATGTGTGGCGAAAACCCAACACTGCCCATCACCCTGAGCACACCATCCCAACAGTGAAACATGGTGGTGGTAGCATCATGCTGTGGGGATGCTTCTCTTCAGCAGGTACAGGGAAACTGGTCAGAATAGAGGGAAAGATGGATGGAGCCAAATACAGGGAAATCCTTGAAGAAAATCTGATGCAGTCTGCAAAAGACTTGAGACTGGGGCGGAGGTTCATCTTCCACCAGGACAATGACCCTAAACATACAGCCAGAGCTACAAAGGAATGGTTTGGATTAAAGAATGTTAATGTCTTAAAATGGCCCAGTCAAAGCCCAGACCTCAATCCAATAGAGAATCTATGGCAAGACTTGAAGATTGCGGTTCACAGACGGTCTCCATCCAATCTGACTGAGCTTCATCTTTTTTGCCAAGAAGAATGGACAAACCTTTCCATCTCTAGATGTGCAAAGCTGGTAGAGACATACCCCAAAAGACTTGCAGCTGTAATTGCAGCGAAAGGGGGTTCTACCAAGTATTGACACAGGGGGGTGAATACTTATGCACCCAACAGATGTCAACTTTTTTGTTCTCATTATTGTTTGTGTCACAATAAAATTTATTTTGCACCTCCAAAGTACTATGCATGTTTTGTTGATCAAACGGGAAAAAGTTTATTTAAGTCTATTTGAATTCCAGTTAGTAACAGTACATAATGGGAAAAAGTCCAAGGGGGGTGAATACTTATGCAAGGCACTGTAACTAGCAAAGAGGTGGGATAAGTATTTTCCTGTTTCCAAACATCATCCTACAACTTTCAGACCCCTTCATCTCTCAGGAGGGAAATGACAAGTCCACAAAGTTCATGTTCGACAAAGACCCCAGAGACAGACGTCCCCGCTCCTCCCACTGAACTTTAGAATAGAGTTGAGATAAGAGACCGACCTTGGCATTCTGCAGGGCCATCTGGTAGCTGGAGGGTTTGTAGTACAGCCTCTGGGACGGCTCTGTGTGGATGTCTCCGAGGAACAGCTCCTCCACCAGGTGATCCAGGTTGTGATGCAGGTACTGCTTCTCGACCCTCAGCAGCTGCAGCTCGTGCATGGCGAAGTTGAGCTCCCTGGAGCAGTCGTAGCCGCCCTCCTCGCTCCACAGCTCGTAGATCTTCCCGGGCTCCCAGGGGCCCCTCACCGCCCCGCGGCAGCTCTGGTTAAGCCTCTGGCTGAGCTCTTTGGCCACGGTGGCTGTGTGACAGACCATCTGGACGCGGTGGAGGTGGTACTCGGCCTCGGTGCCGCCGCGGATGATCCAGGAGGCCTGACGTAAGCGGAGACGACCTCGGACTAGCAGAGTGTAGGTGGGTTTGTTGCAGTGGTTGTCCTCGTAGTAGAACTGGTGAGCCTGGAAGGTGTTGTTGGGGTAGAAACTGTAGGAGCGCGTCAAGAACTCCGGCCCTGGTCTCACCTCACAGCTGCCGAAGAAAACATTGGAGTTTAGAAGTAGTTTGAAGTAGTGTTTGAGCGATAATATCATTCATATAAAAGCACAGAACCACGAGTCCACGGTAGTTTACCTGGTGGACACCCAGTGACCCTCCACACTAGGAGGCATCTGCACAGTGATCCTGGCTCCGTTGTGAAGGTGCTTCAGCATGTGTTGGCACTGGGAGTCTTTGAGCGACCGGCCGAAGGTTTTCTCCAGGGAGAGACGGCTGGAGCGGCCGTCTAAGTAGTGAAGAGAGGAAGCTTCGGTCCAGCCTGTCGGAACAACAAGGATGAAGATTAAAATCAGTGGAGATTAGTCAACTCGTAGATTTTTGGGGGATTTCGTCCATAAGATTTTTGTGTTACACGGAAATATTTCAGGATTCAAAGATGCAACTTTCATAATGAGAAAGACATGAGAGAGATTAAGAAGATATTCTGAATGTTTCAGACAAAGATTTGATTATTTTCTTGTTAAAAACGTTATATTAGTGTCTTTATTTCATTATCTTTGAGTAAGAAGAGGAACGGTTGTCTGGAGTCTCGGAGTCTCTGATGAAGAATCAGCCCCCGGGGTCAACAGCCAATATTTTGGGGGTTTCCTGTGTAGACAGCAGAAATCTGGGCCAAGACTCTTCCTTTCGCCGTTTTCCGTTTAGTCTGACTCGTTTCTTTTTATCACATGAGTCGAACGTTTCGCCACAGAAAACATACTGTGGTCGAACTTATACCTGCGGGCGTCCAGCGCCTGCTCGAACATGATTGGTCAAACTAGAAACCAGAAGGTTCTCCGGCCCCAAAAATCTTGTCCTTCACCTTCAAATTCTGCACATTCACATGCTGTTTATACAGATTAGTTTATGTGTGCACGCTTAAATCCTACAAGTATAGGGTAAACAAATGGAAAAGCACAAACTTGACTAAATTGAACTTGAAGGACAGAATTGATGCTTGAACTTTTTCTGGTTTGGTAGATGGAGCTCAACTCTTTTCAAGTCGACTAATCAGAAAGTTAGTTCCTCTCTGATTCAGCAGAAAGAGCAGTGACCTATTTAGTTTGAAGTAAGCTCTCGTGTTTTCAATGTACCAAGCCTCTCTGAAGTGTTTAGAGGGTTTAATTCAATCATTTTAACTCATGTCATCACCCGGGGATCACAGGGTTGTGTCAGTGATGGTGTGAGCGGAGTCTTTATGGGTTAACATGAGCTGAACATGTGAGGAGAAGGCAAAAGCTTCCATGCCACAGTTGAGGAACGGGTGACACTCGCATCAGACGCTGAAACGAACTCTGACAACAAGCTGCAAACCAAGTTAAAAAGGACTTGAGATGTTTCAAACTCTTATTTCCCACCCTGTCCACGTACCCTCGACGCACCACATGAAATAACAATACCTTCAACAATGAGCTGAGCTTAAAGGGATCAAATATGGGAAATGAAAGCATTTTCAAAGTCTGAGGCTCAGAGTCCAGGGAGGATTTATTCCATGCAGCGCTCTAATATCATCAAAATCTATTTTGAAACATGAAGACTTTGCATTAAATTCTTTCTATCAGACCCGACTGGCCTGGAACTATCGTTCAATGCCAAGGAATGCCGCTGCGGTCATCTCTGTGCTTTTAATTTGGGACTAATAACACCAGAGGAGGAACAAAAAGCAAAGTGATTAAAAGAGGCCAAATGCTCCATGAAGGAACAAAGATCCATCCGGCTGGTTTACACGCACCAAGGCCGAGGTTTGTGTATAAACCACCACATCACAGCGCTGCTCGGTGGAAACACTGGACTGTGTGAGCCCCGGACTCGGCTGGCGGCATTAGTAACGCGACCCTGCCGGCTGGAGCTGGGTCAGGAATCAAAGAACAGGCTCCACAGTTTGCTGCATGTTACACGTTAGTGTGTGAAACCTTTTTTTTTTTTTGCACCTGCAGTCGTGTTGGACCAGCGGGAAAAAACCCTGAGTGGCTGCCAACAGCTTGTTTTCACAATGAGGAGAGCAGGAACCACCATTGTGTGTGTGTGTGTGTGTGTGTGTGTGTGTGTGTGTGTGTGTGTGTGTGTGTGTGTGTGTGTGTGTGTGTGTGTGTGTGTGTGTGTGTGTGTGTTTCCTCCATGCTACCTCAATCAAATTTATAGCCCATATTCAGAAATTCATAGGGATTAACAAGGTGCAACTTCCTCGGGCCCTTAACCCTCAGCAAATATTGGCATATTTGTACTAGCTGTCAATCACACGGGAGTCCACACCCTAATGCGCGTTGTCTGTTTCACTCTTTATGGAACCATGACTGACAGAATGAACATCAGGATGTGTTGAGGAAGAAACAAGAGATGTGTGATTTTCATTTTCCAATGTTTTTATTTGTTATTTAAGAATGGTAGATATTTACAGACTTGGAGGGGAGGGGAAGTAGGGATGAGGAGGGTGAGGAGGGGTAGGGATGTTGGGATGTTGGGGGTTTAAGGGGAAAATGGAGTGACTTGTTCTTCTCCTTCCTTTCTCTCCTCCTATTCCTTCTTCTCTCTCTTCTTCATCTCCCTCTTCTCTCTCTCCAGTTTCTTTCTCTTCCCCTGTTTCTTCTTCTCTTTCAGCTGCTTCTTCTGCCTCTTTCTCTGCTTACTCTTGCTCTGGTGCTCGGCCGTCCACATCTGCTCAGTAACGTTGACCAGGAGAATTGCATCCTCAAAGTCATGATGCTTGCTCACCCACTTGTCTTCTGTGAGCTCGACCAGTTTCTCCAGCTCCTTTATTCTGTCGATGCCGGCCTCCTTCTCCACCCGCTCACGTCTGAGATTGTCCTCATGAGATCACATTTTGTCTCCCACTCAGTCTTGCTCTGGAGAATCTCGGTCTCGATGGCTTGCAGCTTGGACATGAGCTCCCGGTTGCTGTCTTCCAGTGCCATAATTTTACTGGTGGCGATGGCGATCATCTGATCCTTTTGGAGAATTATGGCCTCATGCTTGCTCACCCAGTTTTCTTCTGTGGCCTCGACCAGTCTCTCCAGCTCCTTTATTCGGTAGAAGCCGGCCTCCTTCTCCACCTGCTCACGTCTCAGATCGTCCTTCAGAGCGTTGATTTCTGACCGACACTCAGTCTCGTTCTGGAGGACTTTTGTCGCAGTGGCCGTGAGCTCCAGCGCCATTTTCTCACACGTGACCCTGGCGATCACTTGATCCCTTTCATGGACGGCTGATTCCATCTCGTTAACCTGGTTGCACTTTTGACTCAGCTCCTGTCTGATCTTCTGGGTCTCTTCCTCCTGGCTTTGCAAACGAGTACTCAAGGATATGAAGTCCTTCTGTTGGAGTCTCAACTCCTTCTTAACCTCCTTGACCTCGGTCTTCAATTCCTCCCGGAGTCTTTCAGACTCTGTCCCCTGCATGATCTCCTTTTCCTTCCTCCAGGCGGCTTCTCTGCTGGACATGTGCGCCTTCAGAGCGGCATTTTGTTGAGACAGTTCCATAATCTGAAACTTCCTTTCCTCGATTTCTCCACGGAGGTTCTCCATTATATAGGGAGATTGCACATATTGTACAGCAGACTGAAGGATACAAACAAACACATAACAGGTAAAAACACAGTCCCACACTCACTTTAAATTAAATGTTCATGAATCAGACCAACAAATCACTGATTTAACCAGAAGTACATTTAACTACAGTTTCTTCAATTCTCTTAAATACAGTCTCTCCATATTAAAGTGAAGAATCCTGAACAGCAGCTGCATAATATCCACAGAGACTCATGTCATGCAAACTATTGTAACGTACACAAACCAAGGCCCAATCCCATTTCACCTCTTAGCCTGTCCCCTCTGTTCTGCACCCACAAATGTGAGTATTTTCTCCATTAATAGGGATTGAAAAATTACGATAATAATCGTAATATCTTAGTTTAATATCGTTGCTATGTATTATGGTCTGTTTTTTTTTTTTTTTACAACATCCTAACATCCCCGACAAGGTGGCCTGAATAAGTGTAACACTAAAAAAGAGTTTCCTGCTTAGAACACCTTACCTGGATTCCTGATTTGTAGTTCATCGACATGTTGGCTGAATACAGGTAAGGTGCAGGCGTATGGAAGTATTTTCTCTTGTTTTCTGACGATCTCGGTGTCTCAAGTCTTTGTGGAGCTGTTGTCCTCAGGTCTCAGAAGGCACCGAGACGTTTTTCTTCCAGAACTCTCTTAAATACTGAACTTGGCTTTGATTTTATTGAATGCTTTCAAATGTAACCTTAATCAAAGTCAAATATGACATCACACAAACATGATGTCACATGTGAGATCACAGGAACTATGTTGGAGGGGGGAGGGGGGAGGGGGGTTGGTTTGGTTCAACAAATCAAATTGAAATATAATAAAATACAAACATATAAACAACTACAATGGCCCAACAGTCCATTTAATCCAATCAAGCTGCACCAAATGCACACGCTCATAGATATCAGTTCCCTAAACATGCCTGTTTCATCAAGATTCATAAATAATTCCCTGTGAAATGGGTAAGTTTCCCAGAAAATACATTGAGTATTTTTACATATTTTTGCTGAGAAGCGTAGAAAACCAACCAGCAAACAAATGTATTGGCAAGAAATTTGATAATAATACAGGAAATAAGCAAAAATGGCCAAAATTGACTGTTTCCTTTTCCCAAACATGAATATTATTTCTTCCATGAATACATCTTCAGTATCTATGGATTCCTTTGGACTCTCAATCAGACTAAAGACATGCGAAGACGTCACCTTCATTTTACAGCTTTTAAACAAGTGATCGATCCGTCAAGACAATCATTGGATTAATTTATAATAAAAATAAATAGTGGCGGCTCATCTATTTTCAACAGCGGTCTGTTAACCGACAATGGCTGCCGTCACCAGGGACACGTAACCTTGAGTTCGACCAACAGCTGCCCCCCCGCCACATCTCACAGTCATCCTCAGCTGATGGAGTTATCAGCACATGATCTAAGTGTGGCGCTTCAGTCCCACGACAACAGGTGGTCATACTGTGTGTGTATATATATATATATATATATATATGGGAACATTGTTGACCCCGACCTCTGAAACTGGGAAGAGGCATTTTGAAAATATTGTACATTTTTCATGACTGAGGTAAATCTGAATCCTAATGTTTATATCCGCTCATGTGTTTTGGACGTATGGGACCCAGACACGTGAAGTCTCACTCACAACAGAACCTGGATGTAAAGAAAATGTTTTCAGACACAGGAAGAATCTGATGATGTTTTCTTTTTTTTTTTTTGCTGCAGCATTCCAGGGATTCTGAGTAATGGACGCCATTGTCAACAAAGATACAGTGGAATTCAGAAAATAATCTGTAAGCACTCATGCTTCAAAATAAACCAGTGTGAAAAGGCTCAGAAACCCTGAAACTGCTCTCCAGCGTCTCCCCTACTTCACTCGTTTTGTGTTCAAACAAACTGCAGATTTGCTTCTCGATTAGAAAGATGTGGAGCGTTGAAAGGTATATTTGAACCTGCTTTCAGACATGTTACTAAACTCCGGAGATCCTCCTCTGGAGTATGTGTAAACGCACATGTCGTAGTGAGGGCCTCTGGACTTTCTGCAGACTTTTGCCAGCCGATGAAAGTCCAGAGAAGCTGATGTGAGAATACAGCAGGAGATCCTCCGCAGGACCTGAATCCTCCGGAGGATTTGTTGCTGTTGTGAGGCGGAGAATCTCCCGCTGCGTTTGTTCGTGAGTGAAATGAAACCTCAGGAGAAAGTCCGGACCCAATTCTCCAAAATTCCTCCTGAGGTGACGTCTGAAAACGGCTTTAATCTGTGAATAAATTGCATCAAATTCGAAAATAACTCTACCATGCATCTCTTATTTTGCTGTTTAAAGTGTAGATGGATAAATGAAGAAATTCTGCATCTGGCGTTCGCCTGTCTGAGGTCTAACTGTGCTTGTAGCTCAGTGAAAATATTTAAATTATAAAAATGAAACGTGAGCTTTATTTAGAGCAGTTGTAAACCCAGTTACAAATGTTTTTACAAAGAGTTTTACTCGATCAAAGTGAAGCAGTTTAAAATGGAAAACAGGCGTATGGGGCAATAAATGAGGAAATGATTAAAAGGAGGTTAAGTGGAGCATGTTTGTAAAATTACTTTTTAAAGACGAAGCGTCATGCCTCTCTTTCTCTACACATTAAACGAGGGTTGAATGTGTGAGTAATGGGACTCCCCCCCCAATAGCTTTATAAAAACAAAACAAGAAAATTAGGACAAAAACCTCCCTCATTAGGAGAATAATCAGAAAAGCTGGACTCGAACACGCTCCGGTCACCTCGCCGTCGTCGCTGCCGCTCTCACAAACCGCTGCTCTCTATCTGAATCAAAGCGCCCACAACACTCCCAGGGCCCGAAACCACAGAGAACATTTCCAGTTGGCCGTTTCCCACCGGTGAGGTAACAGCGCCGGGCCCCCGGACAAGCAGAGAGACTCCACATCGTTTATGGGAAGAGAAAAAAATCCAGAAGTGCCGGAGCAGAGCGCAGACAAAGGCCTGTTCTTTGTGTCAGTTCACAGAGTTTGGCAGCGACAGACGGGGGTTGAGAAAAATAACATGACACTTAAAATCAAAGAAACTAAAGTGGTGGGAAGTAAAAGTACAGAAGTAGAGTTTTGAAGATGGTGCTTGTTTTTTATTTTGAAGGCCTCTGAATGTCGTGCTTTTTGTTCACACATGTATCTTCTAACTGTGATTGAACTGTTTACACGTGATCCATTTATTTCTGGTTTCAAATTGCAATTTTCCGAGCTCGCCGAAGAACTTTGCACGACGTTCCTACATCATGTCGTCATCAGCCAAATGTGCTGCATCTCACAATACTTGACACTGATTGGCTTATGACAGACATCTAGCTTTTGCAGATTTTTTTGCATTTTGTCCCGGTTGACTTTAGATTTTTTGTCGACAAACCAAACCACAATTAAACATTTTGCCTTCTTCTACTTCTGCTGCAGTTATTTTTCTTCTTCTAATGTTTAGCGCGTGATGAATCTGCCTCAAAAATCTGAAAGTAGGAACCATTCCCCAAAAAATAGCTCAGTTTGATGCACTTCTTTTGGTCAGAAAAACTTTTTTACACCTTCCAATGAGGTTTGGACCAAACAAGGTCAGTGTGAAAGCTTGTGGCACGAGACGTGAAGTCATATGACCAAAGTCCGTTGGATTCATCCTCTGTGAACCTTGAAAAACTGTAGAAAAAAACTCTTAGTTGTTTCTGGACCAAAGTGGTCGACAGAGCAACATTTCCAACATGGAGCTCAAACTTCACACAAACACCGTCCATCCAGTCTCACCACAAAGCACTGAGTCAAGCTAATGGTTACAAATTATGTTTGAAACTCAACTTTTAAGCCAATTTGAAAAAGAAAAAAAAACGAAAGCCGGTCTTTGGTTGAAGAAAAAGTGGAAGAATGAACATCTGCATTTCCATGACAACTGGCAGCCTCCGTCTGCTGATGAAGATCATTTGTCATGAAATTGACGTGCGATTGTTTTCTCAAGGGCCCGTTCTTCAATATCACCACTTCAACATTAAAAGCGTCTCTCCCACATTGTGGCGTTTCTATTTTCAGCTGCGTGAAGAAGTTGAGTTCTTCCATCTCTGAACGAATCAGCAGTGAAACAGAGCTAACACAGAGCGACGTGCTGCGCTGCATAGCAATTAGCACCATCTGTCTTTCCTCTGCTCGGATGTTTGAACTTTCTCTCTGTTGCTGCAGGTTTCGACTTCATTTGTACCAACTTCTTCTCTGAATGATACAGACCTTGAAGTGTTTTCGTTATATTTTTAGCTTCACTACATATCACAGCTATAACTATATAATATATGACCACATGTATATTGCTAAAGAAATTGTTGGTTTGTCTTTGAGGAACAAAAAGCTAAGTTATAATAAAGGATTTATTTCCTTTTTTAGCGATATCAGCCTCAGATGTGCAGGATCAGTCGTGTTCTAGTTTGTGTTTGGGATTAAAATGATTGAACAACTTCTACCGAGTGTTTTTAACATTTCTTTTGCAATAGTCTGGTATTCTGTCGACTCTTCTCTGTGCTGAAATGACCAGAATCCGAGAGAAGCTCACACATCCTGTATCTTCAATTCCAGCTCTGCCACCGCAGGAAAAAAGGAAGAAACCCCATCACCCACCATGATGAACAGTTTGATGCTTCTCATATATGGCTGAAAATAAGCAGAAGTAATAAAACACAAAGACAGTTGAGGACCAGCAGAAGATCCGTGAAACTGTGAAGTAAAAGCAGCTGCTGCTCCAATGCGAGAGTCCACTCTGTCATTTCTAAAAACCAAGGCTCGACCAAGGTTTTGTCCCTCAGTGAATTTACAGCGCTCACATATCTGCGCTGACAGTGCATTTTCATTGCCACTACGAAAGGCTGCAATAACACACCACTTAATTGAACGTTGGAATCACTTAAACACACTTAAGGATAAGTGGCCTCCAGAAAGCATCGTTTTATCTCAACCCGCTCATTTGAAGTTGCAGCCAAACGTTTCCTTCCACTGTCACTGGCAGCAGATGCACTGGGTCAACTGCAGTCCCATAATCCCCTGCTGCTCAGACTGGGGTTTCCATCAGGACTGGGGTGTTTTAAGTGGCTCTTAAGTCTCCTGGTGCTTTCATCTGCCTCGTTGCCCCAGGACAACTTTTTATTGCTTCCTATCCACGGCTTTCAAATGTATACATCCCACTGGCATGAAGGGGGTAAGTTACAACAACACGGAATATTACTCCTGTTGGACACACAGCCATGAGGGGAGACAGGTGTGAACACGACAGGTTCTTATCTGACTAATACTCTGCAGAAGAAGAAGAAGAAGAAGATGAAAATGCAGTTTGGATGATCTTGTCCCTTTTTTTTAATTTGTGGTTTTCATTTTGTACAGTAAAGCTTCTTGTGTAGGCTGCATGGAAACACATCCAACAGATCTCAACGGCACTGAGCAAGTTTTCAGTAATATTAAACATGGAACCTGGAAACAAGTCTCTTACCCAGAACAGCCAGGAGAAGCAGGACCCATGTCGGCCCCATGATTCCACACTGTGCTGGGGAGCTGAAACGAACTTCACTGGTCTCACTGGAGGAGTTTTCGTTTTTTTCCTTTTACGCAGCGTCCTCGTTTATTCCGACACGAATCCTCACATTATGGATCCAAAGCGTGGAGCGCGCACTCCTGTGAAATCCTGTGACATCCGCGCATCATGGTTCTGCTGGAGAGAGAAAGACAAGCGTCCGGTGCCCGAGGTTCAAACAAGAGGAAGCGCAAACTTCCTCTTCTTCTTCTTCGTTTCACCCTGAAGTTATCACGCGTCGTATCACTGAGATAATTCAGCGTGAAAATGGAGCAGCTCGTTCGCTTTTTACGCGCGTCCTCCGTGCGTCCTGCGCCCGGGAGGAGTGTCTGGACGTGTGTTCACTTCAGAGAGAGGAGTGGACCCCACCCCCCCCGCCTCTGCACACACTCTGTGGGCGTGGAGTGTGTGTGTGTGTGTGTGTGTGTGTGTGTGTGTGTGTGTGTGTGTGTGTGTGTGTGTGTGTGTGTGTGTGCGTGTCTCCCGTTAGGTGCACGCTGCAAAAAACACCCACGTGCATGAGGTGTGTCTGACTGTTGAGCCTGGAGATGTTTTGGGGTTTTAAAATGTTTTAAAATGAAAGAATAGAGACTCAGGACATTCTGCTGTCACTCAATGCAAACTTCATTAAAACCTTTATTATAAAATCACACAATATTTCCTCAGTCATATCTATTAGGGAGAGATTTGCAGTAGAAATTGTATTTGTAAAGTAAAGCACAGCGATGGAATAACTTAAAATGTGATAAGGCCTCTCATTGAGTACTGTAATGATATAGCATGTGACATAATAACCAGAATATCCATCCATCCCTCCCTTCCTCCATCCCTCCCTCCCTTCCTCCATCCCTCCCTCCATCCATCCATCCTGGAGCCAGTACCAGGGTTTTGCCTGAACTACAAACACTTTTTGTGCACAAGCCCAAAAAGGAAATTTAATCTCGTTAATTAACATTCCTTCTGAAATATGGTTTATTTTTCAGATGTACTAGAAAATCATGATTAGTGAAACTGATATTGAACAAAACTTAATGAGAGAACAAACATGGAGAAGTGTGAAGTGTTTTGAATTCACTGTTGTTGCAGCAGTGTTTACACATCCTGAGGAAGTTGTCAAATTAGTATTAAACATGAATTATTTTTGAATGATCTAGTGGTGAAGTTATCTTAAGACCAGACGGCGTCTTTACAGATGAGTTTTCAGTCACTTCACTTGTGTCCAGCTTCCTAACATCCTCCTTGTTATCAGCCATGATGGATGCTGCACATTCTTCTTGACCGTGGAGTTAAAGTCACGCACCTTCTCATCATCGTCTGTTTGCCTGGAGGGAGGAACAACAGGAAAGATTCAGCAACACCTGTGTGTGTGTGTGTGTGTGTGTGTGTGTGTGTGTGTGTGTGTGTGTGTGTGTGTGTGTGTGTGTGTGTGTGTGTGAGTGAGAGAGAGAGAGAGAGAGAGAGAGAGAGAGAGAGAGAGAGAGAGAGAGAGAGAGAGAGAGAGAGAGAGAGAGAGAGAGAGAGAGAGAGAGAGAGAGAGAGAGAGAGACCTTGGCCTTGAGTTTCTGTCTCTGTGTCACTTCTGGTTCTTTGCTGTTTTCTCTCTGATCTTTTGACCCTCAGGCGTCTCTGCAGCTCTGCAGCTCTTCTTCTTTCATCCACTCACAGACAGATTGTTTCTGCACAAAAGCTCCAAACACATTATTTTCTTTCACGAGATGTTTTTCTTCAATTTAAATGTAGAATTATTGATTATCAGCTTGACAATGTGTAATTTTTGAGTCTGGTTCAACGTTAATACTGTATCGAATATACAAAATAAAGAAAATGATTGTGTAGAAGCTTCATTATGGAGGTGAAAGAAGACAAGATGGATAAAATGTCATGATTTGCTGATGTAACTTTACAGAAGAAGAAGAACCTGTAATCTCTACAGATTCTGAATTGCACTCCTTCACCATCATCTGACTCCCGATGGACTAAAAAGAAAAGGATCAACGTTAAAGCAGCAGAACCAGAGATGTCGTCTGTTTTGTTCCACACATTCTTCTTCCTTTTTCTGGAGACTACATTACCCACAATGCAAATAGACCACAGTCAGTCCAGTTGTAGATTTGGGTGTGTTACGGTAATCCAGACTAATGTAGCCTCAAGCTGTTCGTCTGCACCAGAGGTTTAGTGAGATCATTTCTTCTTCTCCACACCCTCACATTTTTCTCTTTCATTTTCAAAATTTCAGTCGTCTGCACCAAGTGACTCAAGTGACATCATATACACAGGAATACCCCCTGAGAGTTTTTGCAATCTTTCAAATGCACATAATGTTATTTAGGTTCTAATGCAGATCCATGTTCAATGATATGAAATACTACAGTGATAGTTTGAGTTGAATGTGCATTAAATGATGCACAAGACAAGATCATTTTCATTTAATCAAAATGTTTAAGTTTAAGTTTAAGTCCTGGAACAACTTCATATATAAATATTGGTTCCATTAACATTTACTGCACATTCATAATTGATTTATCAGTCATATAATCAACTCATCATTTAATTGTTTGTCTAAAAATGTTGGAAAACGCCCACCGTGAGCTTTCAGAGAAGAAAGTGACGCCATTAAACTAATTGATTTAGAGTGATGCATAAACAAAGAAAGGCAGCAAATCCTTACAATTAAAACTCTGAAACCAGGAAATATTTGATGTAGTTGTTGAAGATAACTTAAAAAATGTATATTTCTATGTGTAGAAATGGGAAACTTGGTTTGATGTGACATGTACATGCTCCTCAGCTTGTCTCATTTCCTAGTTTGGATGTTGTTTGACAGTGTTGCAACAACTCTGGGACAAAACCACATCTTCTTTGTTGTTTCCACATTCGGACTTAAAAGCACAAAAACAGTCAAACACAGGAAATGGGACAATCTGAGGAGAAATTGAATGTGACTCTATAAACTTCAGTATTCAGCTCTGTTAACTTACGACCATGTTTTTTAAAGTCCTAAAATACATTTAAAGTAAAGTTTGCACGTATAGAGAGAAGTGACAGTGAAGGAGGCCCCACCACATACAAAAACACTATTTCATATGCTTATCCAATAATCCTCAATCTGCAGAGCAATGCTCCACCGAGAGAGTTCTAATTAATTTCTATTGTTTGGAGTCTTGGCCTCCCTCAGTTCGCTCCATGGTATTTGCTCTTTTAACTCTAATCCTGGATCCACGCTCTGGGAGAGTGACTCCAGCCCTCTTTCTTTCTCTCTCTCAGTTCCTTCTTTTCTCAGGATCCGGAGAAAAAGCCGCAGAGCGAGATCCGGACAAACAGACTGATGGGATTTGGAAGAAGCCCGGAAGGGGTATTAAATAAGGGGGCTGCGTTGGAGGAGAGGCTGGAGGCAAGGAGGTGAAACTGGGAGGCTTGTTCTGGTGTGTTGACCCCTGTGTTGTCCTGTGGGGCTAATCAAAGCATCGCTGCACTCTCTTTGTGTCTCTGCAGGAATGTGATGTAAGTGAGGTGGAAGTAAAACCGCCTTTGATTGTCAAAAGGCTCAGTGACACACTAAAACCATTGAGAACCTGTATCCAAGTTGTTTCGCTATCACATTTCCTGAGAGGAGCGGTGATATTATCTCATAAAGAGCTGTTGTTGGGGCGACGTGATTATGGTTTCGCCTGTAAATGCTGGAACTTGTTATTCTCTGTTGAGACCACGAGGGATCGTTCTAACATGTTTTTTGCGTTAAGACTTTATCATCTGTAAACACGCCAGAGCAGATGAATGCGAGTGGGGACATTTCAAAGTGGCTGTCGCTCTGTTTCTGATTAAAGTCATGTTCTGAAGATCTGGATGACTGCACTGTTTTCTGTTTGCCTCTCTCTTTGTCTCCCTGCAGACGTTTGTGTCATTTCTAGAGGGTGCCGTAAAAAAGCAGAATGAGGAGGGAGTGGCACACAAAGGACATAAACCTCATACTGAGTTATGGCATTTTAATTGTTTAACCGTTGATTGTTTGTTAATGTATATCAGGCCAGAGGAGTTACTGATTTACTGACGGCAATAGAAATGTGTTTTCAGGGAAAAACAGGTTTTTATTCTTCCACAAGCTGAATATGAAGTGCCAGGTTTGAACATCTTATCACCTCCTATATTGTATCTCACAGATTTAATTTAGCAAGGAGCAATCTTTGTCTAAAAGCTATACAATTAACTGTGGTGTTCCTCAAGGTTCAGGTTTAGGTCCTCCACTTTTTAACCTTTATGCTGCCACTTGGAAATGTCTTAAGGAGGCTGTCAAAAAGAACAGGGGGGAAAGGGGGGGAGAGAAGAGAGAGAAAGAGGGGAGGGGGAATATCCTGACTTTTATTTCCTCGATTCAATTGCACTTCAACACTGGCCCCATCCTACATTTCCCATAATGCAACCAGTCCTGTTAGATTTTACCTGTCTGGTGAATCCCCTCATCTTTCAAACCCAATGACCACGGGTTTGTAATGGAACAGTTATCAGCTCCCAGTCAAATGTGCCAAGAGTCGAGTGAGCATTGCAGCGGAAGCCAAGTATTAGCTCAGTATTAGCCCATAAATCTTCACAGTCAACAAATCCAAGTCCACACTGAGATAAGCCTGACGACGTGTTACAGGGTTATTGTCTCAGACTGCAGGGAACTCTCCCAGCGTTACACAACTGTTCTCACAGGCCGCGTCGCACTTTTCATCACAAGTAAACCGATCTTGTGAGATAAAACACATAAAATCTATTTGCAAACACTTCTCAGACGGAGAAACAGCGATCCTCCGCCACCTGTGCCGTCCCCCCCCCCCCCTGCCCGGCCAAACAATGAGTCAAACATGCAAAGTCGTCCAGGGCCCAGTCGAGAAGGGCCCGGCTCCAAGTTCAGCTCCAGTATGGCCGACATCTGCTGCTGCGGAGACAGTTGAAACAGCTCAGTTAAATCAATCCAGACTCAGGGCGGGAAACGGAGAGACAGAAACAGAAGGGGAAAGAAAAAATAGGTGGTGGAGACGAGAGGAGTGTGGGGGGGGGCTTTTCATCTGCGTTGGTAAATACTCCCATGTGCAATGAGAGATCCCATTGTGGAGGAGTTCTTTGAAATGAAGCGGCCTGCAGGGTCAAGGAGAAATTGTCCCTGCATGAAAAAAAAAACAGAAAATTCCCCGAAACAACTGGGAGAAAAGGGAGGGAGAATATGGCGAGGGTGAGGACGCGGCCGTCATTAGTAAATGTTATGTGTACAAACCCAGGTTTTCATGTCCAACTTTCAGTAGCTTGGAATCTATCACCTGACAGGAAGACCCACATGTTACAGTTAACGTCTGTGAGGTTTCTGAGCGAGCACTGCCTCCGGGAGACCCCGTCGTCTTCCTGCGGGTGCGAGGTGATTGACAGTAAGCAGAGCGTAATACATGAAAACCCTCTGCTCGCCATTGGAGGAATGGCGATAAAGCCGAAAACACGGATGGAATCCATAAGCTGTCATGTTCTCGGTGATGGATTGTTGATCTTGGGCGATTCTCAGGGCGGCTGAGGTTGTTTTTCACAGTGGACATGAACGAGCGAGGGGAAAGAAAAACAACAGGACGATGCAGCGACGACCCCTTTCTCCTTCTAAACCAATTGTAAGAGGTCTGTGCTGCAGCGCGGCCATGCCAGACTCGGGATTCTTGTGGTCAGTGCGGCCTCCAGGCCTCTCTGACAGGCCCCTGTTTGTCCTCCGCTGTGCCAGCTGCCTGGTGAACACACAGGCTGGCTCGACACCGCCCTGTTCTGCACGGAGCAGGCAGAGGAAGCAGAGGTCTTCATCCGACTGAAGCGGTACTGATTTATGCTATAAGCGTGACCATAGCCGTAAATATGGACCATTATTTCCTCCAAGGGCCAGAAAACCAAATGTTTAAAAAAGACGGCATACAAGAGAAACTACAACGTAGAAAAATGAAAGTGTGTGTGCTTCATCAGTGGAATGTGTCAGGGGGTTGAAGCTCCATGGATTTTCCAAATTTATTTCAGGTTGGGAGGTTGTATCCAACAGTTGCACAGTGCATAGAAACAGGTGGATGGAAACGCTTGATATGTAATGGCTGTAATCTATTCTGCAAGAGATGATGCATCAATCATTGATGAACGCTATCGGTGAAACTCAAAAACTCAAAAACATATACATGAGTTATTCTTTAATTCTTTAAAATATATATTTTTTAAATAAGTGAAAATCTGATGAAATGAGGATAATCTGAGGTGAAAAATTTGCTTTAAAAAAATTGAAAATGGTAGAAAACTTATCATCACAACTTTTACAAACATCTTAATCTTTGTCTAAAGAATTTAAAGAATAAAGGATTTATATTTGTGAGTTTTTAGCCAGACTTGACACCTGTTTACTAAATGTATTTTTGTTACAGTGCAAAGCATTTTGAGGTATTTTCTTTTGATTCCCTACAGAAACTACAATATTTTATAAATCTGCACCAAGACTCACACAGATTTGATGTTGGATTCATGTCCAGGGATTTGATGGACTGAGACTAAATGTTCACACTGTTTAAACAGTTGAAAACATCTGTTTTTATAGCCGAGGTTGTCCCAGCTCGATTTTGCTGCTCTATAACAACACGTGCTCACACATTAGTTCACCATAATAATGTTTGCGGGGCACGAAATGCACCAGTTGGCGACTTGTAAACAAAACGTGGAAACAAGAATCAACAGTAAATAAAAGTTCTACTGAAGCTGCTGCCACGAGCTCAGACATCGAGATTTGAACTTTATTTCCGTCCAAGTGGTTTTCCCCCCTGGGTGTGACAGGCAGCTGCGAGCATCAGAGGCTCTGGCAGGAGTCGGAGGGAACACGGAGCTGTGAAACGCTCCCCGACTCTCCACAAGCTCACAGGTGGCAGGGAGACGTTCACAGAGCAGCATCAGGCGTCTCACTCAGAGAAAGAGAGCATCCACAGCCAAGAAACATCCGTCACCACCTTTCAAATCGCGCCATCTTTTTTTTTAAGAGGGACATTGATTACATATGGTCGGGCTTTAGGGAGACGACAGTTGAAAGTAAGACAAACAACTTTCCATGTGAATAATTGCTTAGTTTGACAGCTCGTGTCACTTTGGAATCGTTTTTGCAATCTTCACACACATTTTATGATTATAGAAACAGTTTGTAATGTGAACACGAGATGCAAGAAGGTCATGAGGTCACCGTCGTTTCAAAGCAACACAACACAGAACTTCTGGAGCTTTTTGATTGTGTCACACAAACGTTCTCATCAGAGGGATTAACCCCGACTGTCACTGGATTGTAAATCTGAAAACGACTGAGATTTGCTTCTTTACTTTATAAATCATCGCGTTTGGTCCAAAGTGACGAGTGAACTTTCAGTCTTTCATTCGCCAAATTTGTTGCAAGCGCAAATCTTGCCTATTGTCTTTTTATACTCAGGGATGAAGAGTTTTTTTATTGTCAGTTTATTACTGTTACTCTTGAGACTGATGTGATTCAACCATAAACTGATGGACACCACATCTCCTCTTCGTCCCGTTGTACAAAAATGAAGCCAAAATATTCCAGATGCGGCTGCAGCCATCTTAAACTGAGCAGCGGCAATTGGGGGATGGAGCAGAGCTATTCTGGTCCCAATGAAACATGTGCTTGACCCATCATAAGTCAATCGCAGCTGTCAATCACCCTGTTTTTGTAGCATCAAATAATTGTTGAAAATGCATTTTGACTTTTTAGTTTGGCCAATGTCCCATTTGCTAACTTGGAGGAGGGGGAGATTATGACCTATACTGCCGCCCACCACCAGGGGGTGATAATTTGGCTTCATCTTTTGGGAGCTTTCATGTTGTTCATTTTATGTTCAGTCTAATTATTGAGAATTATTAAAGTCTTATCTTATCTTCTAAGGCACCTAAAAAGTTTATTTCTCTTTCTTCAAGGCTTCCTCCCTGTCTGAGGACTGACAGGTGGATCTGACCTCTGCACCTTTGCCTGGGGCAGGATTAGATTCCCAGACTGATGAGGTCACTCTGTACTGGTGTTGAGTGGCCGGCGGGTTCACAGCAAACCACTGCAGCCACAGGAAAGATACTCGCATGTTGCACTTTAAAACTAAAAACACAAAACCTCCAAGGTCAAGGATTATCTCTGGAGGTTGTCTCAAACTGAGAGGAGAAGAAGTTAAGGGTTTGCAGTTTGAACCGATCACATTTCCCCAACAAACCAACTCTGCAGATGCCTCCGAGCAGAAACTAAATGTAATTTAATGGTAATTCATTACTGTCCACATGAGTTGTCACAACGTGTCTGTGCAGAGAGAAGATTGTCCTTTGAGAGTTCAGCTGTCAGACACAGGGAGCAGCAGGTTCTCTCAAGTTTGGGCTTTGGTGCCTTTAAGTGATGAGGAAATTGCTGGAAGGTCACATTTCAAAAAGTACCATCGCACCCCCTCAGCATTTGATCCTTGTGAGTCAGTGTGTGTGTGTGTGTGTGTGTGTGTGTGTGTGTGTGTGTGTGTGTGTGTGTGTGTGTGTGTGCACATGCCTCAGCCTGAACAAAGGAGAGGCATTAAGAAAACTTTTGATCACCGCTGGTCTTTTTCAAAGTGCAGCTTTGTCTGTTCAGGGATTTGTAATTACACACACACACACACACACACACACACACACACACACACACACACACACACACACACACACACACACACACACACACACACACACAGAGGTTGCTCTTAAGTCCTGCCGTCACAGTTTATTGACCCAACTGCTTTAGAATGATTCAACACTAAGAACGTCACCGACTGACAAACTTAGCTTAGCACCTTCCTGCAGCACAGAGACGAGCGTGGGAGCCAGAGTCCGACTGTCTGTGCGAGTGAAGTGGTCGGGGCAGGGAGATCCGTGGATCCTCCACACAACACAGCACCACTGATGCTCGCTGCAACGTTTTATATGAGCAAAGACAGATTTGTGGTGTGTGTGTATGTGTGTTAAGCAGAATTTGTCCCAGATTTTCTCTCTTCTTCTTCTTCTTCTTCTTCTTCTTCTTCTTCTTCTTCTTCTTCTTCTTCTTCTTCTTCTTCTTCTTCTTCCTCTTCTTCTTCTTCTTCTTCTTCTTCTTCTTCCCACCACTTCGCTCTCCTCGTCTCTCTGCGGGCTGGATGGAAGGAGCTTTGATGTGGCGCTCTCTCAGTGTTGTGACCGCAGGCCCAAGAGGAACCAGATGCTCTTTGGACTGGCTTGTGGTGGAGAGAGGCATATATATGTATATATATATATATAAATAAAAAGAGAGAGAGAGAGAGAGAGAGAGAGAGAGAGAGATGATGGGTGCAGCGTGAGAGAGAGGGGGGGGGGGGGGGTGGACTTCATGCCAGCTGAGTTTACAGTAAAGTTTCCTGCACCAAAGCAGACAGAGTACAGACAGAAGGCTGGAAATAACTGAAGTAACGAGAAATAATGTGACTAACGTGTAAAAGGGTTTTGTAGCAAGAAAACATCAAGTCATCAGCATATAAAGATATAATATTTTAGATTGAAGCCCCCGAGAACAGAACCAGACAAATATTCACCCTCATTTTAGCTGTTTTAGCTCTTAAGTTGCTATATATGCTCCCTATAGATTTGACATATAGAGTTGGTGGCTTTTAAGGATTTTTCCCACCTTAAAACAGCTTATTTGTACCGAAGCGGAAACACTGCAGCCATCGAGTGACTATGAAAGATGGACGACACATCTCCACTTCCTCCCCCCCATCCAGAGTTGAAGCCTCTGGAGCGAGGTCTCGTTGGTGCTCGACCCACGTGACAAAACGCCAGACTCAAGACCTCAGAATGAGATATTTACATTTGTATTTTACTTATTTCTTTCTCTATTGTTCCTTTTTCATTTACCTCGGTTGGCAATTTCCTACATTACCCAGAATGACTTTGTGACGACGCTGTGGAGAACATGTCTGAGCTTGCCTCGTTTCCGCTGTGGATTCTTTTCTGTGTCGGTGGAGGGAGTGGTGGCCGCAGTAACAGCAGGACACCAAGTTATTCTGGTCAAAAACATAACAAAACAAGACAAATTGCATCTTTTTTAGAAAATGCCGCATGTCTTGTTTTTAACAACCCTACAAAAACAGATCAGTGGTGGAAGACGAACTCTAAACACTATGTCTGGCAAACATCAGGCCCTGCTCGTCACCTGAATAACACCAATCCTACAGTGAAGCACGGGGGAGGCAGACTGGTCGGAAATGACCCCGAAGCCCAGACAACGATATTGAGGCTTCAGCCTGTCCCTGAACAAGTCTCTGTCCTTGAGTGGCCAAAGCTTCAGACTTAAACCTCACAGAACATCTGTGGAAAGACCTGAAGGTCACAGACGCTTCTTATTTAATCTGTCAGAGCTTGAGAGGATAAACTGGGAAGAACGGGATAAACTGTGCAAATCCAGGTGCAGAGCTCGTTGACACTGACCCAAGAAGACCAGAGGCTGTAGGTGGGTTTAAATAAACGTCTGACTGAGACAAAAATGCAAGATTTCTGTGTTTGATTTTTAAGAATATCAGCAAACACAATCTAAAAACATGTAATTTAACTATTTTAAATTCTTCTTGTCGTTAAATCTATAACAATATCAAATATTTCTTCTATGAAATTATGTCTTTTAGACCAATTTTGGTGAAATGAAAGTATAAAGTAAAATGGAAATGCTGCAGTAATAAATCAGAGGAGAAAGTTGTCTCTCATTTGATTAATCTCTAAAAAACAAGATGAAGCTCTAAATTGACAAATTGAGATTACGGATAAAAAGGAACAATTCCAATATTAAAACTCCATCATTAGCTGTCCCTGAAATAAGGAAACGACAATGTCTCATTTGTCTAGTTACCAGAATAAGACTCTCTGTGATCCACTGCACAAAACCAGTTTTCCATGTTGTCTTTTCCTTTAAGGACACTTCAGCCGTCTGAATATCTGCTGACAGGGCAGGTTTTCAGCGCTGGTCCCGTGTTTGCAGGACGCTCCGTCTGACCACTGGGCCACCAACAGCACGACAGAACACAAGCTAAATCCAATGAGTCTCCTCTCCGTAACCGCCCTGTACTGTACCATTACACCAGACCTCATAATGGCTTCGATTTATGACCCTCATGTGACACTGTCGAGTTTGGCAGGAAAGCTCCGTCTTTGGCTCCGACCACAAAAACATAGAAACGTACATTGAGAGTCTCCCTCGGGTCGCAGGTCACCGGGGACGACGATGTTGTGGACGTGAAGGAAAAATGAAAGCTGCAGATTTATTCTGACCTCTTAATAATGAAGTCTGTCTGCTCGGGGAGGAAGTCGAGAAGAAGTCAGTCTTTCCACCGTCTCTCTTTCCCCTTTGCTTCCTCTCTCTGTGAGGTAAACACCACATGAATTGTTTATCTCACATGTCAGATAACTGTTTATGCAGTAAACCAAAAGCTTAATGGTCGCAGCGGGCACAATAGAGGGATCCAACCCATTTGATTGGAAGGAAACCGGAGACGGCAAACAAAACCAACATGGGGCTGATTTTGTTTACGGCGGATGACGACGGATACTGAGAGCAGTTCTGTGAGAGACCGGGTCTGAGTCTGCTGCTGGGAAACGTTCTGGAGGCTTTAAACGAGCTGTGGGATCAGAATCACTTTAAAAGAGGGAGATATACTGTGACAATAGACCACATATCATGTTTATACATGGAGGCAGAGCTGCTCATGGGTAATCTGGAAGGTTCAGTTGAAAAGGAGCGAAGCCACACACAGCAAATGTAAGAGACGGACAGGAAACAGAGAGAGAGGGGAATGACCACTAAGCTTTTTTCTGTATTTTACTAAACTAAAGTTACGTTTACTTTAAAATCTGCCTGTTCATTATCTATACTGTTTATTCTCTGAGGATCACGGGGGCTGGAGCCAATCCCAGCTGAGATTATAGGTGGGTGGTGGGGTACAACCTAACCCTGGACGGGGGTGTATTGCAGGGGCCACATACAAAGACAACAAACCCCTCTATACTCACACATCTATGGGCAATTCAGATTCTCCTATCAGCCTCACCTGCAGGTCTGGACTGTGGCAGGAAGTAAAGTACACGAAGGAAACAACTGCAGACACAGAGAGAACTTGCAAACTCCACAAGCATTGGCTGGAATCGAGGTTCGAACCAAGAACATTCTGCTGAGAAGACGGTGCAATCCACTGTACCACTGTGCACACAAAACCAGGTGAGTGCTATAGTGTTGTAAAAGGAGACTAGTACTCAGGAATGTTCATACTTCCATGAAGGCCCAACAGTCCTTTGATGAAACTACCTTCAAATTCACTATATTTGGGTTTTTATTCAGATCTGGATTGTACACACTCATAAAAATCAGTCCCCTAAACATGGCTGTTTTTTCATCAAGATCCTTCAGTTATTTTGTGAGTAATCAATGAATATTTTGAAATCCTGAATCTGCCATTTGATTTAGATCCACACAAAATGTAATGTTTTTTTTTTCTTGGGTCCTGACCCCCCCCTCCACAAACTTCCATGGGAACTAATTAAGAAGTTCTTGTGTAATTCTTGTAACAGACAAACAAATTGACTAGAACATAACCTCCTTGGTGGAGGTCATGAGAATTCTATCAACTACCACCAACAACCCATGTCGTACTAAAGCTGG